>NC_139222.1:220877886-221455882 GCF_055691185.1 Crinia signifera
TCAATTACAGGGTACATGCGATCTAGTTAAAAAAATACCTGCTTGCACATATTTTTTTTGCCTTGCGATATGAACTACACAGCAGTGCGCATTGCAAGGCAAAATAAACACTGTCTTTTGAAATAGACGTGGTTTTAATTAAAATGTTCAAATCGCACTGTATGTAGGCACCTTAAGTGCAGTTAGCCAAAGTTGGATAGTCAAAACTGGCCATTAGCCTTAAGGCCCATACACACTGGGCGACTGACCTGAAAGCCACTCAAAACAGCCTTTTGAGCGGGTTTCAGCTCAAAGCCGCCCAGTGTGTATGCCCCAGTGGTGAGCGCTGCTGCGTGCTCCCTCATCATCGCCGGGAAAGCCGTTCATCTGCTGGTTATACCAGCAAATGAGCGGCGTTAAGGATGGCTTTGCATAACTCTGCGCTATGCAATGCCGTACTCCCCACTCCGTCGGTGCCGGGCAGGGGGAAAGCCGCTCAGTGTGTATGCACTGAGCGGCTTTCCCCGCAGCAGTGATTGACATCATCGCTGTCCATACACGCTGGGCATAGTCTCCCAGTGTATATGGACCTTTAATCTCACTTGTGCAAACACCATAAAGGCCCATACACACTGGGAGACTTTGAGCTAAAAGTCGCTCAATACAGGAGGTTTGAGCGGCTTTCAGCTCAAAGCCGCCCACTGTGTATGGCCCGGCAACATCGCCAGGAAAGCAGTTCATCTGCTGGTTATACCAGCAGATGAGCGGCTTTCAGGATGGCTTTACATAGCGCTCCGTCGGCGCCGGGCAGGGGGAATGCCGCTTAGTGTGTATACACTGAGAGGCTTTCCCCGCAGTGATGAATGCGATCATCACTGTCCATACAGTGTGTATGGACCTTAAGGCTGACAGACAACACAAAGAATTGTGAAATGCTTACATTGCATTGATAACTGTAGTGGCGCTTCACTCCCTCATACACGGTTTTCCTATACAGACCGGAATTGCTGCATGGTCTAGTTTAGTAGTTACACATCAGCACATTCACCAAGGTGTGAAAGCAGCCAAACCAGATGCAATTATTTTCTTTGAACATAAAACAACTTTATTTTTCTTTGTGCAGAAATACAAGCCAATGTTTTCTTCCAGCAATGGCTGATAGAAATGACGCTCATTATGTGGCGGTATACCTAAATGGATCATAAGTACTCAGGAAGGGGGAAATAAAAAGAAAAGAAAAACATTTTTGAAACAGGTGCAGCAGGATTTTAGAGCTCTTACCATAAAGCAGTTAATAGATAACTTCTAATAACAGAGCTAACCATGTGAGAATAAGGACAAACCATCTCTTAAACAAGAATAGATCTTCAACAGAGGCATGTTATCATCCAAGTCCGCACCCTGATAGATAAGTATGATGACTGAATACAGAGGTCCCAATTACCGGCAAAGACAGTTCACTCATCTCCATCTGCATTATTCGACTGGTCCGATTAAGGATTTAAAGTATAAGCATCTGAAAGATCTTTACCAAGATACAGGTGTTCAAAATAAAAGATGCATATCCTAGTCCATGTGGCAGTACTAGGTGGAGCTACCAATACCATTTTTACACCAGAACTACAGGGTCGCATCCGGGTTTTTGGACTCTGCTCCAACCTAGATGTGACCCGGCAGTTGTTCCGTTTTCCTCCGACATTCTCCTGCATTATGCCAGCGAAGACGGGCCCTGAGCCAGCGCTTAAGGCCCCCATACATTAGTCCGACTTGTCCTAGGGACAAGTCGGACATGATTTCCCTTGCAGCTCCCCGGGAGGGGGACACACGATTAGGCACTTGATGTGCAAAATTTTGCATATGATAAATCTCATGGATTTATCATATGCAGTCCCCGGGGAGCTGCAGGGGGAGAGCCGCGTGGGAGATGCTGGGGAGCTGCAGGGTAAGCTGACAAATAGTCAGCAGGCGGGGGACACTGTGATCCGGGCATGGGGAGAGGCTGGCAGGGGCAGCTTACACATAGGCAGCAGGCGGGGGGACACCGGTGAACCCGCGAGGGGAACAGCTCACGTGTTGGGCAGGAGAACCAGGGCAGCAGCTGCAACTGCAAGGAAGAAAAACCCAATACAAAGAATGGGGAGCCAGTGATTGGCTGAGAGCCCTCTCAGCCAATTGCTGAGAGAGCTCTCAGCCAATCACTGCCTCCCCATTCGTTTGTATTGAAGCTGCGGCTGCCTGGTCCTCCTGCCCAGCAAGTGAGCTGTTCCCCTCACCGGCGTCCCCCCGCCCGCTGTCTGTGTGTCAGCTGCCCCTGCCAGCCTCTCCCCATGACCGGCTGTTCCCTGCAGTTCCCAGGCCACTGACCCTGCCCGGAGACTGCACATAAGATTTAGGAAATCGTATGTGCAGCCGGTGCGATTGCCCGACTCCAATCCGATGCGCACGGGACCGCGCATCGGGTCGGATAGGGTGTCAAAACATGCGATTTGGTGACGATTTCACAGCCCGATTTATCCGAATCGGGTGAAATCGGGCCCAAATCGCATAATGTATGGGGTCCTTTAGAGATGACATCTCAAAGCAGAGGGAAACCGCCAGCCGGGACCCCCACTACACTGACCGACTCGCTAGTGGCAAACCCAGCACCAAGGTGAGCTGCTGGGCTGCCCCCAGCTTCATTCTGTGAGGTAAATGGATGCCGCACACAGGCATCCATTCACCTCCTCCCAGGCTCTGCTGCTGTCTGCATAGTACCACAGACAGCAGCTGTACTCGGCACCTGCCCAACCTCTGGACTGACCGCAGGACGCTGCAGTCTGGAAGTATGGACTCCCCTATTGGTGGAAATGGGTCCCCAGCCTGATGACCCAGGTTACCCATTTACACCCGACTCCTGAGCATTTGCCAGGTCAGACCCCCGGGGAACAGGACCCAGGTTATTTTTCTTTCTTCCCCATTTACACCAAGCCCCGGCCCAGATTGGAGTGGCAATAACCCGGGTCGAGGCTCTAGTGTAAAACAAGAAACATTAGAAATGAAAAGAGAATTTCTGTAGTATATGTGGATATTATGTAGCATCATAATTATATTTAAAATCACTGAACAGTAAGAAAAATCAATAGGATTAAGGCGGCCAGTGCTCCAACTAAAGGGACAAGAGATCATCAACTGATCGCGTCATTGTGCGCAAATTTTACAGGCACCCCTTATTCCTGCACACACGGATGCGCAGAAACACGCAAAAAAAAAAAATCTGGATTTTGGGGTGTCCAAACTAGTGCTTTTTCAGTACGCCCAATACTTTGTATAGTTCGTATTGGACATCCTCGGCACTCAATCCCATCTGCCGAACTGCTGAATATTACCCGGGGACCTCACATGTTAAAGATATATGGGTAAAAGTTCATAAACTGTAGCGCCCCGACAATCATTAAGGTTCACTTGCTCAGGTAGAATTTTTTACATAAAAAGTTTTTATTACTTGCTCAGACTTCTCGATAGATGAAAAAGGTCAGATTGTATGCATCATCTAAAAGGTGGCCATACACCAGAACGAGATTGTATGTATCATCTAAGACAAATTACCAAAGAAAATTTTAAATGATTTCATAACAGACATTTCATTTCATTCCTGCTGTGCACTGTCAATATTTAATCAAAGCCTACCTCCTTGTACAATTATTATTCCTTCATCTTTGTATTGCTAGAGATTGCCCACAGCGTTAATCCTTGTTAGCTGTATTTTGTTTATGCCCAAGCTACATTTATAATAAATCATAATTAAACCACAGGTGATGCAAATAAGCCCCTGCAAACAAAACCCTCCTCTGTAAATAAATGATTAATGTAAGCAGTACAATACCAATAGTAGTATCTAAAAACAGCAGAGGGAGAGAAATACAATAGAGGCAAGCTGTACATGCAAACTCACGCGCCAAGCAACAGATATGATGCGAGTGCCAGCAGTTTGCTGTATGCATAAGTGACAACCTCAACTGTTCAGTTGGCACCTTCGCTACATACAGTACTAAATAAAAGGTGTCCATTGGATGGCCATGAGCACACCGCTCGGAGATGCACACCCAACTCCACACTAAAGAAAATATAAGACCGTTTATACAGCAGCAGTGCTTAAGTGGGGTATTTAATTAGTATTCACGCTAGGCAGTTTTTGCAGGGCACCGCGCCTTGCCCGTTTTGCAGCCCCTACTAAAACCGCCGGTCCCTTTCCATCACCACCACCGCTGCTCAGGGGAAGCCCAATACCAAGGTATGTGCTGAGCACACTCCCTAAAGAAACCTTGGCGGGCACCCACATCAGTGACGTTGGCAGGAAATTGCCCCCTTTCTCCTGGCACACTGCCTTCCTGTGATCCTGGTGGGATCACTATTTAATACCTATTCAATGGGCAAGATGCAGATGGTTTAGTAAGAGCAGCCACTAGAGGTCGCCCAAACATAGCCCCCCAAGAGCTGAAATGTGTGAAAAGTCAACTGTTTGGGCGGGATGTATTAATATACATCGCCGCCCTTCGCGTAACAGCTGCCGCATATCTACTAACATATGTGGCTAGCATCGGGTTGCGGTGTCGAAGACCTCCGCGATACCTGTGATGTGGTCTGCGGGGGTCTCCGTCACCTCCCGGCGGCTGCCAGCATCTCCTCCTCCCCCCTGAAGGCGGATGTCCTCCCGGCTGTGACACCTGGGGGAGGAGATCAAAGGAGGATGGGAATATGGGGGGGGGGGGGGGGGGCGCGCGGACGGCGAAAGAAGCCTATAGGCTTCTATAGGGTATCGCCACCTTTTCATACCCCCACTATCCATGTCGGCGTGGAGTTGATTTGAGATAGTGTGGCGAGCGCAGCGAGCCACTGAGCCCGAAGCGTGGCGAGCCCCGCGAGGGTACGCGGATGACTTCACATGTATTCCGCATCCGCTCGCCACGCTTCGGGCTCGTATTCTGCGTGCGCTCGCCACGCTTTGGGCTCGGTGGCTCGCCACACTATCTAAAATCAACTCAACGCCAACCTGGATAGTGCGGGTATGAAAAGGTCGGAGGACGCGTAACGCTGCGCTCGCCACGCTTCGGGTTGGCGTTTATAGTGGGGGTCACGTTGACAATGGGGGGGGGGGCATTTAACATTGTATGCACCCACCAATAAAAAACCCGCGGCAGCCAATCAGGAGCCGGCCCGTGAGCTTTGATTGGCGGGCAGCCCAGTCACAAGGAAGTGAAGGGATGGAGAGATACCCAGTGTGCTGTGCTCTCCTTCCCTGAGAAGAGAAGCAGCAGTGGCAGCGACACCGGACTGTCCTCTCCCTAGCAGAAGCATCAATGGTGAGTGTGCTGCTGCTGGGAAACACTATGGGGGCATTGCTGGCACTGTGGGAGCATACGTGTTGCTGGCACCGTGGGGGCATTCCGGTTTCTGGCACTGTGGGGGCATACCTGGCACTATTGGGGGCATATGTATATCTGGCACTGCAATATTGGGGGCATATGTGGATCACACCCCCATTTTCATTGGACGCACCCCATGTGGATACACCCAATTTTTGGTGCACGTCTATGGTGCGCACAAGCAGTTATGTATGTGGCTTAGTGTGTCAGGGGCATTACAGTGTGCGGCATAATGTGTAATGGGCAGTATTTAGTTAATAGGCAGATTTTTTTTATTTTAGTACTCTTCGGGTGGTTTATTTTGCCACGAGTAGCTCACACTCCAAAAAAGGTTAGAGACCACTGATCTAGATGATAACCTGATGGTCTATGGTTATGCAGACTGGGTGCAGCAATAGTGACACATGATCGCAGCTGGCAGCATATAACCACACACACACACAGAACACAGCTGGGACATGCTTGCACTATATTCACTATAAAGAGATTGTTAGGAAGTTTGGGGAGTGGTGGTAAAACACCACTCCCCAGACTTCCTATCAATCTCTTTATAGTGAATTCCTCAAACGCGCAGCGCAGACGCTGGACATGCGTATTCTGCAGATAATCGCCCAGTAGCAAAACCGATGTCATATCGTTCAACTCTGAATTAGGCACTAGGTACTTGTGTATTTTGGCGGCGCCCCCGATATCCATCGTGCAATGTTTTAATCGCATGCCATGCACCCGATGGCATGCGACGCGACGTGATTTTTGCCCCCTATGCGATGAAAGATTGTATAAGCACCCTAAAGGGTGCTTACAATGTTAAATGCACGCCAACGCCACCCCCGCACTTTAAACGTGAACCCGAAGCGTGGCGAGCGCAGCGGTACGCATCCTCCGACCTTTTCATACCCCCACTATCCCCGTCGGCGTGGAGTCGAGAATAGAAAGTGTGGCGAGCTTATACAATGTTTAATCGCATCGCATTGCATGCCATATACAATGTCATACAATTTTAAAATTGTATGGCATTGTACAATATCGCGCAATGTCGCATCGCATACCATCGTATGCCTTATGGTATGCGATGCGATGGGCGCCGCCAAACTACACAAGTACCAGGCCCTATACTCAAAAATCACTTCTAGAATAGGGTTTCAGAAATGACTTCTATAAATGTGTTCTCATACAGCTACTGTCAATATGTCATAAGATGCGAGATACCTGGTGTGATCGATGCTATGAGAGGTGTAGCATACCAGCTCTTAGAATGTTGCTTCTTAGAACAATGTCACACATGAGGAACTAAAGAACTTGAAGTGAGAGAAATCTGTAACCCCTGCACGGTTGAGTGGCCTGGGACATTGTGCGCCGTAGAGAGGCTTTTTAGCACGAATGAAGCCACAGTATGAGGACACATCTACATTATAGGTCACCAAAGTTCTGCAGAGCTGAACATAATGGGAAAATGAGCAGCCTCAACCTCAAAATTGCATAAGGGCCATTGAAGTGCTATCCTCATATCTAGCCCCAAAACGTAATGCAGCACAGTGAGTGAGCTGCCAAATCCCATATACTACACAATCATGCAAACCAGTTGATGAAATGACTGGTTAGAACGACTATCATATTGTTCTGAATGATGAGTTCACAGCCTGAAAACAGCTGAAAAGCAGAATGAACAGTTCTCAAACATGTCTGATCCACTGGAGCATTTGTACAGCCAATTTCATGCTGTAAATGAATATTGTCTCCATTCGTTGTGTAGCAAAATGAGGCCCTCCAATCAACATGCAGTCCATTTCTACCCCCAGCTTTAGTTTAAAGAAAATGTGAAATCAGCAATTACATGTTAGATATACATTGTCACCCCAACAATTCCAATTATCAACCCAAATACTATTGGCTGTATAAGGCCTTGTACCCACTGGCATTATATGCATTTTACTTGTACTTTAGGTCGTTTGGCACTTTAAATCCGAACACTCAAGAAATCTTTCCTCCGGAAGACCAAAATAATATATGGGTTATACCAGTTTTCATGTACAGTATATACTGTAGTTATCCAGCTCTGCATCTACAGTCAAACCAGATCAATCCTATCAAGATGACATGATAGGTGGGCGAGCCAACGGTGCAATTCAGTTGCTGCTCTAGTCAGACGCGATAAGCTGCAGGGAGGCATTTCAGCTGGCGATCAGAAGTGTGCAAAAAAAAGTGACCCATTTGAGTCACACCACACACAGCTGTATTATGCCACTAAAACGGGCCTCTCTGGCTGCAATCAGCGTGATAAATAAAACCATCAGAATATTACATCACTTTAGATGAGAGATCAGGAGCAATAAACAACTGAATGTACCCTTAAGGGCCTGCACATGGGGAGATGTTGCTGAGCGATCTGAGCAATGTAGATCACTCAGCACACAGCAATGTGTGCTGAGCGATCTGTCAGGGCCAGTGCTCTCCGGTGAGAACACTGGCCCTGACTGGCAATTAACTAGATTTATCCAGCATGCTGTATCTTAAATCATCAGCGCCGCACATCGCTATGGCCCCTACACAAGGAGCAATGTAAGGTCATTTTCTAAGTGATCTACTGTGATGGCTTAGAAAATGCCCTGAGTTCAAAGTTGTAGAGATCCAAAAAAAGACGCCTCGTATTTGCTGAAGTCTAGTCAAAGAACGTTGAACCTACTGTTTCAGTTCCTAATTAAAAAATGCTCAGACAGCAAGTATTCTAATTTACTTTAAATGCCAAATACTAGTCTCAAAATGACTGCAGCTTTATTTAAAGCCTCGGTTATACAGTATTTAAAAAGGGAATACCATTCATAGCAAGGATGATAAAATCAGCAAACAATTAAGAGACCCCAATTAAAAAAACCTGCTTAGGTAGTCTGGTAAGGGATGGATCATTATTTACCTGGATAGCCACATCCCCACCAGGGAGAACTACTGCAGTTCCACTCCAGGTAGGTATTTGCTATATCGGCTTTGTGTTTGGCTTTTGGTTAATGCAATAGTATCTCGCAAATATTAATATTGTATGTTAACAACATAAATGTAGAAGTTTAGCACACAATATAATTTGACTAACAATTGACTTGTCCATGTGGCAGATCCTTTTACTGTAAAGCAGGAAGTGTAGATCTCAGGTGTGTACAGGTGGACAGGGAGGGGACAGTGCAATCATAAAGACTAACTAGGCTGAACCTTTACAACAACGTACCATAATATGACAAGTACTGTATGATCAGGCTCAATACTACATGCACTTTAACATTTTGCTGTAAATATTGTACATCAAAACATACTGATGTTAAATATATAGTGCACCCCATTACACATTCACCCACATCACATAATGACCTTCCATAACATGGTATAATAAACTGTGATAACGGTCCTACATTCTTCCTGATTTGCCACATTAGGGTCAGCGATGTTGTTATCAGAAAATGCCGGTCCTCGTGACTGTACAACCGCAAGTACTGGCATTCTCCAATCTAGCAGCGCGCTGTTTAGAATTGCTCCCAGCAATTTTCACTACATACCCTACTGAACTGACCCCATTGAGTAGAATAGCAAAGGCTTCCCTTGGCCATGTCTTGAAATATTATATCTTTAATTCTGTAACATTATGGGTTTATGGCTTCATCTAGAACAGGTCTGTCGAACCTGTGGTTCTGCAGCTGTTGAAAACTACACATCCCAGCATGCCTTGACATATTTGTTGCATTCCATAATTGCAAAGCAGTGGCAGCAGATTCTGACACTTGTAGTTAACAGCAGGAGTGCAACAGGTTGGCCAAGCCTGATCTAGAACAAAACACACTTACAGGGCAATTTTGGGGCATTTTCTAAGCATTCTCACTAGATCACTTATAAAATGCCCTATATTGCTCCATGTGTAGGGGGCATAGCAACAGCCTGGGGATTAATATCCAGCATGCTGGATAATCTAAATGGCCAGTCACCGGAGAACACTAGCCCTGACAGATCATTCAGCACAACACATCACTATGTGCTAAGCGATCTAGCATCACTCAGCAAATCTCCCCGTGTAGTAGGCCCCTTTTAAGCAGTGCAGATCAGATAGAAGCTCCATTCATTGGAGCGATTACCCAATTGATGTGCACCCCTAAGCATATCACTCATCACTTTACACGCGCAAGTGTTTATTCTGACACCCATTATTTTTGCACAACCAAAATGTGTGAGAAGCCTGACGTTTCACTAGTTTCTGCTTTTCCCTGAAATAGTGTCAGCAGAGCATGCACCCAATGGGAGCAACGAAATTGTTACAACAGTTGCCTTAACGGAAAAAAAAAAAACAAAACACTGAATAGGCCCCAAAGAGAGATAAACATGTTCTCAGGATACGATCCTATTACAAAACGTGCAGTTTTCTTCATTCAGTAGGTCTGTGCAATACAAATACAGCACAAAGGTGCAGAGGTAACCTTACAGTTCTACTCATTTAAGATCACAATGTGACAAAAATATAAATTGTTGTGGTGATGTTATGAGGACAAATAGGATCAAAATATTATAATCAAATCATTTCTAAAGATATACTCTACAAATAGTGTTCCACATCACAAAAGCAGGAGAAAGGGGATGTCACAAGATCCAGAACTTGGCAAATATATCTCACCAGTTCTGCCATTGTGGGGGTGTAGAATGGTGGATTCTGTTACCTACACTTATTTTATTTAGATGATTGGCATGGACATGCAAAGTCAGCCTTTTATTCTCAAACGGCCTTTACTGCTATCCCCAGGATGAACAATGTGCTATAAGAAACACACATATAACACAGCAACAGGGCATGTGCAATAGTAGGTTAGGCCACACTAGTATCACTGACTGTTGTCAGCAACCAAACCAGCAGCAGGCAGCACAGGAGAGGTGTAGCCCATACAGTACCTGTAATAGTGACATGGTGGTGACAGCATTTCCTGATGTGTCCGCAGTGTGAGGCCTGTGATCCGCAAACAACCGGCACTGTATCACCGCTACTCCCAGGCCTCACACTGCCATGACACTAACACAGGGGCCTGTACACGGAACTAAGCCCCGGACTTTAGTGTTGATCCCTACCCATACCCGGGGCTCTCACCGTGTGCTCGTGCTCATCCGCCCAGGCGCACAGTGCGGACACGCACAGCAGCACCAGCCTGAGGGGCCTCATCCTGTCCTGGCGGCTCGGTGCGGTTATGTCTCCGGGGCTCCCACGGTGGTCCGTCCTTCTGCTCCTCCTCCCGTTGTAGACGCTGCCCCAACTACCGACACCCGCCGCCTCCTCAGCGGCCGCTCAGCCACGTCATCCGGCCACGGAGCTGACTGCCGGAAGTGCCTCACCTCCTGCCAGCATCCCGGAAGTGCACGGTCTGCGTGCTTAGGGGCGGGGCTACCTGCTCTAGCACCTGGGCTGCTGTGGGCATGGGTTACCTACACCTAGTGCTATAGTGCATCACTGTGCTACCTGCCCTTCCATGCATTGCGCTCATGCAATTTACTATATCTCAGTGTGTGACTGTGCATGCACAGATGTGGGTGTAATCTACACACCGATATGCACAGGACTGTTCTAATTTCCCAACACAGCCCTAAAAATTGTCTAAAACACGGTAATCTATTTTCCATGGAATTAAATAACGATGGAGATAAGACAACAACAGTTCACATTCTTGGATTTAGGGCCAGATGTACTAAGCTTTAAATGTGATAAAATGGAGAGTGATAAGCAGCCAGCCAATCAGCTCCTACCTGACATGTCACAAACTGTGTTTGAAAAATGTCAGACATGAACTGATTGGCTGGTTATCACTCTCCATTTTAAAGCTTAGTACATCTGGCCCTTAATCAGTAAAATGAAAATGTAGACAGTGCTACCATCAGAAATTGTTGGGCCCGGGACCCTCCCTATTGTGGCCATCGCACCACGGGCTCAAGCATGTGTACTGCATACCATACGCATGAACAATCATTTGATAATTGCCGGGGTTCCAAAGAGGTGTGAATGTGTCTTAATCTGGCCCAATAATAGAACAAAGTATTTCATACATAAAAAAAACAACAACAGTGAGATAGATCAGTGGCCAGCGAAGGGAGGGCGGGGGGTGTCCTAGGTACCGCATTGCGTTCAATCGTGTGCGATGAGTTGGTACTTTTTTAGTTTCGAGGTTCCTCTGCCCACAGATCGCATCGCATGTGATCGGATCGGACGCGATGCGATTTCCCTGCCGCCGTGAAACTACACAAGTACCTTTTTTTGTTTTAGGGGCTCACTTAATAATTCTAACAGCCTTGCTGCTTGAGCATGCACTCACACAATCTCAGCAGCCAGGGACATAACTAGAACTTCTAAGGTCCATCGCAAAATATTGAAAGGGCACCTTGGGGGAGCAAGAACGAAAACGAAGGGAGTGAGAGACAGACAAAGAGGTGGCAGGTGGCACAGACTCCTCAACCTCCTCAAGAGATTCTTGACCAAGCGGTGGGGATGCTGGTGAAAGAAAACATTCCAATTACAACACATTCCATGCAAAATTAGAACCAGCTACTTATGGCATGGCAAATAATTACCTTCAAGCAAAGAAGCCATGACTTCCGCTGGGGCCTCGCTGTCCATGGTGCTCACGCCCCGGACCTCCTCGACTGCAATGCAGCACTCTGCCATCTCTTCCAGGGGGGTGAGCTTCAGCTTTGATGGCATGGGGCCAGCCCCAGAGGTGTGGCTGTGTTCCCACCGCTGGGTCAATTTCTTCTTGAGGTTCGTTTTGAAGTCGTGCCACCTGCAATCAAAGTTTACATATTAATACATGTCACTCCTCATGTTTGCTGTAGCACCCATTGCAATCTGCAACAGATTACAACATGTGCCTCATGACACCAAACTTACATTATATTAAATTTGAAAACCAAGCCTTAGAAGATACACTCACACTCACCCTACAATAACTATCAATTAAATGACATGGCAAACATGTCTGTGCCTCCAAGCAATGTGACCGCCCATTTAGCAACGCCATCTAACATCTAAAGCAGGCATGTCCAACGTTGGCCCTCCAGATGTTTTGAAACTACACATCCCAGCATGCTTTGCAATAGTTTTAGCATTCTCTAATAGCAAAACTGTGGCAAAGCATGCTGGGATGTGTAGTTTCACAACATCTGGAGGGCCAACGTTGGACATGCCTGATCTAAAGTAAACATTACTGGTCTTGTACTGCTCAAATGTAACACACATGAACTTGCCTCTTCTTAACGTGCTCCGTCTCACGAACTTGTGGAGCCACCGCATTAATCTCCGCCGTTATGTCCTCCCAGATCTTCCATCTCCTTGTGTGTGTCAACTGGTCCTGTGGACACTCGATCCAATCCCGTGCGCAGGGCACCAGGATGGCAAGCTCCTGCGCTTCGAATGCCATGTTTCTGGTAGTTGGTTCCTCTGTTGCCCTATTTCGGCCACGGCCACTGGCACCGCCACTGCCACTGGCACCGCCACTGCCACGGCCACCTGTCGCTGTACTCGAAGTGCTGGGCAGGCTACTCTGTTGGGAAGCCACCTGCTGTGTTCCCAATGATTCTGCTGAGGCTGAAGATGGGCCAGCTGCCGATTGGCCTGATGTAGATGGCCCATCTGGCTGCTGTTCTCCCAATGGTTGGTCTGGGTTGATTGGGACATAGGTGGTGCTGGAGTCCATGTTGCCAAACAGGTCCTGCAACACCTGGTCTTCCTCTGAATCTGAGCCAGCCATGTTTGCAACAACATTGCATTTGTCTAACACACCTTTATATCCTATTTCTGTAATTGGCGTACATCAGCGACACCCTGCGTTCCGTACGGCCGCGTCGACCGTGTGGCGCATAGGCCACGCCCCTAGCTGCGGGAAAAAAAAAAAAACCTGGCAAACTTAGTAAGTCTGATTTAGTAGGTAATTGCAGATTTGTACTCCAATGACCAAATAAAACTGAGGTCACACATGAAATGTATATGTGAATGTACATCTGTACTGAGCACTTGTTTGGTATGTAGTACAAATGACACTAACCATTCCATATTTAAATCCAGTCCACCACTTAGGCAATAGTAATCAGTGCTAGCATCCAAATCACATGTGAAAGGTCTCCAAATTCAGCCTTGATGCTAGCTACATTGCATTCCACATCTCTAGTGTGGGCCAGTAGAAGGTAAGTGTACACATGGCACCATGGCCTAATATTGGGAAAAGGTCTGCCACTATTTGCTATGTTTTTGCTGTATAGCTTTCACTATAATAAAGCTGTTTAGTACCTTGTTGAGTTAGGTGTAAGTGGCTAGTGATGCAGACTATTTCACCTGTTGCTTATACCCATGTTTGGTGAATGTAATAGATTATATATAATGGGTTCCCAACTTATTTTACACTGTCTGTTTAGGAGACAGTAAGTAATGGCATGGTCTGCTCAACTATGCAAAGGTACAGCAAGTGTGGGTTAGCGATGCAATGGGTTAGCCGTCTGTTGTGGCGCATACACGCTGTTACTGTCAAAATGAACAATAAAGTTAATACCAAATATCACTCTGATCAACCAATGACAGGACATGATTGCTTGAATTGTGCCATTGCTAAGATGGCGGCCTATGGCAGAGCAGCACCTTTTTCGCCAGCGGAGCTGAGGACACTGGTCTCCGTTATGGAGACCAGGCTGGGGCGGGCAGGCCCATTTATAACAAACAGGCAAAAGCGTAATGCTTATGCGGTGGCCCGCCGGCGCATATACGCCCGTACACAGGTGCGTAGGACCATTGCTCAGTTGGAGCGGCGATGGTCAGACCTGAGGCGTCGGCAGCCGGATTTGCTCCAGCAAATCAGGGCCAGGATTGCGAGATGTGAGTGTTTATACATTAAATGGCCATTTGTACATGATTGCTTACATGACCTTATTTAAGCCAATAAGGTAACCAGCCTGATCATGAGTTAAACATGGCATACACTATGTCATGAACCCCGGTTCCCGCACTGCTCGCATGCGCCCCTTACCGGCACGCTGGGGTAGTGTCCTCCGTAGGTCAGCTGCCGGCACAGTCGGCAATCCCTGGCGTGATGTCTTTTGCTTCCAAGTCTCCCCTGCGTCACTGTAAGCTCCAGGTGTATTCCCTGATCAAGTTGCGGGTCACATGATCCAGGTAAACTCCATCTCACTTCCTGGTCTGTGTGCTGCTGCTGCGGCTAATTCCATCACCTGCGTCTGATTCCCTAATCACCTGGAGGGATAAATACCCAGCTCACAGTCTCCTCCTTGTCTTGAACAACTCGTCAGTTTTCCTGTGAGTTCTCCAGCGTTAAGCTCCTGTCAAGACTCCCCACGTGCTCCAGAGGTCCGGTTTTCCTGAGTCCGCTGTCACCTGCGTTACTCTCAGCGTCCTGGTCATTCTACTCCTGCCAGAAGTCTCCACGTGTTTCCATCTGCCGTGTGATCCTGTCTTCTCGTGCAGCCCAGGTTACTTGCTCAGTGTCCGGTTATCCGTGGGTTCCATGCCCGTCTCCTCTTGGCTCTCAGGCCGCTCCAGTGATCCCCAGTATCGGCTCCCTAGCCGCCCCAGTGATTCCAGCGATCCCCAGTGATCTCAAGTACCGGCTACTTAGCCGCTCCAGCGATCCCCAGTGATCTCAAGTACCGGCTACTTAGCCGCTCCAGCGATCCCCAGTGATCTCAAGTACCGGCTCCTTAGCCGCTCCAGCGATCCCCAGTGATCTCAAGTACCGGCTCCCTAGCCGCTCCAGCGATCCCCAGTGATCTCAGGTATCGGCTCCCTAGCCGCTCCGGTATTCCTCATTGTCTCCAGTGTCCCCCTGTGTTACCCTCACGTCATCCCCGGCTTCCAGGCCGCATCCCACTACTCTCAAGAACCCTCCGTGTTGCTGTATAGCATTCAGTGCCATCGATCACCATCGATGGTTTTCATACCCCATTAAAGACTCTTGATTCCAAACTCTGCTTAAGTCACAGGGGAACCTGGGCAGAGGGCCGCGACCTGGTCGGCAGTTGCAGCTAAGTCCATATCCCCTTGCGGGGGTCCCTGGTGAATACCACTGTCGGCTTAGACCCCGCGCCTCTACCTTAGGTCTCAGCCAATTCCCTGTGTCCCCGGCAGTTCAGCTCTCTCCTCTCTCCGTGCATGAGCTCCAGCTATCTCAAGCCTCCTCGCTTCCAGTTCCCTGCGCCCTCCACTGGCGCACCCAGGTCAGTGCCGGGAACACAGACAGTCCAGGCCGTGACAGATTGTTCAAGACCGATGGACTCGGCACACGACCATAGTGTGGGGCCAGCGGCGCTTCAAGATGTCACCTCGCGTATAGAGACGCAAGAAGCGACGCAGCAGCAGGTGATTACATACCTCCAGGATGTGTCCACTCGTCTGGATTCCCTCCAGCAGTCCCTCCGGCCACCTCCGCCACCAGTATCTAATCAGCCTGCCACTCATGCTTCCTCATATTTCCCTCGTCTTCAGCTGCCTACTCCTAATAAATATGATGGCAATCCCAAGGCCTGTAGAGGCTTTCTAAACCAATGTGACATTCACTTTGAACTTTTACCACAGAACTTTCCGACTGCCAGAACCAAGATAGCATATATTGTCTCCTTGCTGTCAGGTTCTGCCCTAGATTGGATATCACCCCTCTGGGAAAGATCTGATCCAATTCTCACCAATTATGAGAAATTCGTCTCTACCTTCCGACGAATATTCGATGAGCCAGGAAGGCCTGTGTCAGCCTCTACAGAAATTCTCCGTATCAAACAGGGCTCTCGTTCCATGGGTCAATTCGTGGTTCAGTTTCAGACCCTTGCCTCCGAGCTCAAATGGAACAATGAGGCGCTAACAGCCGCCTTCTGGTTGGGCGTCTCAGAGCGCATCAAAGACGAACTTGCCACCCGAGATCTCCCCGAGCAGCTGGAAGATTTAATCTCCTTGTGTGTCAAAATAGACCTGCGCCTAAGAGAGCGAGGTTTAGAAAAATTAAAGAAAGTAGTTCCCCGAGTCCCGCCTCCGTCTCAGCACCGTCCTGCGACAACCTCCACAGAAGAACCTATGCAAATAGGTAGATCTAGGTTATCCACAGATGAACGGTCCAGGAGACAAAGAGAAAAATTATGTATCTACTGTGCCGCCCCCGGTCACTTCATTGGGTCCTGTCCCGAGCGTCCGGGAAACGCCAAGTCCTAACCTGCAGTGGGGGAGTCAGGTTAGGTTGTCTCAGTAAAGCTCCTCCCACCAATGACTTAATTCTACCTGTTGCCCTTGTGTCCCCTGTGGGTACCCTGAAAGTTTCAGCCCTGGCAGACTCCGGGGCTGCAGGGAACTTTATCTCAGCCGAGCTGGTAAAGAGGTGCAAAATCCCAACCCTGCCTCTTCCCCAGCCTCACTACCTCACAGCGGTGGATGGAAGCAGGATCCACGGGAGTGATATTGTGTATCGGACAGTCCCCATCTCATTCCACGTAGGGGTACTTCATCAAGAATGTATGGACTTCCTGGTCATTCCTAAATCTTCTTATGATCTTGTGTTAGGATTACCATGGCTACAACTCCACAACCCTCGTATCGATTGGAGATCTCTCCAAATTGTGGAATGGAGCGATTATTGCCAGAAACATTGCTTGACTGAAGTAACTCCAGTCCGATCTTCCACAGTCAAAAGCCTTCCAGGTCTTCCATCAGCATATCATTCTTTCAGTGATGTCTTCAGTGAACAAGCCGCTGATGTTCTGCCTCCACACCGCCGATGGGATTGTCCCATCGATCTCCTCCCTGGGAAGTCCCCTCCTAAGGGGCGTACCTACCCCCTGTCAATCCCTGAGACCAAAGCGATGTCTGAATACATTCAAGAAAAGCTCCAGAAAGGGTTCATCCGACCCTCTACCTCCCCTGCTGGTGCAGGATTTTTTTTCGTGAAAAAAAAAGATGGAGGGTTACGCCCATGCATAGATTATAGAGGCCTCAATGAGATAACCATCAAGAACAGTTATCCTCTTCCCTTGATCACTGAACTATTTGATCGTATCAAAGGGGCAAACATTTTTACCAAGCTTGACCTCCGAGGGGCGTATAACCTAATCAGAATTCGCCAAGGCGACGAATGGAAGACTGCCTTCAACACTAGAGATGGGCATTACGAGTATCTAGTGATGCCCTTCGGTCTCAGTAATGCACCTGCCGTCTTTCAAGAATTCGTCAATGAAATTTTTAGAGATGTCCTATACAAATATCTTGTTGTATACCTCGATGATATTTAGATTTTTTCCTCAGATCTCCAGTCTCATCGGTCTCAAGTCAAAGAAGTGCTGTCCCGTTTACGTGCTAATAAATTGTACGGTAAACTCTCCAAGTGCACATTCGAAGTTCCACAGATACCCTTCCTAGGGTATATCGTATCCGGCTCAGAGTTGCGAATGGATCCCGCAAAACTTGAAGCCATCGATAGTTGGTCCCAACCAACCACTCTCAAAGCAGTCCAGCGTTTTATTGGCTTTGCCAACTACTACAGAAAATTTGTCAAAGGATTCTCCACCCTCATCGCCCCCATCACAGCCCTCACCCAAAAAGGTGCCAATCCAGCTGTCTGGTCCGAAGAAGCCTTGTCCGCATTCCACCTGCTAAAACAAGCCTTCATTTCTGCACCCATTCTCCGGCAGCCAGATACAGACAAACCTTTCCTCTTGGAAGTCGACGCCTCTAATGTGGGTGTTGGGGCTGTGCTCTCTCAAGTCACAGATGATGGCAAACAGCACCCCTGTGGGTTTTTCTCCCGGAAATTCCTCCCTGCCGAGAAAAACTATTCCATTGGCGATCAGGAGTTGTTGGCAATTAAACTTGCACTGGAAGAATGGCGATATCTGTTAGAAGGGGCCAAGTTTCCCGTGTCCATCTTCACAGATCACAAGAACTTACTGTACGTCCAGACCCCCCAGTGTCTTAATTCCCGCCAAGCTCGCTGGTCCTTATTCTTCTCACGATTTAATTTTAAAATTTTCTATCGTCCTGGGTCCCAGAATGTAAAAGCCGATGCACTGTCCCGCTCTATGGAAGATGACACAGTGCTACAAGAACAACGTCCCATCATCAGTCCTACGGCTTTTGCGGCCACCCATGTGTCACCTGTGCCGCCTCGAGGAAAGATGCTAGTTTCACCTGAACTCCAGCCCAAAATCTTGTCTTGGGCTCACGCCTCGCCCTTCTCCGGTCACCCAGGTGTTCACAAAACCCTGGAAATTCTTCGCCGGTCATATTGGTGGCCTCACATGAAAAAGGATGTCCAGGATTTCGTGGCCTCATGTCCTATCTGTGCCCAACATAAAGTCCATCGTCAGTCCCCTGCAGGTACTCCATTGCCCATTCCCACGCGTCCCTGGACGCACATTTCCATGGACTTTATTTCTGAACTCCCAAAGTCTCAAGAATGTAATACCATCTGGGTGGTGGTAGACCGGTTCTCCAAAATGGCACATTTCATTCCATTGACTGGCCTGCCCTCTGCTCCCAAGCTCGCCCAGATCTTCATCCAACACATCTTTCGAACTCATGGACTTCCCACAGATATTGTCTCCGATCGTGGAGTGCAATTTGTAGCCCGCTTTTGGAGAGCTCTCTGTTCTGCCCTGAAAGTGAAATTGAACTTTTCCACAGCGTACCATCCGCAGTCTAATGGGAAAACAGAGAGGGTTAACCAAAACCTAGAAGCATTTCTGCGCCTGTATGTGTCCTCGTCACAAGACAACTGGGTCAACTGGCTGCCTTGGGCTGAATTTGCCCACAACTTCAGATACCACACAGCTACTGGCTACTCTCCTTTCTACGTAGTCTACGGTCATCACCCTCGACCACCGATCTTTGAGCCCTTACCAGTTTTGGAAGTGCCTGCCGCATCTTCCACCCTCAAACATTTTTCGCAAGTTTGGAAAAATGTACATGTTTCTCTCAAGAAAGCCTCAAAGAGATACAAGTTCTTTGCTGACCGTAAAAGAAGAGCAGTTCCTCAGTTAAAGCCTGGCGACAAGGTATGGCTTTCCACTCGAAATCTCCGCCTCCGAGTCCCGTCCATGAAGTTCGCCCCCCGATTCATTGGGCCATTCCCTGTGATCCAAAGGATCAATCCCGTAGCTTATAAGCTGAAGCTACCACCATACCTGAAGATCCCAAATTCCTTCCACATATCCTTATTGCGACCTCTTGTTCTCAACCGGTTCCAAAGTACTACTCCTGAGCTCCCCAGAGTTTATACCCATCGAGGGGTTGAATTCGAGGTCGATAAGGTGGTGGATTCTCGCAAAAGATATGGAAATATCCAATACCTCATCGATTGGAAGGGCTATGGCCCGGAAGAAAGAAGCTGGATCAATGCTGCAGATGTGCATGCTCCCCGTTTGATTGCAGCTTTTCATAAAGACAATCCAAGTAAGCCCAAAGGGTGTTCGGTGCCCACCCTTAAAGGGGGGGGGTACTGTCATGAACCCCGGTTCCCGCACTGCTCGCATGCGCCCCTTACCGGCACGCTGGGGTAGTGTCCTCCGTAGGTCAGCTGCCGGCACAGTCGGCAATCCCTGGCGTGATGTCTTTTGCTTCCAAGTCTCCCCTGCGTCACTGTAAGCTCCAGGTGTATTCCCTGATCAAGTTGCGGGTCACATGATCCAGGTAAACTCCATCTCACTTCCTGGTCTGTGTGCTGCTGCTGCGGCTAATTCCATCACCTGCGTCTGATTCCCTAATCACCTGGAGGGATAAATACCCAGCTCACAGTCTCCTCCTTGTCTTGAACAACTCATCAGTTTTCCTGTGAGTTCTCCAGCGTTAAGCTCCTGTCAAGACTCCCCACGTGCTCCAGAGGTCCGGTTTTCCTGAGTCCGCTGTCACCTGTGTTACTCTCAGCGTCCTGGTCATTCTACTCCTGCCAGAAGTCTCCACGTGTTTCCATCTGCCGTGTGATCCTGTCTTCTCGTGCAGCCCAGGTTACTTGCTCAGTGTCCGGTTATCCGTGGGTTCCGTGCCCGTCTCCTCTCGGCTCTCAGGCCGCTCCAGTGATCCCCAGTATCGGCTCCCTAGCCGCCCCAGTGATTCCAGCGATCCCCAGTGATCTCAAGTACCGGCTACTTAGCCGCTCCAGCGATCCCCAGTGATCTCAAGTACCGGCTACTTAGCCGCTCCAGCGATCCCCAGTGATCTCAAGTACCGGCTCCTTAGCCGCTCCAGCGATCCCCAGTGATCTCAAGTACCGGCTCCCTAGCCGCTCCAGCGATCCCCAGTGATCTCAGGTATCGGCTCCCTAGCCGCTCCGGTATTCCTCATTGTCTCCAGTGTCCCCCTGTGTTACCCTCACGTCATCCCCGGCTTCCAGGCCGCATCCCACTACTCTCAAGAACCCTCCGTGTTGCTGTATAGCATTCAGTGCCATCGATCACCATCGATGGTTTTCGTACCCCATTAAAGACTCTTGATTCCAAACTCTGCTTAAGTCACAGGGGAACCTGGGCAGAGGGCCGCGACCTGGTCGGCAGTTGCAGCTAAGTCCATATCCCCTTGCGGGGGTCCCTGGTGAATACCACTGTCGGCTTAGACCCCGCGCCTCTACCTTAGGTCTCAGCCAATTCCCTGTGTCCCCGGCAGTTCAGCTCTCTCCTCTCTCCGTGCATGAGCTCCAGCTATCTCAAGCCTCCTCGCTTCCAGTTCCCTGCGCCCTCCACTGGCGCACCCAGGTCAGTGCCGGGAACACAGACAGTCCAGGCCGTGACAAACTATATGTGTGCTACTTCCTGTTTGACACCCTGTAATGGTGATAAAATATGTCATTGTGTAGGATTATTGATTGTGATGCTTACAATGGCCCAAATGTCACATCATAACTGCCATGTTACAGGCTGTGTTGTGTAAAAGACACTAAGGAGCTGATTGGCTGTACAGTTATCTCAACTTATAACCTTTGTATTTATTGCTTAATACATCTGTCCAAATGACCCCTAATTGGCATTTTTTTTGTCTCAAACACAGCACGGGATCGAGCAAGACAAGGAGGAAGGAGGGGAGACAGTGTCAAGGAGATAGAGTGTTGGAGAGAGAGTCCAGAGCCGGCCTTAGGCATAGGCCAACTAGGCAATTGCCTAGGGCATTTGGAATGCTTAGGGGCATCAGCAGCTTCTGCTGATTAAAATGATATGCAGCATGCCTATATTCTGTGTGTCAGTGAGGCTATATCTGCATATGAAATAGTGTATTCATGGAAATCACTGTAACATAGCATTCCGTATGCAGGTACAGCCACAGTCGCTCACAGAATATAGGCATGCCGCATATTATTTTAATCATTGGAAACTCCTTGTGTGTGCTGGTCATAACACTGCAAATAAGACAAATTTTCAGCAAAAAAGGCACCCAACGTTAGCAGAACTGGCCAGGAGCTGCATGGCCTATTGAGTCAAGATGTATGAGGAAACATCTGTATCCAAGCAGAGGCAGAGGTCACAGTGTTAGCGGCTGTGCGAGTGCTGTCTGCGGGTGGGTTGGTTGTGCAATAGTGTTCGGCATATGTGTAAGGGGCATTATTTGTGTCAATTATAAACGCATTATTAATGTGCGAAATATGTGTAACAGGCATTATTTGTGTCATGTGTATAAGGGCATTAATAATGTGCAACATATGTGTAAGGGGCATTATGTGTGTCATTATGTGTATGAAGGGCATTAATAAAGGTTGGCATAATGTGTAAGGGGCATTATGGTTATAAGGACATTCATAATGTGTGTCATGTGTAAGCGGCATTACTGTGTGGTATTATCAGGGATGCTGAGAGAAAGGGGTAGGGGGTACAAATTACCCAGGCCAAAGTCTGATGGAAGGGCCCAGTGGGGGCCCCGGGCCCCGGGCCCCCTCCCCTTAAGTCAGCAGCAGCTGAAGCTCTTCTCCTCTGCCCAGCACACACTGCTTTGTGCTGGGTTGCAGTCTGGCCATGGAGGTGCTTAAAATACAATATTTTCTCAGGATTTTTTTCTAAGGTTATAATGTGAATAATGTGAGGAAAAATGTATATAAGGTAAAGTGGTACTACTGTGTGATGTAACGTGAATAAGGGACACCATCGCATGATATAATGTGAATAAAGTTGCACTACTTTGTGACATAATGTGAATTGGGGGTACTATTGTGTGGCCATGCCCCTTCCCAGCAAAAACACACCCCTGTTTGGGCTGCGCACCAAATGTGTGCACTGTTTCTATTTAAAATATTGCGGGTAGGAGCACCAAAATGATGACTGCTATGATGATTGTTGATGGTACTGGGAAAGGGGAGCAGGGTCAGAGGCGGAACTAGTGGCGGTGGTAGGGGGCACCTACCAAAATCTTGCCTAGGGCGTCATTTAGGCTAGGGCCGGCTCTGAGAGAGACAGTGAAAGAACAATGTGATGTCATACGACAATAGCTTCAGTGTAATAGTGTATCCTGATTACCTCAGCACTAAGCAAATATATGTGTATGTAAAATGTTTAATCAAAGGTGAAATAGTAAGAAGATTCCTATAGTTTACCTTCAATATACTGTCCCATTGCAAACTATGCTCCAAATAATGGCATACAATGTAAATAGATATAAAGGGGGAAATTTACTAATATGAAAAACCTAGTTTTTCGTATTAGTATTTTCCCTACGACTGCATACGACTGTTTCAGTCGTATGCAAAGTCGTGTTCCGGAGGGGGATTTACAAAGCAGTCATATACGACTGCTTTGTAATACCCCTTTCAGACAGAAAAAAAGACCCGGGAATTTCCCTGCTCTTGCCGTGTCGACCCGGGTTTTTCTTCTGTCTGAAAGGGTCAACACGGGTCTAAAGTTCCGGGACTTCGACCCAGGTATTTACCTGGGTTTTTCCCGGGTCTGTATTCCAAAAACCCGGGTCGCCGGCTGTCTGAAAGGAAACGACCCGGGTTTTTGGGATTATTACACATTGTTAGGCACTGATTGGCTCTCCTGGTGGGGTTCTGGCTGATTGGTTGTGAGGATAGGCTTCTCTGATTGGCTGGGAGGGCATGGCAATGGAGCTGGCCTCTGAGGTCATTAGGGAGCTGAAAAAAGGATAGCATGGCCCACTGGTAGAAGCAAGAGGCGAGAGCTGCTGGCAGTGAGAGGGGAGGAGGATATCAGCAAACAGATGACTGGGACAGTCAAAGATGCCACAGTGTACTCAAACATTGCAAATATACTGACAGCCATGTGAGGTAACATGTACCTTCCAGTATATAAAAACAATAAAACTTGTTTACAACATATCCTTGTGTCATGCCATGGTTAATGCAATGCAGTGAGCAGTCACCACCCACTTTTGATGACCTCATCTCTGTGTGCCTTTAAAACTGTCCTATTCTTATGACACACAGAGTTTTGCAGCAAAAATCTGGCTTCTGTGTGAAAGGGGTCGACACGGGAAATACCCGGGTTTTTGCTCCTGTGTGAAAGGGGGTCAGCCCCTTGCTGCCTAGTTGTACCCGGGTTTTTGTATCCGGGAAATACCTGGGTTTTTGGGATTTTTCTGTCTGAAAGGGGTATAACCCTCCGATGTCGTACTTATTCGTATTAGCTGGCCATATATATACGGCCGCTAATACGAATTAGTGGAGGCAGTCTGCACGGATCAGTCAGATCCGTGCAGGCTGCAAGGTGTAACCAGCACCAGGCTAACAGAGCCGGTAATTAAAAATCAGGGAACCTGACAAATAGGGGTTCCCCGATTTTTAACAACCAGTCCCAGGCTCCAGGTCCGGGGCTGGTTCCCAAAATACGGGGGACAAAATGACTAGTGGTCCCCCGTATTTTAAGAACCAGCCCCAGGCCAAACCAGCCAGCAGGGTAATGCCACAGCCGGGGGGAGACTTTTTAAGTCCCCGAGACCAAAGCATTAACCCTCTGACCAGTCAGCCTGGCCAGGGGCCCTGGTGGAGTGGGGACCCCCCCAATAAAGTGGTCCCCCCACCTCCAGGACTTACCTGACCAGGCGGAAGCCTGGTGCTCAGGGCCGTTTCTAGACAATTTAGCTCCCAGGGCAAAGAAATAAAAATGCGCCCCCCCCCCCCCCCCCAAATATATAACATGGTACAGAAGAAATTGCGCGCGGCAAAATAGGGTGTGTGGTTTATTTGTCGAAAGGGGCATGGCTTAATATAAGGGGTTTGGTCTAGCAGGACAACAATTTCCTTACATCTCACTTTTGCGACCTGCATGACCAGTCATTGGTTACCGCAGGAATTGTCATTGTCCTCCCGCACTTAAGTTGGCTAGCTGAAGGCCACACAGTGGCCTAGTACACCTCACAGATCAAGGCCAATGACAGCCTACTTAAATCATTATACACTATTTATCCGTGATTCCAATAACACATTACGTAGCACACTGTGATGACAATTACACCTTATGTCGCACACCATGATGACAATTACACATTATGTCGCACACCGTGATGACAATTACACATTATGTCGCACATCATGATGCCCATTAGACCCCACACTGTGATGCCCGTTACACTCCACACTGTGATCGCAATTACGCAATACTCCCCACACCGTAACGCCTATTACACATTCGGTACTTGTGTAATATCTGGGCGCCCGATTTTTTCATTGTATTGCATCGCATCGCATGCAATATAGTGGCATACAATTCATGCGATGCGATTTTTCATTGTAAAGACCCGATTTTTAATTGTATAGTCACCCATGGGTGATTTCATACCCCCACTATCCAACTACGCATGGAGTTGATCTTATATAGTGTGGCGAGCGCAGCGAGCCACCGAGCCGGAAGCGTGGCGAGTGCAGCGAGCCCCGCGAGGGGACGCAGAATACATGTAAAGTAATCTGCGTCCGCTCGCCACACTAAAGTATATAAAATCAACTCCATGCTTAGTTGGATAGTGGGGGTATGAAATCACCCATGGGTGACTATACAATGAAAAATCGGGTCTTTACAATGAAAAATCGCATCGCATCGCATGCCTTAAGTAGTGGCATGCGATGAAAAAAATTGGCCGCCCAGATAATACACAAGTACCACACATTCTGCCCCACGCACCGCTGCCGCCGTTTACTAATATGCCCCCACAGTGCCAGATATGCCCCCACAGTGCCATATATATGCCCCCACAGTGGCAGATACGCACCCACATTGCCACACATATGCCCCCACAGTGCCAAATATGCCCCCACAGTGCCACAGATACGCCCCCACAGTGCCATACATATATGCCCCCACAGTGGCATACATATATGCCCCCACAGTACCACACATATATGCCCCCACAGTGACAAATATTCCCCCAGTGCCACAGATATGCCCCCACAGTGCCATACATATATGCCCCCACAGTGGCAGATTTGCCCTCACAGTGCCACACATATGCCCCCACAGTGCCAAATATGCCCCCACAGTGCCATACATATATGCACCCACAGTGCCAAATATACCCCCACAGTGCCACAGATATGCCCCCACAGTGCCATACATATATGCCCCCACAGTGGCAGATATGCCCCCACAGTGCCACACATATATGCCCCCACAGTGCCACATATATGCCCCCACAGTGCCATATATATATACCCCCACAGTGGCAGATATGCCCCCACAGTGCCACACATATATGCCCCCACAGTGCCACACATATATGCCCCCACAGTGCCACAGATACGCCCCTACAGTGCCACACATATGCCCGCACAACTCACTGTCTGTGTCTCAGCTGCTGCTGCTGCTGCTGCTGCGTTGCTGCTGCTGATTTCCTGGGGACTCGGAGGGGAGGGGAGCGGAGCGCACATCACGCGCCTCGCCTTCACAGTGTGTGCCTGAGCCGTCAGCCATTCATAGCTCGCGGGCTGGCTCCTGATTGGCTGCCGCCCGCGAGCTCTGATTGGCTGACAGCCAAGTGAGCGAGGGGTAGGAGAGACGCGATGCGCTCCCCTACCCTCCCCTGGGAAATTAAACAGCTGTGGCGCCGCGGACGGGGAGAGGGGGCAAAGGCGGAGTTGGGGGGAGCTGCCAGGCGCCAGGCTGTTTAACAGAGGCTGACAAGCCGTGCGGCGCCCCGGGCTGCTGCACGGCTTGTCCGCCTCTAAAAACGGCCCTGCTGGTGCTGTCCCCGGTGGCCCTGTGCGGTGGCCACCGGGCTGATACTGGTGTAAAAAAATAGATGAATAAACTATTGTTTTAAACTGTGGAACTATGAGTCCCAGTAAGCCTCCCCCGCAAGCTGGGACTTGGAGAACCACAAGTCCCAGCCTGCGGGGCATTAAGGGCCCGCTAGGTCTTGTAGTTCCACAGTAAAAAAAATCGATCAATAAATACACACTGACACATGAAAAATAAAAGTTTAATACATACATTACACACGCACTGATACTTACCTATCTTGATCCCGTAGGTAGGTCCCAGAGTCTTGATCCGGTGCCTTGTCCTGGTTCCGGATCCATGTCGCCATTCTTCAGCATGTCGATTTCCATGCGGGGGAGGCTTGCTGGGACTCATAGTTCCACAGTTTAAAACAATAGTTTATTAATCTATTTTTTTTACACCAGTAAGGTAAGTCCTGGAGGGGGGGACCCCTTTATTGGGGGGGTCCCCACTCCCCTAGGGCCCCTGGCCAGGCTGACTGGTCAGAGGGTTAATGCTTTGGCCGGGGGTACTTGTATAAAAAGTCTCCTCCCGGCTGTGGCATTACCCTGCTGGCTGGTTTGGCCTGGGGCTGGTTCTTAAAATACGGGGGACCCCTAGTCATTTGGTCCCCTGTATTTTGGGAACCCCGGACCTGGAGCCTGGGGCTGGTTGTTAAAAATCGGGGAACCCCTATTTGTCGGGTTCCCTGATTTTTAATTACCGGCCCCAGCTCTTTCAGCCTGGTGCTGGTTACAGCTGTGGGGGGGACCCCACGCTGTTTTTTTTTTATTATTTTTTTTTACACTGAAGCCTGCACGGATCTGACTGATCCGTGCGGGCTTAAAGCAAATACGACAGGACAATCAAGGTGTATTTTCCTGTCGTATTTTCGTGCCTGTTTTACACCAATTAGCAGCCGTATTATCAATACGGCTGCTTAGTAAATCAGGAACCACCATTCTTTTGAATGGTGATTCCTGTTGTATTCTATCAATGGTGTAGACATTCGTATTTGTAAATACAAATATGAATGTGCCATCTTTAAGAATATGAATTGCTGTATTTTTGGGATAGTAAATCCCGAAAATACAAATGTGTAAATAATAGGTGTATTTCTGCCTACGAATACACCTATTTTTTACGAATTCATATTAGAAAATTTCCCCCAAAATGTATACTATTGACAGTATGGGGGAAATTTACCAATATGAAAAACCTAGTTTTTCGTATTGGTATTTCCCCTATGGCTGCATACGACTGTTTTAGTTGTATGCAAAGTCGTGTTCCGGAGGGGAAATTACAAAGCAGTCACATACGACTGCTTTGTAACCCTCCGATGGTGTAACCATTCGTATTAGCGGCCGTATATACGGCTGCTAATACAAATTATTTCTAGCAGTCTGCACGGATCAGTCAGATCCGTGCAGGCTGCAGAGTGTAAAAAAAAATAGAAAAATAAATAAATTTAAAAAAAAAAAACGGCGTGGGGTCCCCCCACAGCCGAAACCAGCACCAGGCTGACGGAGCCTGGAGCCGGTAATTAAAAATCAGGGAACCCGACAAATAGGGGTTCCCCGATTTTTAACAACCAGCCCCAGGCTCCAGGTCCGGGGCTGGTTCCCAAAATACGGGGGACAAAATGACTAGGGGTCCCCCGTATTTCAAGAACCAGTCCCAGGCACAACCAGCCAGCAGGGAAATGTCACAGCCGGGGGGAGACTTTTTATACAAGTCCCCCCAGCCAAAACATTAACCCCCTGACCGGTCAGCCTGGCCAGGGGCCCTGGGGGAGTGGGGACCCCCCCAATGAAGGGCCCCCCCCCCCCCCTCCAGGACTTACCTGACCAGGCTGAAGCCTGGTACTGTCCCCGATGCCCCTGGGTGGTGGGCATTGGGCTGATTCAAGTGTAAAAAAAAAGAATAATCTATTGTTTTTTACTGTGGCACTACAAGTGCCAGCAAGCCTCCCCAGCAAGCTGGGACTTGGAGAACCACAAGTCCCAGCCTGCTGGGCATTAAAAGGCCCGCTGGTACTTGTAGTTCCACAGTTAAAAAAATAGTACACAAAACACACTGACACACTTTTAAAATAAAACTTTAATACATACATTACACACATACTAATACTTACCTATCTTCTTCCCGTAGGTAGCCCTGGTCCTGATGTCCTCCAGTCCTGTGTCGGCGTTCCTCTTCATGTCGACGTCCTTCTTCAAGTCGACGTCCCTGTCGGCGATGGCGTCCAGTGTCCGGGTCCGACGAAATCCATGGAGGAACCTGTGGAAGGAAACCATACTCACCTGTCCCAGCGCGACGTAGTCCAGGTAAGTGTCTTGTCAAAAAAACAAACCGAACACCCCGAAACCAGCCGGACAGAGAGCCGCACGGTGTTTGTGTACATCCATCGTGCGGCTCCGCCTCCCGAATGCCGCTATTGGCCGCCTTGCGGCCTAGCGGCTCCTGATTGGCCGCTAGGCGGCCAATAGCGGCATTTGGGAGGCGGAGCCGCACGATGTACACAAACACCGTGCGGCTCTCTGTCCGGCTGGTTTCGGGGTGTTCGGTTTGTTTTTTTGCCAAGACCCTTACCTGGACTACGTCGCGCTGGGACAGGTGAGTATGGTTTCCTTCCACAGCTTCCACATGGATTTCGTCGGACCCGGACACCGGACGCCATCGCCGACAGGGACGTCGACTTGAAGAAGGACGTCGACATGAAGAGGAACGCCGACACAGGACTGGAGGACATCAGGACCAGGGCTACCTACGGGAAGAAGATAGGTAAGTATTAGTATGTGTGTAATGTATGTATTAAAGTTTTATTTTAAAAGTGTGTCAGTGTGTTTTGTGTACTATTTTTTTAACTGTGTAACTACAAGTACCAGCAGGCCCTTTAATGCCCAGCAGGCTGGGACTTGTGGTTCTCCAAGTCCCAGCTTGCTGGGGAGGCTTGCTGGCACTTGTAGTGCCACAGTAAAAAACAATAGATTTATCTATTTTTTACACCATAATCAGCCCGATGCCCACCGCCCAGGGGCATCGGGGACAGTACCAGGCTTCAGCCTGGTCAGGTAAGTCCTGGAGGGGGGGGACCCCTTCATTGGGGGGTCCCCACTCCCCCAGGGCCCCTGGCCAGGCTGACCGGTCAGGGGGTTAATGTTTTGGCCGGGGGGACTTGTATAAAAAGTCTCCCCCCGGCTGTGACATTACCCTGCTGGCTGGTTGTGCCTGGGACTGGGTCTTGAAATACGGGGGACCCCTAGTCATTTTGTCCCCCGTATTTTGGGATCCAGCCCCGGACCTGGAGCCTGGGGCTGGTTGTTAAAAATCGGGGAACCCCTATTTGTCGGGTTCCCTGATTTTTAATTACCGGCCCCGGCTCCTTCAGCCTGGTGCTGGTTTCGGCTGTGGGGGGGACCCCACGCCGTTTTGTTTTTTTTTTTCTATTTTTTTACACTGAAGCCTGCACGGATCTGACTGATCCGTGCAGGCTAAAACGCAAATAGAACAGGAAAATGGTGTTCTCTTTTCCTGTCGTATTTGCGTGGGTGTTTCACACCACTTAGCAGCCGTATTATCAGTACGGCTGCTTAGTACATCAGGAACCACCATTCTTTTGAATGGTGATTTCTGTCGTATCCTATCGATGGTGTAGGACATTCGTATTTGTAAATACAAATACGAATGTTCCATCTTTAGGACTACGAATTGTTGTATTTTTGGGATTGTAAATCCCGAACATACAAATTCGTAAAAAAAAAGGTGTATTTCTCCCTACGAATACACCTTTTTTCTACGAATCCATTTTGGTAAATGTCCCCCTATATGTAAAGCTGGACATATGTGGAGACATAAAAAAGGTGACCAAAACCCAAGCCCCACCCTAGACCGTCGCCTGCTGTTAATACAGTCCCATCAGATTCATAGTGGAAATCCACTATACTGTAGCTGTAAATAGTTTACCTTTCCAGCATAACCTCTGTGAACGGAGATACTGTTACAATTCACAAATAGTATCAAGAAATTGCAACATTGTAATGTCTCTTATATAATAGCACAGGACTTTCACTCTGTGAGTGTGTGTGTATAACGCTGGGCGGAGTCATGGGCAGAGTTACACATACTCACAGAGACAGCATACACCTTATAGCTGCCGCAGGCAGAGGCGGATTGGCCCGCCGGGAAACCGGGCCATTTCCCGGTGGGCCGGTCCGGATTTCCATATGGCAGGGCCACCGACCGTGCTACCAGGGCCGGTGCTATCAGCCCTGCGGTGTGGCGGACATATTTGTTGTGGGCTATCCTGCCCTTCTTTATGACCAGCTGCGGCCGCAGGTCACCCGCGAGCCCCCTTCAGCCTGGCGGTGCCACAGGTGACGGGTAAATAACATTCCCCCCGCGATCAGTAGCACGCGCACCAGAACCGCTCCCCCCCCAGGTCTGCTTCATGTTTGCTCCCTGGCCGGATTGTGTTGCCAATCCGCCCCTGGCCGCAGGGCACCACACAATAGAACCATGATGTCCACAAATCGAGGTGAACCACACTGCCACACACCTGCTATATACTGGGCTACTATATAAGAGATACATTTATAAAAATAAACAATTTGGGCCTGATTTCATATATATTTTAAGATTGTTATATTTAAGTCCAGAAACATTTCCCATAGTCCAGCACCATTTCGAAACACAGCCTCATTCTCCCTTGCTATTTAATATTGCCTTAGACCTCTTAATTAGAACTTTTTTCAGGCATCCACTTGCAAAGGAATTCCCATGGGAAATATGGATATCAAGATCTCTGCATTCGCCGGTGACCTTTTGTTATATTTTAGTAAACCTAGAGTAGCGATACCCTTTTTACAGTCGATACTCTGATTTTCACAAAGGTTCTGGATTTTTAATCAATTGTATTAAAACGGAAGCCTTGGCCTTACATCCTGTTGCAAGGTCTGATGGGGCACTGACTTCCATTTTCGCTGGGCTGGGAACCATTTAACATATTTAGGCTTGAGGATTCCATCCTCACTTAAGGATCTCTATAGTTATAATATCTCTTTTCGTGTAAAACTTATGTTAAGAGAATTTGATCAATGAAATCATCTCCCGATCTCATTTTTGGGACGAGTCACCTGTGTAAAGCAGTGGCTTTTCCTAGGTTACTCTATTCAATCCAGATGCTTCATTTTTTTGGTCTCTAAATGTGATGCACAGATTATCAAAACTGCTCTTAATAATTTTATGTGGGCTGGCAATAGGCCTCGCATATCTTTGTTTAAGCTACAACAACCCTCCTATTTGGGGGAGTAAACTTACCTAGTGCTCATGGAAGCACTGGATTGAATAATGGGTGGTGATATCTATACTTATTGCAAGCTGGATCATTCGCTTTACCCGCAGGCCACTCTCTTAAGTATATTACACTCTCTGGCCCAACAACTACCCCTGGATGTGATATCGAATCCGTTATTATACACTCCATGGCTGGCTTGGCATACACTTCGGATAAGAGTGGGATTTTTACCAGCCCAGTCTTTGTTTTTGCCATTAGTTTCTAATCCCAATTTTCCGAATGGGGATCCGGGCATGGTAATTAAATCCTGGCACCTTCAGGGACTCAGAATGGTTTAGCAATTTTTGGATATAGAATGCTCCTCATTTCTCACACTTTCTCGGTTTAAGGAAAAATATCCCTCTTTAGATTTTCCCTTATTTGTCTTTTTTCAAGTACATAGCTATGTTATTGTCACGGCTACCTGCTATAGAATTGTCTTGTTCTATGGATTCCTTGGTGAGATTTAGGTCACTCAGCCCTCATGCCATCTCTTATATATATACAGTAATGTAAGGCGCAAGATAGAGATAGATAAGGTTGCAACCGGTTTAGCAAAATGGAAAGCACCTTTGTCTGGATTAGAATTAAAATCAGTGTTATCCTTTTTATTTCACTTAACAAACAATTGGTTTCTTCCTCATATGCATTATAAGTTACTGAACAGGGCTTATTACACACCAGGTTGCGGCACCTTACAGGTGTTTCATACAATGCTAATTGTTTCAAATGTGCAGCCCCTGAGGCTGACTTAACTCACTGTATGTGGTTCTGCCCTATTGTCCAGGTGTTTTGGAAAAATGTAACTGAATGCTGCATTAAATATTTATTTTACTATTTCTAAATCTTGGTCAATATTGAATATATATTCACCCTCTGCTATCTCTGTGGTTTCTCTATTCCATTGTCTTTGTTATTGCCACGAATATACTATCCCAAATGGACTGGGTGAAATGTTCCTTAGATGCAAATTCGTATTTAAAATATCTGGCTACCGTATTCACTCTCTATGTCTCTGACTATGATTGACAATTTTCGCAATGTTGTCAAGTTGACCACTTTGAAATTGGTTCACCTGCATGTTGATTGGGCTCTTTTATATCCTTCTGTCTACACCTGCATGGTTATTCCTTTAATTGTGTTTGTGTGACCATTTTGCCTATCATATTTCATTATTATGATTGGTCCTGGTTAACACCTTGTGAATTCTTATATCATCATGGCCCTTATTCAGATCTGATCGCAGTACAAATTAAATTTGTTCTCAAAATGGGCAAAACCATGTGCACTGCAGGTGGGGCTGATGTAACATGTATGGAAGAGTTAGATTTGTGTGAGTTATTTTGTTTCTGTGCAGGGTAAATACTGTCTGCATTATTTTTACACTGCAATTTAGATTTCAGTTTCAACACACCCCACCCAAATTTTTCTTTCTGCACATGTTACATCTGCCCCACCTGCAGTGCACATGGTTTTGCCCATTTTGAGAACAAATTTTTACTGCTATCAGATCTGAATAAGGGCCCTTGTGTATTTGTAATGTCATACTTGTTAATGATGAATTGTATGCAAAAAAATAATGTACAAAAAAATTTATTTGTAGGGACCTATTCAGGGCCGGGAATAGGGTGTTGGGCGCCTCCTGCAAACTAGAAATTTGTGCCCTCTCATGCTTTACAAAGGGACACATTTGTGTGGTCTCACAAGGAAAGGGCATGGCAACACAGTAGTACTCCATTTCAAATTACACCACACAGTAGCACAATATTATTCATCTTACACAACACCAGTGCCATAACTAGCCATTTTGGTGCCCTTTGTCAGAAAGGGAATTGGTGACTGCCCTACCACCACAGGCAAAACAGAGAGAGTGCAAAAATGTAGGATGGGGAAGGGGTGTGGTCATATAAAAGTACCAATAACACTAATGCCCATAACACAATAATACACACTGGGCGGTATTCAATGAGCCGGAATCGCCAAGTTTTATGGCGATTCCGGGGTTTTTTCGTGGCTGACGGTGATTTTTGGAGCTCCAAATGCGAATCACCGTATTCAATGAGCTAGAATCGCCGTTGACGACCGGTGAATGAAGCTGCAATCGCCAAATGTTTTCCTGTACAAATCGCCGTTTTTTGTGTATAGGATTTTTCATGGGGAATCGACGGTAGTTGAGGGGAATCGCCAAAAGTGTATTCAATGTGAAGTTGGCGATTCCTTTTTCTTGTTACATATCGCCGTTCCTCACCGAGTGTCCCTCGTCATTTTTTTCTGGTGAACTTTGATAGGAACATGTCAAATAATTGGTTTTAAGTGTTCTATTTAACTGTGCAAGTGTAATGTATTATTATTTGCTGCCCTTGTGTGATGTCATGGTCGTAGAAGTGTTATACAAATATATATTTAATTTTTTGAGGTATTTTTTTTTTCTCCCACAAAGCACTGTTCTTACCCATGGTGCACCTCACTTACCCATGATTCTCCTCCCCACCTCACTCCTTCGTTTGCCCTTTGTGCAGATTACCCCGATTTTGGCGTCTGCTGTATTGGAATGCGTTTATTCAGGGTAATTAGCATTTCTATTGCATTTCACTGCTTTTTTTTAAACACTGACGACATTACTGACGCTGCTTTGGGAAACGCAGGGTTGGCTGAGAATCGCCGTTAGGGCCGGCGATTCTCAGCCACGTTGAATAGGGTGACTCGGCGACTCCCCACGAATCCCCATGCATGGCGATTGACAGCAAAAAACCGGCGATTGGCAGGCGAATGAAAAAACAGAATCGCTGTGACAAACGATTCATCTCATTGAATACCGCCCACTGTAATGCCCATTACACCACACACAATAATGCCCATTATACATCACAATGCCCCTTACTCAATATGCAGAACACCATAATGCCCATTGCACATTATGCTACATACAATATTGCCCCTTACACATTATGCCGCACACCATAATGCCCATGACATTATGACACACATTATGCTACATAATGCCCACAGTTGTCGTCAGTAGTAGCACTGATTATAAATATATAATGCCCACAGTTGCCAACAGTAGTAGCTCTGCTTATGCATAATGCCCACACCAGTTGCTGACAGTGCTACTTATACGTAACGCCCACACCAGTTGCTGACAGTAGCAGCGATGCCTATACATATGCCCACACCAGTTGCTGTTAGCAGTACTCTCACACTTTACTCACCTAGTTCAGGCTGGCAGCTCATCCTCTCCTGCTTCCTTTTTTCCATCAGTCTTGCTCCTGTGTAGCTCCACCCCTTCTGTTCCATGTAGCCATGCCTCCTTCATCCATGTAGCCCCACCCATTTTTGGTCCCTTCACTGACCAGCTGTTTAGGAGCCAGGATGGAGCTCTGTGCTGTAGGCGCCGCTGACTGTCATGCAGCGGCAGCCGACTGCCACAGAGGACAGCAGGATATGTAGAGCAGGGAGAGCGCCTCTACTTCCCGGCACCTCCCTGCCCTGTATCCTCTCCTGAGTGGGTAACGCCGGCTCTGGACCTATTGCAACCAATTTCAATACATTTGTGAAATACTGATTCTGACTCAATCACAGGGCTGATAATAAGCAGAGCCCTCCGGACAGATAGCCACTGTCCTGCCAGAGTGAACTCTTGTGCAAGCCTGTGAATGGGCTGTGATAATTTTGCAGCCCAGCCAAAAATTGGTGAATCCATTGGAAGCAAACTCACCATTGAATGATTTCCCCACAGTGTGCAGGAAATCAGAGTAACCCTGGACTTATTCGGTGTCTGTGAAGAAACAGGTAAATCAAGGCCGGAGCTGACATCAGAGGCCCTCCCTGAAAATACCTGTCCACACCTGCGTCTTTCCATGACAACTCCCATTAAATGGCCGGGCACTATCCCCAAATGCCAACAGCCTGTCAGTCACCTTTCCAATGGACAGCAAATAAAAAAGACGCTGGATTTGATTGCATTCCTAATCGCTCGGGCTGTAAATGTAAAAGCGATCAGGTCTTCAGAATTTAAATTCACAATTAAACAGCGCTCCCATTTGCCTATATGGTACAATGTACAGGATTTGGAAGGTGAAGTGCCCTTTTGAGAGTCTCTAGCTAGTTATTTCCATCATTGATTTATTAAACATTTCTCTGGAAATGTACTGAGATGGGAGTTCTATTTCAAATGGGCAACCAATCAAAATCTTATTATTTATTTAGCACCTTCTAGAAGACAATAGCTAGTATCTCATTGGTTGCACATAGCAACATCCCCTGTGAACTAGAACTCCCATCATAGTAAATTTCCCCCGTCATCTTTTTTTTTTTTAAATTCAATAATTTTTATTCAATTTTTGAATTTAGATACCCACAAAAGAAAACTTAACTAGTGTAGACATATTGAACATCAACAGTATGTATCAACGGAGCAGGGATTAATAAAGTACACGGTTGGCTGCAAAGCATGTATGAAAGTCACAACGGACAAGATTCTTCTGTGACATGGTAGGAAATTCACAGGTACCCGAAGGCGCCAATCGGGTACCTCAGGTCAAAGGTTAACAGGATTTTATGCATTATTTGTATAATGGGGTGTAGAGTTCCAACCAGTACTAGTACCAAATGTCAGTATCATAATAAAATAACAGTCTACATGGATAAAAAAAAATAAACAAACCCACCCAAATCAAACCTCCCCATACCCATTACCTCCCCATACCCATAACCTCCCACCCTGTATAATCTATTCCCAATTTAGACATACCTGGATCCCATAACATCTTACCCCTACTCCACTATCTAGACTCCCCCAACTAGACCCTCTCTATCCAATGTGAACATTTAAATATAGGCTACTTGTATAGAATGCAGTAATATAGCAAATGTCATAATATATATCACTCAAAGGGAAAAAAATGAAATAGCCAGGATAAAAAAAATAAAGTGCAATAATATAAATACAAAATAGAACAGACATGGCATGTCAAACGGCAATGGGATTTGAATCTTGGATCATCAGTGCGGCCAGGTCTCAAGTTCCAGGAATGACAAACAGAAATAAGTAGTCACAACCCGTACTATACGGGGACAGCCAGGATAGCGTCCAGGATGTCCAATCCAATAAAGTGACAAACATAAGTCATGTACTTGAAGCACATTAGGGGTAAATGAGTGAAGGATATTATCAACGTAACAGCCAGGTAAAGCAATAAAAAGGTCCACAGGTGTAGACACGACCATAGAAAAACATAAGTCAGCTGTCATAGGAGCCACAGGTACCGCAAAACCATCGGGCATGAGCATGGCCCCCTCAGTTCCATTGCCCCACCTGCACAGCCAACTCTGGGAGGGCTCTATGTCAAAGAACGGATAAATAGCAGGATATTTTGTGGGCGAGCTGGCAGGCACGTCTTATTCCCAGCTACACCTGGCCATGCCCCCTCCCCCGTCATTTTTACATGCTTTTATGATTACTATGCATGTTATCTGCCTTTCCAGTTTTTCATTTTGTTGTTTCTTGAATTACTGTGTATCATATACTGTAAGTTCTAATGCTTGTAAGTAATTTTGCTTTTATTCATGAGTCAATAAAAATATATTTATAATAAAAAATGGGTGACAAAAGCATATATCGCCGGTCCCCTGTAGATACATTCAAGGGATATGTAATGGATGCAGGTAACCCTGTTTTGGGGGGATATACTACAAATCACATTTAATAAATAAGCATCTGAAAAAAATTGTAAGAATAAAGATTAGAGAAATATGAGATGTAATTTTTTGTTAAAAAAAAGAAAAAAACACTGAATAAATCTTACAGTTGAGAACATAAGAACATGTATATAGGCCCATACTCAGACCTGATCGCAGTACAAATTTGTTCCAAAATGGGAAAAACCATGTGCACTGCAGGTGGGGCAGATGTAACATGTATAGGGAGAGTAATAGGCCCCATACATCAGCAATTAATAGTGACAATCCTCCGTTCTGGATATGATTGTCACAGTTAACATTTAATGTGTAGGCTCCCCCTTTTGGCGATCCCAATCAAAAATGAATAGGGATCGCCAATCGATTGCTGAAACATGTTTAAAAATCTGGTTTTATTGGAGTTTCATTTTTGTATGTGTGGGCATTCTAACAGGAAAAATCTGCCGATCACTGAAACAAATCTGTAATGTGTGGGCAAGTCAAATAGATTGAAGAAACCATTTATCTGGGGGGAAAAATCACTGGATCTGAGAAGCTATTAATTGTGATTGCTGATGTATGGGGGCCATTAGATTTGTGTGAGTTATTTTGTTTCTGTGCAGAGTAAATACTAGCTGCATTATTTTTACACTGCAATTTAGATTTTAGTCTTCAAGATATCCCACCTAAATGTAACTCTCTCTGCACATGTTACATCTTCCCCACCTGCAGTGCACATGGTTTTGCCCATTTTGAGAACAATTTTGTACTGCGATCAGATCTGAATAAGGGCCATAGTGCAACAATTCACAACATCACTTGTATTAGTGGATTTAAAATTATTTCTCAAGAAAGAATGCATTATAGGCATGTATTATTTAACAGTCATATAGACAAGGTCATCTATAAAAATACATTTGATATCCATGGCACCATATTGCCATCATTCAGCTTTTGGTTGGAGTTACGCAGTTTGAATTGTGCTCCATGATTGTAGAATAAAATTATGGAAGTGATAACAAAAAGAAAAAAAAATATGAGTCAAAATTGATGTGTTCTTTCTGGTAGCCATCACTGGTTCCACAATTACTGAACAGTTCCACCTAATAAATACTCTGGTATTACTCAGAAGACGTCAAATCTACTCTTTGAATCCAATTCTCAGTTTTAAAGGACGACTGTCAGGAGTACAGTAACATTATCTTCACATCTTATCTTTAACAAAGGATCAGTGATAAAAGCCTGGCACATGTTGACTTATTTTCAGGAACAGTTGGATAATGATACTTGATGCTTAAGTTTAATTAATTGGTTCCAGGCTGACTGGTGGTTTTATCAATATCAGCTAGAATAGAAGAAGGAAGTCGATAGCATAAGCATCAAATACTTCAGACTCGGCTCATATGGTTAGTCACTGATGTCCGGCAAATAACGTCAAAATGTTGTCATACTTCCACCGTCTAACACAGGTTTAATTGCCATAAAACCGAAGAGTCTTTTATCCACTGTACATTCTTTATTTAAAAAAACATATAATCACTGTGCCACCGACAGCAATGCATATTATCGGCCCCTAGGAGGCACTGGAGGTGCATTCCAATTGCCAGAAGTAGATTGAGATCTAGGAGGTAAAAAAACAAAGGGAAGAGGTGTAACTAATTTTGCTGCAACAAAAATCAAATTGAAACTGTACTATGCACAATAAATTAATTTTTAAAAGAGAACTATAAACTAATTTATCTATAAACACTATCATTAAATTACATCCAACCAAGTTAGATTAAAATCAGGCTGTAACAAGATGGTGGTGTAAAATGGTTATGGAAATGCACATTCCAGAAAGCCCAACTATCCATGTCAAAATGTAGTTCCACAAAAGCTGTAAGTGTACCAAAATATAAACAAAATCCTGGTTTCACTGCATAGTCAATTTTCTGCATTTATATGAGCATTGATGTCATAGGCTGATCAGTGTGTGTGTGTGTGTGTGTGTGTGTGTGGGGGGGGGGGGGTGCATAATGTGAACTCGGGCAATACAATATGACATAATATGATTTGGGTACACTAAATTTTGCATATCTGATCAGGGTCACAGTGTGACAATGTGGACGGAGGGCACTAAGATGTGGCATAATAAGAACTGGGCACAATGTGAACATGCCCAGCAGTACAATGTGGAATAATGTATACTATGGACACTGTACTAGGGACCCTGGGGGAAATTTACTAATATGAAAAACCTAGTTTTTCGTATTAGTATTTTCCCTACGACTGCATACGACTGTTTCAACCGTATGCACAGTCATGTTCCGGAGGGGAATTTACAAAGCAGTCAAATACGACTGCTTTATAACCCTCCGATGTCGTACTAATTCGTATTAGCTGGCCATATATACGGCCGCTAATACGAATTTTTCAGGCAGCCTGCACGGATCAGTCAGATCCGTGCAGGCTGCAAGGTGTAAAAAAAAAATAGAAAAAATAAATAAATAAAAAACCAGCATGGGGTCCCCCCCCCACAGCTGTAACCAGCACCAGGCTGAAAGAGCCGGGGCCGGTAATAAAAAATCAGGGAACCCGACAAATAGGGGTTCCCCGATTTTTTACAACCAGCCCCAGGCTCCAGGTCCGGGGCTGGTTCCCAAAATACGGGGGACAAAATGACTAGGGGTCCCCCGTATTTTAAGAACCAGCCCCAGGCCAAACCAGCCAGCAGGGTAATGTCACAGCCGGGGGACACTTATTATATAAGGTCCCGCGGCCAAAACATCACCCTACTGACCAGTCAGCCTTGCCAGGGGCCCTGGGGGAGTGGGGACCCCCCCAATAAAGGGGTCCCCCCCCTCCAGGACTTACCTGACCAGGCTGAAGCCTGGTGCTGTCCCCGGTGGCCCTGTGCGGTGGCCACTGGGCTGATTCTGTGTAAAAGAATAGATGAAAAACTATTGTTTAAAACCATGGAACTATGAGTCCCAGCAAGCCTCCCCCGCAAGCTGGGACTTGGAGAACCACAAGTCCCAGCCTGCGGGGCATTAAAGGGCCCGCTGGCACTTGTAGTACCACAGTAATAAAAATAGTAGAATAAATACACACTGACACATTAGAAAAATAAAACTTTAATACATACATAACACACACATACTGATACTTACCTATCTTGATCCCATAGGTAGCCCTCTGTCCTGGTGTCCGGTGTCGTCCTCCAGGTCCATGTCGGCGGTCCGGGTCCGAACTAATCCATGGTGGAGCTGTGGAAGGAAATCCTACTCACCTGGTCCTGTGGTGAAGATGTCTTCTCTTGGTCCGCCGTAGTCCAGGTATTCTTCATGCTGCCGGCGCTCCCCGCACTCTCCACATCAGACTGAGGAGAGACGCAGAGATATTTCATACTCTGCGCCTCTTCTCAGAATGATTCTATTGGCCACCTAGCGGCCAATCAGGAGCCAAGAAAGTCGGCTCCTGATTAGAAATCATCCTGAGAAGAGGCGCAGAGTATGAAATATCTCTGCGTCTCTCCTCAGTCCGATGCGGAGAGTGCGGGGAGCGCCGGCAGCATGAAGAATACCTGGACTATGGCGGACCTACCCCCAGGGCCCCTGGCCAGGCTGACTGGTTGGTAGGGTGAATGTTTTGGCCGCGGGACCTTATATAATAAGTGTCCCCCGGCTGTGACATTACCCTGCTGGCTGGTTTGGCCTGGGGCTGGTTCTTAAAATACGGGGGACCCCTAGTCATTTTGTCCCCCGTATTTTGGGAACCAGCCCCGGACCTGGAGCCTGGGGCTGGTTGTTAAAAATCGGGGAACCCCTATTTGTCGGGTTCCCTGATTTTTAATTACCGGCCCCGGCTCTTTCAGCCTGGTGCAGGTTACAGCTGTGGGGGGGAACCCACTCTGGTTTTTTTTCTATTTTTTTTTTTACACTACAGCCTGCACGGATCTGACTGATCCGAGCAGGCTTAAAGCAAATACGACAGGAAAATAACGTGTATTTTCCTGCCGTATTTTCATGGCTGTTTCACGCCAATTAGCAGCCGTATTATCAATACGGCTGCTTAGTAAATCAGGAACCACCATTCTTTTGAATGGTGATTCCTGTCGTATTCTATCGATGGTGTAGACATTCGTATTTGTAAATCCCGAAAATATAAATGTGTAAAAAGTAGGTGTATTTCTGCCTACAAATACACCTATTTTTTACGAATTCATATTAGTAAATTCCCCCCCCCTGTGGCATAACATTAACTAGGTAAACTGTGTGGCCTAATATAAACTAGTGTACATTGTGACACAATGTGAACTAAGGCACTTCTATGTGAATGTTCTCTGTAAAGTGCTGTGGAAAATGTGTACACTATAAATAGTGTATAATAAATAAATAATAAATAAATATAATGAACTAAGGGGCGTCTATAGGTCATATAAAAAAACTAAGGCACTTCTATGGGTAATACAATGAACTAAGGCATGTCTATGGGCATCTAATGAACTAAGGCACTTCTATGGGGCATATATAATGAACTAAGGCACTTCTATGGGGCATATATAATGAACTAAGGCACTTCTATGGGGCATATATAATGAACTAAGGCACTTCTATGGGGCATATATAATGAACTAAGGCACTTCTATGGGGCATATATAATGAACTAAGGCACTTCTATGGGGCATATATAATGAACTAAGGCACTTCTATGGGGCATCTAATGAACTAAGGCACTTCTATGGGGCATCTAATGAACTAAGGCACTTCTATGGGGCATATATAATGAACTAAGGCACTTCTATGGGGCATATATAATGAACTAAGGCACTTCTATGGGGCATCTAATGAACTAAGGCACTTCTATGGGGCATATATAATGAACTAAGGTACTTCTATGGGGCATATGAAGGCATTTGTATGGGACATAAATTAAGCTTTGGCACTACAATGAGCCATAAAATATACTCGGGTTCTAGTATGGGCATCACGGATGGTGTAATGGTTAGCATTACTGCCTCACAGCGCTGAGGTCATGGGTTCAATACCCACCATGGCCCTAACTGTGCGGAGTTTGTATATTCCCCCGTGTTTGCGTGGGTTTACTCCGGGTACTCTGGTTTCCTCCCACAATCCAAAAATATACCGGTAGGCTAATTGGCTCCCAACAAATTAACCCTAGAATGTCTGTGTGCGTGTACATGTGGTAGGGAATATAGATTGCAAGCTCCACTGGGGCAGGGACTGATGTGAATGTTCAACTATACTCTGTAAAGCGCTACGGAATATGTATGCGCTATATAAGAAACTGTTAATAAATAAATAAATAATAAATAGTATGGGCATAAACTTAACAACATTGTAGAAGCATCTACAAACTTAATTAAATCCCTGTTACAAGCTTTAAAAGAAACCTCCATGTAATGCCTACAGTATATTTACACACCTTACATAGATTAGATCTTACACAATATACTACAAATCTTATTGTGATAATATCAAACCTAGAAGCACTTAAAATGATAATTAAAGGGCTCAATCAGAGGTGGGTGCAGATGCGGCCATGTCTTTTGGTGGTTGTTCCTCTGTGACTTTATGCAATTGCAACTACAACACCCTTCCCTGGTGTATATCAGTGTGTATGAATGTGCTAGTACTGAGATGCCCACCCTGAGCCTGGTATATACACTGTAATACCACCTGGTGCATCTATGGACACTTGGTCACACCAGCGTAACATGCATCGACCCTATGCCCTATACAAATTTACCATCTGTGTATGGCCTCCAAAATGAAAGATCTGTGTATGCAAACAATTCAGAGAGACACACCGTGACACTCCCATTATATGCCATTAAGATGGGCCATCTCCATGCATTTGTTAAGCCACCTCCCAGTCACCGCTCAGGAAGCCCCAGCACTTGTCTAAGACAGCTGTGATACCGGGCGCCCCAACCTCTGAGAGTGCACACTGTGTAATGCATACACTGTACGAGTCAGGAGTGCAGGCTCACCTTCTGGAGCTTCGGTTTTCTACCTTTGGAGGCCGTGGGGGCCTTGGTGGGGGTCTTTCTTCAGGCAGGGAATGCCTTGGTTTGTATCGCTGAGGGTGCTCTGGTATCTCATTGTCCTGTAACCAACAATTCACATCATTTTGACACGTTTCACAATGCTTTTAATTACTGCACCCTAAAACGTTCATGTAATTACCTCATTATCTCCTTCGATACCACTACTGAGGCTCAGCGTGCTTCTGGTACTAGATCGATTACTGCCACTGCCTGTTGTGTAAAATAGGTACAGCAGAAATTGAGAAACCCTGGCATGTTTCATAAAATAACCATTGCTATTTTTATGACACACAAATACAAATCAGAGGCTGTATAAGCAAAATGCATAAAATAATTGTCTAATGGATACGGTCATTAGGTCTACAGCTACTAGGTCGACAAGCATTGGGTCAACACCACTAGGTCGAAAAACCCCATGTCGACCTTTTGACTGTCATCCTTGCCCATGTCGAACAAATGCTTGTGTCGACCTAATGTCCTCTCGACTTAGACCCATGTCGACCTAGATACATGTTGACTTTTTTTTTTTTTCAATATCTTTTTATTGATTTCGAAAATAGTACAAACATACAGCCAATGTAAGCATTATGGAATACTCAATGCAAAGTACATATCAACTGTACCACTTGTGTAACAATAAAAGAACATATTGTGTCTACTTTATCGGTTTCAGGAGATCTTTTTCTAAAGCATATCTAGTCTTTGATTCACATAATGCAAACTCGAAGCAAACTACAATACATGTAAATAGCCCATAAGAATATTATGGGGGAAAAAACAGAAAAGATTAAGGAAAGGAATATACAGAGAAAAGAAAAGAGGGAAGAATTAGAGAAGTAAAGGGAATTGTGGTTGGTAATCACAAACGTATATAGCCATCTATATTTAATTATTCGCCTGGTAAGTCTGTGTAGATTTAAACTCCATCCATGGGAGCCAAATCGCCGCAAACTCCTGGGTGCGTTCTGGAGGTACCCTCAGGTCCTCCATGGTCATATATAAATCCACTCGTGCGAACCATTCTTTAATTGTGGGGGGGGAGGTAGATCTCCAGTGTACCGGTATAACGGCTTTCGCCGCACCATTCAGAAACTTTAGTAGTGATTTTTTGTAGGACCTCAGCGCACCAGGGTATAGGTTTAACAACCAAAAGGAGGGGTTATCAGGTACGTCCGATTTCACTATAATCTTAGTAATTGACATAACTTGGTCCCAAAAAGGTCGGAGCGCCCCACACGACCACCAAATATGCAGGGGTGAGCCAACTCCATCATTACATCGCCAGCAGGCGTTCGTTACACCAGGAAACATTCTTGCAAGGGTTTGTGGACATCTATACCACCGTGAAAGAACCTTAAATTGGGTTTCAATTACAGAGTAGCTGAAAGAGCTGACAAAGGTGGCCTGGAACATTTTCGACCAAGTCTCATCGTCTAATTCCAGACCCAGGTCTCTATTCCAAGCCCGGGCATAGGTTGGCAATGCATTATATTTATTTTCTATTAGAAGAGTGTAGCCTCTCGAGAGCAGGTGCAAAGGGCGCGTTGTTTCCCTGCACATACCCTCAAAAGGTGTCAATGCTCGGCCAGCTGCCTCACGTACATCCCTCCCTTGCACAAAATGTTTAAGTTGGAGATATCTCCAAATCTCTGATGGAGGTAGCCCCCATTTCTCCTGTAAGTCTGAAAGGGGTAATATCTTGTTCCCGTCCAATAACTGGCCCACCCGATGGACGCCATGTTGTTTCCACTTTTCAAATCCTAAGCTAGCAACTCCGGGGGGAAACATAGGGTTATCAAACAGTGGAGTAAGGGGGGATATTAGCGACGTAACACATGAGAGTTTCCTCAGTGTCACAGATGGAGGACTAGTTTGGATCGTGTGGTGCACAGGAATTACTTTAGGACCAGACGAGTTAGGGTTAAAGCGAGCTGGTTTTATTATAGACGGGTTCATAAAGGAAATCAAATCTTCTTATTCAATAATGGCTTGACATAAGGCAAATAAGAAAAAGTCCCAATACTGTCTCTGAGCAAAGTCTTTGGAGAATAATAATAAATACAATAATTCTTGTATCACTCACGAAAAACACACTGGAAGAAATGAACGATGGAGCCGGAGTTTATGGAGAGGACTGTGACTGGATGACTTTAAGGAGCTGTAAATCCCGGAAGACGGTGCAACAGAAGCCGGCAGGGTCCACAGTAGGCAAGAGCCCCACGGGTAATCTCCACGAGATCCACAGGTGATGCCCTGGAAGGCAGCGAGAGGTCAGGGATCCTGGAGTCAGTAAACAGGGAGGACTGAAGAGTAGGCTGCAGAAGACAGGAGTAAGCCAGGAGTCTCCAACTGTACAAGGCTAGGAAACCTTTGCACTGACACCAGTTCACCAAGACAGATCCCCTAAATACATAGTGGGCGGCTGTCATTGGTTAATTAGGGCAGAGAAGGAGGAAACCTTTAACCTGGCGTCCAATCTGCATTTTGCCCACATCCAAGATGGCGGCGCCGGCCTCCCGGTGCCGCCCCAGTCTGAACTCCCCTAGCACTCACAGGAAACCGCCCCTGTAAGCCACACTTCCCAACAGACCTGGAACCAGCAAGAGACCCGCTCCGGAGGCCCAGAACGGACAGGCGGCGGCGGGCACGGAGGGATGAGTATCGAACCCGCCGTGTGCTGCTGCGGCCGACCGTGACAGTACCCCCCCCTTTTTGGGTGCCAGCAAGGTACCTTCGAGTCTTGAGAGGATTCTTCCGGAGGAACTGTCTGACCAGGCTTGGAGCATGTAGATCGATGGAGTCAACCCAGGAATTCTCCTCTGGACCATATCCGGACCATTCCACTAGATACTGTAAACGACCTCGATGACTGCGACAGTCCAGAACCTTTTTTACCTCAAACTCCGCATCTTTCTCAGTAGAGACTGGGGGTGTCTTGGGTGGTTTAGGATGGTAGGGATTCAGTCGTAGAGGCTTTAAAAGAGAAACATGAAAAGAGTTGGAGATCTTCATAGAAGATGGTAATTTCAGTTTATATGCTACAGGATTGATGACTCGGATAATCGGGAAGGGACCAATGAAGCGCGGGGCCAGTTTCATGGAAGGTAATCGAAGCCGGAGGTTACGGGAGGACAACCAGACTAGATCTCCGACCTTTAAGCGAGGAGCTGCTTTCCTTCTCTTATCAGCAAACTTTTTATAGCGGATAGAGGCCTTTCGAAGGGACTGATGAACGCCAGACCAGATCTTTGAAGACTGATGTAGGAAGGAGTCTGCAGCTGGAACTTCTACTGCAGGGAGACTTGCGAACTCCGGAGCACGAGGATGTTGACCAAAGACAGTAAAGAAGGGGGTGATTCCAGTAGAGGAATGGTAAGAGTCATTGTGAGCAAATTCTGCCCATGGGAGCAGGTCTACCCAATCATCTTGTGCAGAAGAGATGTACAAGCGGAGGAAGGCCTCCAAGTCTTGATTGACTCGTTCAGTCTGTCCATTGGTTTGTGGGTGGTAGGCAGAAGAAAACTTTAATTTGATTTGTAGGGAAGAACACAAGGACCTCCAGAATTTGGCGATGAATTGCACTCCTCGGTCTGATACTATCTCTGTAGGAAGACCATGTAACTTGAAGATGTGAAGAATAAAAAGTTGGGCCAATACTGGGGCCGATGGAAGCGACTTTAGAGGAATGAAGTGGGCCATTTTCGAAAATCGATCGACCACCACCCATATCACTGTATGTCCCTTGGAAGGTGGCAGCTCTGAAATGAAATCCATGGACAGATGTGTCCAAGGACGTCTCGGAATGGGTAGTGGGCGCAGAGGACCTGTTGGAGCTGTTCTGGATGTTTTATGCTGTGCACACTGAGGACAAGAAGAGATGTAATTGCAGACGTCTACTCGCATGGATGGCCACCAGTAGGATCGCTGAAGAAAAGAAAGTGTCTTTTGAGTACCTGGATGACCTCGGAGGCGTATAGAGTGAGCCCATGTCAGGATCTTCTCTCGCAATTCTGCAGGAACGAAAGTCTTTCCCGGAGGTGGTATGGGGGTGACATTGGTTTGGGCGAAGACGGTTGGGTTTAGTATTGCCTGACACCGAGAGGAATCTGCTGTAGAGGAATCGAATGATCGGGACAGCGCATCTGCCTTCTGGTTTTGAGCACCGGGGCGATAAATGATTTGAAAATTGAAGCGCTCAAAAAACATAGACCAGCGAGCCTGTCGGGAGGTAAGACACTGTACATTACGTAAAAAAGAGAGATTTTTATGATCAGAATATACTGTGACTCGATGCTGTGCCCCCTCAAGGAGATACCGCCATTCCTCAAAGGCCAGTTTAATAGCTAAAAGTTCTTGCTCTCCAATTGGGTAGTTTCTTTCTGCGGGAAGGAATTTTTTAGAGAAGTATGCACATGGAGAAAGTTCCTGACTCTCCCCTCTCTGGGAAAGAATAGCTCCAACTCCATCAGCGGAAGCATCGACTTCTAAAAAAAAAGGCTTGGTGGTATCTGGTTGAAGAAGAATGGGTGCGGTGGTGAATGCATGCTTTAGAAGTTGAAAAGACTGAACTGCGGCTGGAGGCCAGTGAGCGGGATCTGCACCTTTCCGAGTGAGAGCTGTGAGAGGAGCGGCAATGGAGGAGAAGTCCCGAATGAAGCGACGATAATAATTGGAGAAGCCTAAAAATCTTTGAATTCCCTTCAGGGTGGTTGGCATGGTCCAGTCTTGGACGGCTTTGACTTTGATGGGGTCCATCTCGATGCCTGTGCTGGAAAGAATATGGCCTAAAAAAGGGATTGTAGACACCTCGAAAACACATTTTTCAAGCTTGCAAAAAAGATGATTTTTTCGAAGTCGAGAGAGGACTTCCTTGACCGTCTGTTGGTGAGAAGAAAGATCAGAAGAAAAAATGAGGATGTCGTCGAGGTAGACTACAAGCGAATGATACAGCATGTCCCGGAATATGTCATTGACAAACTGTTGGAAGACAGCGGGCGCATTGCATAACCCGAAGGGCATCACCAGGTATTCATAATGCCCGTCACGGGTATTGAAGGCTGTCTTCCATTCATCCCCCGAACGGATCCGGATGAGGTTGTAGGCCCCGCGTAGGTCCAGTTTGGTGAAGACTACTGCCCCCTTGACTTTGTCGAACAGCTCGGTGATAAGTGGAAGGGGGTAGCGATTTTTAATCGTGATGTCATTCAACCCACGGTAGTCGATGCAGGGCCGTAAGGAGCCATCTTTTTTTTTACAAAAAAGAACCCCGCACCCGCAGGAGAGGTGGAAGGACGAATGAAGCCTTTTTGTAGGTTCTCTCGGATATATGTAGACATCGCTTCAGTCTCTGGAATGGATAAGGGGTAGGTACGGCCCCTGGGAGGAGTCTTCCCGGGAATTAGCTCGATGGGGCAGTCCCAACTGCGATGAGGGGGGAGAGCGTCCGCGCCTCCCTTACTAAAGACATCTCTGAAAGACGAATACTGTGGAGGCAACGAAGCGATGGGGTCATCTGACCGGGTCTGGTGGAGTGGCAAAACTTGAGGAAGGCAGGAGGCAAAACAATTGGTACCCCAGCACTCGATCTCCATGGTACCCCAGTGGATACGTGGATTATGTTTGATTAGCCATGGCATTCCTAATACAAGGACATGGGAAGATTTTGGAATAACGAGAAATTCTGTAGTCTCTTTATGAAGAAGTCCTATTTGAAGGGATAGCGGACCCGTTTGGTGGGTAATCTGTCCCTGGGGAATCCGGCTGCCGTCAACTGCTGTTAAGAATAATGGTTGTTCCAAGGGAAAAACTGGAAGAGAATACTGAGCAATAAATTTGGCCGAAAGGAAGTTGCCCGCAGCCCCAGAGTCAAGTAGTGCCTTTACAGGAACCGTGCCTTCAGGAAGTGTGAGCTGGACGAGGATTATGGACTCTGATGTAGTAGGAGAGGTACTTAATACTCCCAACCTGGCCTCTCCTTTGCCGATTAGGACAGATCGTTTCCCGGCCGCCGAGGGCAGGAAGAGATTAAGTGAGCCGGGGACCCACAATACAGACACAGGTTCTCCTTTCTTCGGCGAGCCCTCTCTTCAGGAGATAGTCGGAACCGGTTTACTTGCATGGGCTCCTCTGGTGGAAGGCCAGGAGACAAGGTTGGTTTTGGTGCCGGTGTACTGGAGGAGGGACGAAATCTGAGGCGATCTGATCGACTTCTCTCCATCTGCCGTTCTTGGAGCCGTAGATCTACCTTATTGCAGAGGGATATTAGCTCATCCAAGGTGGTGGGAGTATCACGGGTAGTGAGCTCGTCCTTCAGTCGACCAGACAGGCCGTTCCAGAAGGCTGATAGGAGCGCCTCTTCATTCCAGCTTAGCTCAGAGGCCAGAGTCTGAAATTGTATTACATACTGACTTACGGGACGGTTACCCTGGCGCACCCTCAGGATTTCGGATGCTGCTGACGATACTCTCCCAGGCTCATCAAAGATTCGGCGAAATGTGGAGATGAATCCTGAGTAGTCGGATAACAATGGGTCGGATCTCTCCCATAAAGGTGACACCCAATCTAGGGCTGGTCCGGTCAGAAGGGAAACAATGTAGGCGACTTGTGATTTGGGTGTGGGGAAGCTGGAGGACTGGAGGGTGAAGTGGACGTCGCACTGGTTAAGGAATCCTCTGCAGGCCTTTGGTGACCCATCAAACTTATTAGGTGTGGGCAGATGAAGATGACTTGACGTGCTCACAGGCGGAGGCCCGGCCACGGAAGAGGCAGGAGCGGCTGCTGTGGATGCAGCTGGAGAGACAGGTGCTGCCGGCTGGGGGGGTGTAAGGGTCTGCAGGAATTGAGTCACCTGCCGTTGGGAAGACTCTAATTGTTCCAGACGTCCTACGATCCTTTGAAGAAGGTCTGCTGGTAACCCCTGGCCACCACTCGATTCCATTGGGTCAGTGCAAACTGTCACAGATGGAGGACTAGTTTGGATCGTGTGGTGCACAGGAATTACTTTAGGACCAGACGAGTTAGGGTTAAAGCGAGCTGGTTTTATTATAGACGGGTTCATAAAGGAAATCAAATCTTCTTATTCAATAATGGCTTGACATAAGGCAAATAAGAAAAAGTCCCAATACTGTCTCTGAGCAAAGTCTTTGGAGAATAATAATAAATACAATAATTCTTGTATCACTCACGAAAAACACACTGGAAGAAATGAACGATGGAGCCGGAGTTTATGGAGAGGACTGTGACTGGATGACTTTAAGGAGCTGTAAATCCCGGAAGACGGTGCAACAGAAGCCGGCAGGGTCCACAGTAGGCAAGAGCCCCACGGGTAATCTCCACGAGATCCACAGGTGATGCCCTGGAAGGCAGCGAGAGGTCAGGGATCCTGGAGTCAGTAAACAGGGAGGACTGAAGAGTAGGCTGCAGAAGACAGGAGTAAGCCAGGAGTCTCCAACTGCACAAGGCTAGGAAACCTTTGCACTGACACCAGTTCACCAAGACAGATCCCCTAAATCAGGGGTCCTCAAACTTTTTAAATCGGGGGCCAGTTCACTGTACCTCAGACCATTGGAGGGCCGGACAATAGTAAAAACAAAAACTATGAACAAATTCCTATGCACACTGCATATATTTTTTATTATGAAGTGAAGAAACAACGAAGCTGACAAACTGACACACAACATCATTGTGTTAGCATTTGTGTGTGACACAATTATGCTGACACACTGACAGATCCTTATACAATGATGTTAACACAGAGAGATGGACGCTGACATGCAGACATATGCTGACATTAACATGTAGGAGCTGACACACATAAGCTGTCACACCTGCACTGACAGATGCAAAGATTAAGCCGACACACAGACGTTGATACATGGATGCAGAGACACAGACACTGAGAAACGCACACTGACACACACTCATGATCACACACAGATACATAGCCGCTGCTGGGTGGAAGAGATGTAGCAGCCAGGTAGTGGGGATAGCAGACGGAGGGGAGTGAGACACTGCAGTCAGGCTGAGAACAACGGGGTGGCGACAATAGTGGCTGTGTGGGTGAGATGTAGAGACCACAGGGGGGGTGGGGAGACAGCTGCAACTAGGTGGGAGAGAGGTAGAGACCACGGGGGCAACAGTGGTCGGTGGTGGGAGAGAGGTATAGACCACAGCAGTGACCATTTATGAGAGAGGTAGAGACCACAGGGGGTGAGGGGTTGTGGGGGGGCGACAGCAGCTGTTGGGTGGGAGAGAGGTAGAGACCACAGGGGGTGACAGTGATGGGAGATTGGGAAGTTTGGGTGCAACAAGTAGTTAAAATATACAATATATACAGTGCATGAGTGTGTGTGTGTTTGAGAGAGAGAGAGAGAGAAAATATAAAATATAAATACACACACTAGCTCTGTAAAAATTAAACACACACACACACACTTGTAGCTTACTGTATAAAAGTCAGCTGTGAAAGGGTTAAAGCTGTTTTCAGTCACTCTTGGCTCGTGCAGCAGCAGCATGTAGAATGCAGAGGGGGAGGGCTAGTAACTGGAGTGTAAGGGGGAAGAGTTCCGTGCTTAATAGCAGGAACATAAAGCAGCAGGGAGACTGCTGAAACTTCTACTGCCAGCCTGTGCGGACGACGCCGGGACGGACATGGGAGGAGGCGTTATTGGGAGGGACAGAGGTTGAAGGTCAGGTCATGCTTCCGGAGCCGGCAGTAAAAGCAGGACAGCAGATAGATGCAAAGTGGGCAGTGCGCCTCTCCTGCTCCTGCTCCTGCCCCCCCCCCCCCCCCCCCCCGCGAACCGGACCTTGTCTGCAGTAGTAAGCAGGCAGGGCAGTGGCAGCGCTGTGATGTGGTAACATAGCTGCCTGGGGAGGAGGGAAGGAACATGCTGGTTCCGCCGACACATGAAGAGAGAGGGGAGATGGTGGAAGGGCAACTCCGGCTCTGACAGTCAGGAGGGGGACAAGGGGGGTCAAGCACCCCCAACATACCCCCAACCAGTCACGGCCTCTACTTACCCAAAGTAATATGCACTGCTCCACTGCTCCCTCGCTGCTTGCTTCGCATCGGCTCTTCTCCCGATTCTCCTCAGCCACAGCGTGTGACGTGTTGACGTCACACGCATAGGAGAAGCTGAAGCAGGGAGACGGGTCGGACCAGCAGACACTGCTGCTTCCACCTGATGTCACAGGCCACGCCCCCGCACGTCCGTCCATTCGCCAGCCAGCCTGCCCGTCCATCCTCCCGGTCCCGGCTAGTGAGGCAAGTCAGATTGATTGCCTGGGCAGCGGCAAGCAGGCGGGCCACATGAAAGTCCTCTGCGGGCCGCATCTGGCCCGCGGGCCGTAGTTTGAGGACCCCTGCCCTAAATACATAGTGGGCGGCTGTCATTGGTTAATTAGGGCAGAGAAGGAGGAAACCTTTAACCTGGCGTCCAATCTGCATTTTGCCCACATCCAAGATGGCGGCGCCGGCCTCCCGGTGCCGCCCCAGTCTGAACTCCCCTAGCACTCACAGGAAACCGCCCCTGTAAGCCACACTTCCCAACAGACCTGGAACCAGCAAGAGACCCGCTCCGGAGGCCCAGAACGGACAGGCGGCGGCGGGCACGGAGGGATGAGTATCGAACCCGCCGTGTGCTGCTGCGGCCGACCGTGACACTCAGTCTGTTCCAACAGGTTATTGTGGGGCCTACTGTGGGATGTATTATGTTGCCAACCTTGGGAAGCCAGGGGTAAAGCTCAATCGGCAGAGGGAAAACCTCGCTTTCTATATGTACCCATTGTTTGGCATCTATTGAACGCGTCCATTCCAGAACCCGACTCAAAATCACGGCTTCGTGATAAACCGTGAAATTAGGGAGTTGCAATCCACCCATCTGCTTCCTTCTAAAGAGTATATCATGTCTGAACCGTGGTCTCTTACCTCCCCATATGAATGACCGGACTTCATTCTGTAGGTCTCGGAACCAGGTCTTCGGGATATGGATAGGTAGCGTTTGTAAAAGGTATAGGACCCTTGGGAGAACATTCATTTTGATCACACTGATTCTTCCTAACCAAGAAAGGCGTTTATTGCCCCAACTCCTAAGTTCGGTGCGAAGTGTGAGCAATAACCGCCTAAAATTATCAAAAAGGCGAGACATATCAGGGGACAACACCAAGGTATTTAAGGCTAGAAGGGTGCCAGGCAAAAGGGAAGGATTGCCTAAGGTGTTCTATATCACGGGGGGCCGAGGATACATTAACTGCAGCAGATTTGCTCATGTTTATTTTAAAATTTGAGAGATTCCCAAATGTCCGGAATTCTGCCATAAGATTGGGGATAGAGATAACGGGGTTGGTCAGTGTTGCCAACAAATCGTCCGCAAACAGCGCCAGCTTATGGTCCACTCCCTTCACCTTTAAGCCCGTGATATTTGGATTGCGTCTGATGGTGCATGCCAGAGCCTCCATACACAGTATAAAGATCAAGGGGGAGAGAGGGCACCCCTGTCTGGTCCCATTGCCAATATGTACCGGCTCTGAGAGGGTCCCATTGATCCTTATCCGTGCCGTGGGAGATCTGTAAAGCGCCATGATGTGCTGCAAGCACTCCGGGCCTAGCCCAATGTGTCGCAGCACCCCTTCCATAAACACCCAGCTTATCCTGTCAAACGCCTTTTCGGCGTCGGTCGACAGCACTACCATGGGTATGTTGTGTGTAGAGGCCTTATATATCAAGTCAATAGCCTTGATCGTGTTGTCCCGTGCCTCTCTCCCAGGGACAAAGCCCACCTGATCAGAATGTATTAGGTCCGGTATTAAACACTTAAGCCTATTTGCTATAACTTTTGCGTACAATTTGATGTCTGCGTTCAATAGGGAAATGGGGCGGTAACTAGCGCATTGACTCGGGTCTTTATTTTCCTTCGGGATCACTGTAATGTGAGCTGACACTGAGTGAGGCGAGAAACCACGGCTCGTCGATACCTCATTAAAGGCAGTCAACAGTTTTGGCAAAAGTAAGTCTTTAAAAGATTTATAATATGAAACAGAGAAACCGTCAGGTCCGGGGCTCTTTCCAGACGGGGTCTCCTTTAGTGCTGTTTCCAATTCCATCAGGGAAAAGGGGGACTCTAAACTGGCGCTGTCCTCTCTCGACAACCGGGGAAGACCCGCCTCACGGAGGTACGTCTCCACCAGGTCATGGGAGGGAGTTTGCGCCCCCCCAGCGTTAAGGTTATACAATTTGGTGTAATATGAGTGGAACGTTGCAGCTATATCGCATGTAAGGTGGCGCTTGGCCCCCCCCCGGGTCCTTTATCATGTCAATATATAACGTGGCTCTCTGGGAGCGTAGTGCCCTTGCCAGAAGCCTGCCAGGTTTGTTGCCCCACTGGTAGTAACGATTTCTACACAATTTATAATCACGTTTGACGTCTTCAAACAACAAGGTATTAAGCTGAGATCTCACCGCAGTGAGTTCCTTAAGCGTTTGGTGGGAGGGGGTGGACTTGTGGGATGTCTCCAATGAACGCAATTGTTGTAGCAAGTCTAATTTCCTACTCATTTTTTCTTTTTTTAACATTGCTCCTAGTTGTATGAGTTTCCCCCGTGCTTCCCACACTGTGAGACCCGTGACATCAGGTGTTTCATTTTCGGAAAAATATTCCGTGAGTGTTGTAGTCAATTGTGGTTTACATCTAGCGTCAGTGAGAAGGTTTTCATTTAAGCGCCACGTACACTGTTTAACATTAGCTATGGTCGTCGTGATAGACAAAAATATAGGGGCATGGTCTGACCAAGTCGTCAGGCCTATATCTGTATCTTGGATCAAATGTAGATACCTATGGGACATTAAAAAATGGTCCAATCTGGAGTACATATCATGTGGTCTAGAATAAAATGTGTAGTTTCGGTCTACTGGGTGTTGTAGCCTCCATGTATCTACCAATTGGTGTTCATGTAGGGCCCTCCTAATCTTACGATGTGAGGCCGTAGAGGGCCTGCCTGCGGGACCTGAGGTGTCCATCTCCGGCTGGAGTGCCCAATTCAAGTCTCCCCCCACCACCAAAACGCCTTCCACCAGCGGGGCTATCTTATCCAAGACTATAGGTAGGTAGGAGTGTTGCATTTGGTTCGGCACATAAAGATTAACAAACGTGTAGGTCTGTTCATAGAGTTTACACTTTACCACTAGTGTCCTGCCCTCCTCCAGAGCTATTGAGGTCACATCTTTAAAGGGGAGTTTCCTTGACAGGAGAATGGCCACTCCCAGTGACTTGCCTTTTGTGTTGTTATTATAAAAGGCCGTCGGGAAGTTACGGTTCGTCAACGTGGGAGCAGCATCAGCCCGGAAATGCGTCTCCTGTAGGAATGCTACATCAGCCTTAAAGGCATAGAGGTCTCGTAGAACCCTTGAGCGTTTCTCGGGAAGATTTAGGCCTTTAACGTTATAAGAGACCAGCTTAATAGCAGTTAGTCTCGTGTTAGCCGCCATCATGGGTCGGGTGGTGGGGGGCGGGGCCTGCGCAGGCTCTGGAGGAGGGGTACCAACCACATCGAGAAAAGAGACAGAGGTGAGGAAAGGAAGGGAGAGAAAGACGAGTAGTTATAAGAAGAAACAATCCAGAAAGTAATATTACAGTGTTCATCATATGAAAATACTTCATCTAAAAACACATACAAAATCACAATGCCGCCCCTTGAAAATCCGAACATACAAAACGTATCCGGTTCCAAGGAAAAAAAAAGGGATGGCGGCATGGGGGCACTGGGGGGTCAGCGCCGACAACAAACCCCAACTTTTCAAAAACAATGTTAAACCCATCGTAACCTTTAAGAGGTTGCGGCCAAACCTTTCTCCATCTCTTACTGTACTTAAAGTCCCATCACGGTTACAGTTGAGTCCCTATTTGTAATCCTTACGGTCTGGGTCGAAGATCATGAGACTGCTCCTGTGACTCAGGTTCACAAGAAAAAGTGTGTGGTCAGGTCGCTTGCCTGGAAAAACCAAACCCTCGAACAGTCCAATCACAATGACGCAACAGGGTTAGAGAGTAGACCCTCAATTAGAGGTAGATCTTCTTGGTGACCTCTGGTCCAGCGGAGGCCTAGGGTTTCGTTGAACCACTTGCCAATCGTTGTTAGGATGAGCTAATTCTGGCGGAATAGAGCGCACTAATGGTTCTTGCCAATCTGGAAGAGCAACTATAGGAACGTCCATGGCTCGGCAGAAGGCCGTCAGATCGTCTGGGCCCCTAAGAGTATAGAGCTTGCCGTTATGTGTAGCTTGCAGGTTGAAGGGGTATCCCCATCTGTATTTTAGGCCCAATTTGCGGAGTTCGGTTGTCAGGGGGCGGAGGGCTCTACGTTTTTGAAGGGTTGACCAAGATAAATCCTGGAAGATCTGGATCTGATGATCTCCCTGTATGGCATAGTCGCTCTGCCGTATTTTGCGTAAGACATCTTCCTTCTGAGTGTAATAATGTAAGCGGCAAATAACATCTCTCGGTCCATCAGTTGGTGCGCCCCTAGGTTTTAAGGCACGGTGGGCTCTATCAAACTCAATTTGGGTCCCCGGGTCTTGTCCCAACAAGCCATTAAACACTTTTGTAAGATACTCAATGAGACTCTGTGGTGGAACGTCTTCAGGGATGCCTCTTATCCGCAGATTATTACGACGCCCCCTATTGTCCAAATCATCTAAACGGTCGTGCAGCTGTTGCAGCTCCACCGCCTGACGAATGACTGCGGTCCTCAGATCGTTATGTGAGGCTGCAGAGTCCGCGGTGAATTCCTCCACAGTGGTCAAGCGAGAGTTTAATTGCGTCATCTCTAACTGTATGGAGGCAACTTCTGAACGGACGGTCTCTCGCAATCTCTGTTCTAGCTGATCCAAGTCACGTTTCGTCGGCATAGTGCTCAGCATCTGTAAGACTTGGGATATACCTCCTGTATCTTGTGCGGGCACCTGCTCCACAGATCGGGTACTTTGGGGGTCAGGGTCAGCAAATTGTGTTAAGTTAGGCGTAGGCGGGATTACGGAGTCACCTGACGATGGAGAGTTCTGTTGCGTTAGAAACTGGCGCATTGAGGGAGGCTGTGAGGATTCCGAGTGATGCGCACTGGAACCCTTCTGAGATTTACGGCCTTCCATTTGGGTGGTCTTCTTGCCCTTCACCATGGAACTTATGACGTTATGCACTTTCAGTAAACTCTAGGCTCTCAGACGAAGTGGGTCTAGTGCTGCTAATCAGGTTGTCAGAGTCGTCGCCGGCACCTTCCCCCAGAAAGCGACTACAGCAGCATCAGCAGGACATGGGTGCCAGGCATACACACTTCATCTCTGCACTCCCAGGGGCCCGGGTGCTCAGTAGGGGGAGGCAGCTCTCCTATGTCCACTTTAGGGCAGGTCTCAACAACCCTGGTGCATATGCATTCAGTTTCCAATACTGGGACACCTGTAATGCTGTGTCACCTGTCCTGGGGTGGCTGCTTATGTTCTTAATATGTGGTACAGTTCAGTTCATGCAGCCCCTATGGGCCTCTGTCTCCCAGTCAGGGGTGCTAGGTCTGCCTTCTGTGAATGGGGGCCGTTGAGTGGTGCTGCAGCTCCCTGTCACCCGCACCTGTCCTCTAAAGAGAGTGTTGCAGGCTTCTGCCACACTCAATATGGCCGCCGCCTCAGTAACAGGGTGTTGGATCTGGCTTCAATGTTATGCAGGGACAGAGCTGGGGCAGGGCAGTGGACCAACCTTTTGTGTGGAGGTAAGCTGGGGGGCTGCCAGGTACGTGCCAGAGCAGGAGCCCGTTCGCTGGGACGTCTCCCCGCTGTTTTGCCGCACACGCGCGTCCTGGAGCCCGCGATGCGGCTGGCTGCCGAAATTTAGGTCGCGGCTCCCGGTTTTCGGGTAGGCCGCAATCCGCGAGTGGCCGCAAAGCGGTCACCCCGACTCCGCCGCCTCCCGCCGGGTCCGCCGCTTGTGCTGGTGCTCTGGAGTGGTCTCCTGAGCTAGGTTTCGTCCCCGGATGCCTGCTGTTTAATAGTTTTAGGCCCGGTGTAGCAGGAGCTCCTGGCGTCCACGTCTGCCTGTAATGGCCGCCAAGCCACGCCCCGATACATGTTGACTTTGACCCATGTCGACCTTGCTGCCTGTCGACCCAATGCTTATCGACCTAGTTGTTGTAGACCTAACAACCCACACCCCTGTCTACTACATGACAATAAATTTTGCCGTTACAGCTTGTCCATATGAATGTTTTAGTCATTTTTAAGACACTATTCAGGTGTTCTCCACCGACTTACATAAAACCATGGGTGGAACTATAGAAGGGGCAAGTGGTGCCATTGCTATAACGTTGCAAACTCATATTCCTGACTTTCCTGCTGAGAAATTGGGTATGATCCATTGCCAAAAATGGGGAACGGGGAAATGGGACGTCAGTCGCACTGGTCTGATATAAGTGTGGGAAAGAAACGTTTTCCCAATTTAAACATAATACCTCATTGTCATCACAAGAATTCGTAGTTTTGGACTGAGGCGTGCTACCACTGGACAAGAAGGAACATACAATAATTGGGGTTACAGAGAAAGCAGGTCTCTATGTGATGCACTTTAAAGAGAATTGAAATTAAAGAATAAAAATTAACCTTTATTAATGATATTTAAGATGCGAAATATTTAAAAACACACATACTACATGTAACATTGATGGACAATCTAAAAAGGATATGGTTATCCTGACGTGGCAGAGGAAAGAATGTGTTCACTGTATCTAATTGACAAATATAGAAGCAAAGATAGGGACCATGCCACTATGCTTTATTTGACTTAGGAGTTCAAGTACTTTATTTATTGCGTGGTGGCTAAGTGCTATGAAACAAGACACGGGCGGCCTCCCGGCTGTTCTGATCCCGCACTTGTTGCTGTGTGCACGGATAGAGGTAAATATAATCCTCCTTGGTGCAGTCAGGTTATGCGGTTAAATTCCGCTTCAACTATGATCTCACTTCTGTGGATCAAATAGCAGCGCCGGCTATAGCCTATATGAGCGCTTTCTGCTGGAGTATGCACACACCCCTCTTCGGCACTGTACACAAGGACGGAGATAAGTGATTCTCCTCCGTGTATCCAGCGCCCGGTCTGGCAGAAATCTGCCCTGCTGTGTGGATAAAATATCTCACAGTGTATGTGAACTCACTGGTGTGAGTCACTGGCGGCGTCGGCTCTAAGCCAGTAGACGCGCCTTTGACCGGAGGATGCGGGCACCAAAATTTTCCCTATCTAGGCAATCAACAGTAAATACATTTAACTATACAGTGTTACATTTGCCTCTGCTCACGTGGAACGCCGACGCGTTGACAAAGCTCTGTGCAAAACGCTCGTCGGCGTTCCACGTGAGCAGAGGCAAATGGTTTGGAGGCTAGTGGAGAGTCTTATTATCACTTACATTTGCAGTGAGAGAACACCGATCAATATGAATACAATAGCCGATTTGAGTCCGCACCTGAATGACCCATGTACTTTACACATAACTGAAATCACAGAAGCTCATGCCTTCTTAAGGGATGCGGTCAAAATCCTGATGTGCAGAATCCTGGTGATCCAAATACTGAAGCCAGGATCCCTATCGCCACAATCTTGATATATTCTCCCTCTGTGGGTGTCCATGACACCCATAGAGGGAGAATAAATTAGTGTGCCGAGTACACTCGGGCGAGGCACCGGGCAAACAGCGTGGCGACTGCAGTCAGCCCGCAAGGGGCAGCGTTGTGCTCGCCCCGCTGTCGGGATTCTGGCGGTCAGGTTCCCATACCGGAACCCTTCTCACACCTTTATGGGCTCTAACCATAAATGAGCGAAAGATAAATCTTGCATAGATATTCTAACGCAGTGGTCAGGGAACAGGAGTAAATTACCCCAAATGGGGTAAAAATTTAATTCCGGGCATGCATATGAATCTATATGCATGCCTGGCTGTGTCTCGGCTGTCCATTAATCCCATTTCATTTAATTGCATATATATATTCTAATCTAAATGCATGCCTGGCTGTGTGTGTTACAGTACTGTAGTCTACAAGGACTTGACGCAGTACTGTGCGTCAAGCCATTGTGTATAACATGCTCCCCTGCGTGATGCCCTGGGTCCTGCCTCCAAGTCCGTCCGATTCTTTAGTAGAGTCGACTAGCTGTTGTGCCATCCCGGCAGTGCGAGTTTGTTTGCTTGGATATAGGCTCCTATCAAAAGTGAACCCATCTCTAGTCTAGGGAAAAAAATTGCACAGACTGTCACTATGTTATCTTGAAATACTGACACTAACAGTTGCCTGGACGTCTCATTATCACTGGCTATACCACACACAGCCCGGCAGCCATTGATGATTATTACCATGTATTGCTGTGTGTGATACAATTGCTGCCAGGCTGTGTACCATACTACAGAGGCGTAACCTGGGAGGCAATGGAGTCATCAGCTGCCAGGCTCCTGCTACCAAGGGGGCACTTCTCCTTCCCTGTGAATTTTTGAATCAGTAAATTCAAAGCCTTTGGTATCGCTTCTGTGGCTGACTCCTCCTAGCAGGACAATAGACGTCATACTCTCTTTATTCTAAACACAATTTTTGCATGTAAAACATCCTGTATTAGAACCCATGACCTGTCTTACTGGAGACAGACAGCTTACTGACTGAGCTATTTGGGGGGCACCAAAATATTTGTCTTGCCTCCGGGGAACTGTGACGAACTTACGCCACTGCTGTATCAATTTCTGGGGGTACAGTGTGTATTACAATTATATGATTTCCTTCCTTTCAAATCAAGGGGGTAAATCAGCGTATCTAAATATATTTTGGGGTAAAAGGTAAAAAAGTTCCCTCACCCCTGTTCTATCGGCAAGCAGCTGGCATGTTAATGAACTGGCTCCTGTATATGGTATACCACCTACTTGCAGTGCTAGAGGTGCTGTCTGTCTTCCAATTTCCACGTTTTATTTCTTTTTTCCCAGGTACTAAGACGGTTGACTCATAAATCCCATAGTCTGGCTTCACTTCCAAATTCTGACCACGTCGAATGGGCGTAGTAATCTCTAAATCTAAAAGAAGAGATTTAATTGATTAATGATGATTTTTACACATCAACTGTTTTGCCCAAAAAATTGGTGAGATCAGATCTGCAACCATGTGCCAAGTAGCAAAGCAAGAGTAGGAATGCGGAAATACACGTATGCCTGGCTATACATTAACAGATATAACTAACATATAAGATATCATCTAAAGCCATCAGCTATCCTTTCTGAAAGAGAATGATGTTTGTAGAGAAGCAAATAACAGCAACGTCTCCTAATAAAGGGCCTTATTCTGGTCGATGCGTAAATTTCCGAATTCTGTCGGATGGCGTTTTTTAGCCGTCTGCGCATGCGTGGGCAACGCTATGCGCATGTGCCACGCACGGTCTCCGTGCTCGTTCTCACTAATACCGTACAGAAATGTGCACCGCATTCACTCGGGAAATATGGGCGTAATATGGGCGTCATTCGGAACTACACAGGGGCGTAGTTTCAAAGTGGGCTAAACTGGGCGTAAACATGGGCGTACACGAGGGAGTGCACTAATTCTGGTAGGCATGCATTTGGACAGAACACCGACTGCAAACGAACCAAAAGGCAGAAAATATGCGTTCTCTATAAGCAAGTATTGCTTTGCGGACACCACTCAGTCATGCGCTAGGCATTCGGATCGCCCAATTAGTACTGCCGCACCTGAACCAATGTAAATAGTTTAAAATATTTATCACTTGCAAAAGGTAAATACTGTATATAGATGTATGTTATTGTAGTGTGCACATCCTTGCAAGACACAAATGTAATATTATTGTACAGCAAATAACATTATCCAAAAAACAAAATACACACACACACACTGTGTTTATAACTGTTGGTAAGTGAGCTTTAGTATGTGTTAGTAATAGTTTTGCGGAAATACACCGCATCGGTGCGTACGGCCAGCTTCCCGTCCGTTCTGACGCTGTCAGACCGTGCAGAATCTGTGTGTGACCACCGCACACGCAAGGTTTGGATGTAGTCCGTAAACACGCCCTCTTCTTAAAGAGTGAGTCCGTCCGAATGCGGAGGACCTGTGGGCGTTTCTTCTTACAATGTCCGCACAGCGTGGCGTGCGGTCCGCTCCGAAAGAATTCGGAAATTTACGCACCAACCAGAATAACCTCCCAAGAGACTTAGGTCTCCATTTAATAACATTATGGGTGAAATTTAATAGGACAAGAGATTCAGAAAGTGCGAGATTTGCAAGGAAATCTCCCATTTATTTTTTTAAAGCAGTAATCATTTGTTGCTTAACCAGTTTGGTTTTGCAGTGTTAAGCAACAAAAAAGGAATGTGTGTGGTTTTGCAGTGTAAATGATTGCCGCTTTAAAAAAACTGGATATGTTTTACCAAATCTCCCACTTTCTGAATCTCTCATCCTATTAAATTTCCCAGTATTTTTTTTACTAATACAAGTATACACACAATCACACATGAAAACTTACATATACTCACCTTACCACACTCCCCCGCAGGTCAGACCTCATCTTCAGTAGGGTATCCAGGGGTTAAAAAAAAAGAAAAAATTACCCGACCCCAGGAATTGAGGAGCTGCATGTGGGTATGCACACATGCGGGTCCTCCCTGATACTGAGGAAAATCCCAGCGATGGCAGTCAATCAGGCATTAGCACCAGAGGAGCTCGCCACTTGATTGGATGATAGCATCTCGGGGCTGAGCTCAGCCCTCATTGGTTGAGGGGAGTCCGAGTGATATTCCCCAGTATACACACATGCGACATCTTAAGTCCGCGGGTTGGGTAATTCTTTTTTTAGCCCCCTGGATACCCTACTGAACCGACCTGTGGGGGAGCGTGGCAAGGTGTGTTTATATGTACAGTATGTTTGCATGTGTGAATGTGTGTACGCATGTATGATATTAACATTGTACTCAGGGGCGGTTTAAGAGAGGCGAGGACCCACGTGCTGCCTCTACTGCAGGCCCACTCCTGTCTGATGGTGAGTAGACTGGCATTATTCTCCGGGAACATGGTGCCCATACCTTTTTCCAGGGGACATATAGAGTGCCTATGTGCAAATCACCAGCAAATGGCCGCATCAGCTATATTTCGAGTGATTTCTATCTTCAGTGCCGAGATGCCATTGCAGGACTCCAGGTTAAGTATAATATATAGGCGTACACTGCACCCATTATAGATACGCCTATGGTTGTACTGTACTGGGTGTACGTGTGTATTTATTTTAACATTGGTCATGCTGTTGCACTACAAGTCCCTCCATGTGGGGAGGCTTGCTGGGACTTGTAGTTCCACAGCGCAACCCAATGTTATTTTTATTATTCTTTTTTTACACAAAACAATCAGCCTGACACCCATTGCCCAGGGGTTCTGGGGACAGCCATGGGGTTCTGGAGACAGCCCTGGGCTTCAGTTCTGGATGGGTGAAACCTGGGGAGAACCTCCATAGACACCGGCCAGGGCTGACCAGCCAGGGTGATAATGTATTGGCTGGGGGACCTTGCATAAAAAGTGTCCCTTGGCTGTGGCATTACACTGATCGGTGCTGGTTTCTTAAATACAGGTTGGGGAGACCCTGACAATTCCCCCCCCCCCCCCCCTTATTTAGGAGACCAGGACCGAATCCAAGAGTCTTGGGCTGGTTATGCTCGGGGGGGGGGGAGGAAGCACCTCCCGTTACTAAATAAAAAAAACTGCCATAAATCGCAAGTGATTTCTGGCTTAGGATGGTATTCAGTCACCCACAGCAATCTCCCAACGTGGAAATGCTGCGGGGCCCTATTCAATGCTGTCTTCCCCGACAGCATTGAACAGGGTATCTCAGCAGAACAAGCCCCACTTCACAAGCAGTCGGGCTCGTTCTGCCGAGAACGTCCAGGAATTGACGAGCTCCCAGCTGCAGCTCACCTCTTCCCGGCCACGCCCCCTTCACATCCCGCTGCAGGCAGGACATTGAATCCCGCCTGCTTTTTCTCGGTCGAGCAGAACGAGAACAGGACAGGGTCACGGCTGACGGACCAGCTCAACAGCCGTGGCCCATGATTGAATACCCCGTTTAGTCTTAAAATTTGCACTCTATTACATGTGTGATATGGTGCAATTTTTTAGCGGTCTAAAAAAATCACATCCTATTACATCTTGCCTTATATGTGTTTAGTTTGAGCATTTGAAGCACGTTACCTGTTGATTTTTTGTTTTTATTTTCATTTCTTCTTCGGTTTATACTGTCTCGTAATCTTTTTAGGTTTTCCTAAAAGCAATAATAAGGAAATTAATTGAAATTATTTATTGTAAATTTTTCATTATATAAACAGTTGCAAAATCTAAATGATAACTGAATCCATTAGTAAAAAATAAACAGTGTACTAAACTCAGGCTAACAATAGCAGGCTATGGGAGCAAATTGCAATGAAGCTGTGGGAAGCTGCGGTATCAGCAACACTAAGATATGCAGCCTCCAACAGCAAGGATGTTACAGGACACATCTGTAGACAGACAGAGACAGAAATTGTCCACCTCATTAGTGAGATCTCCCTCTCCACAGAGGCACCTTTAGGGAGAGTGGGTTAGTGGCAGCCAATACCTCCCCTGATTGCTGAAACCATGTTACGGTCCGTGTCATACAGATTTTGTAGGCACTTCTTCATTGGGCTTTGAGCACAGGAGAAAGGTCAGAATCATTGAGGCAGTACAGAACAGAATAACCAAGTCATTCACAACCAGGGCCAGTGCTAGGGTGTTTGGCACCCTCCTACAAACTATAAATTTGTGTCTTCACTCCCATTTTTTCTGGTATGCAGCAAAAAAAGAAAAGAAAAAGGGTTTGGTGTCACAAGAAGCATTGCCACAGAAAAATACCCACGTTTCATATAACCTCACATGCTAGCGCAATGTTACTCGCAATTCACCGAACAGTAGTCTATTTTATACACATTACAACACACAATAGTAACCCCTTATTCATTTTAAGCTACAGGCTGACAAATGGACGCTGACACACAGACAGACACAGTTGCAGACACACAGACAGACACAGTTGCAGACACACAGACAGACACAGTTGCAGACACACTGACGCGGGGACAAAGATAAGTAGAAACATGGACGATTAGGATGATTTCACACAGACATATGGATTCTGACACACAGACGCTGACACACAGACACGGACACTAGCATGCTGACAGACAGACACTGATACACAGGTAGCCACTGACATACTGACCCAGAAATATGCTGACACATGGACGCAGACACCCTAACACATAGACACATGCTGACACACAGACACAAAAATGTTTACACACAGACGCTAACACATAGACCCAGGGGTGGGTGAGCGGGGGAGAGAGAAGAGATAGCTGCTGTGTGGTGGGAGAGTCTGGTGAGAGACATTACCGCATTGTCCCTGGATGGGACATGGGGGAGGGGAGCTACAAATAGTCACCAGGGGTAAGGAGAGCAGGGGTGAAAAAGTCACCGGGTGATGAGCTGGGGGAGACACTGCAGCGGAGGGGAGGGGCAGAAAGATACTGCCACTGGGTGGGAGTAGGTGGTTGCTCAGCTGGCGGCATAGAGGGGCCACAGTCGGCAGGAGGTGGGATACACTAGCGGATCATCTGTTGGTGAGCAGTTACCAGGGGAAGTCATGTTTTGTCTATGGATATATAGAGGGCACCCGGCATCGCTAATTTATCCAGACTGCATCCCTCTCACTATACCGTGTGTTTGTGTATATATATATATATATATATATATATATATATATATATATATATATATATATATATATATATATATATATATAGATTGGAAAAAACAGGCGTCACTCCAAGGGACTTTTCAAACGATTTTTAGTACTAAAAATCGTTTGAAAAGTCCCTTGGAGTGACGCCTGTTTTTTCCAATCTACCTTATCTATTGGGAAGGCACCGAGGGCAATATCATCTATTCAACGAGAGTGCCGGTTCAAACACCCTTGTATGTGTATATATATATATATATATATATATCATTTCCATATTTATATACACATACACAAATTAAAAAGTGACAAGGCTGCCTACCTGTGTCCACCCAGACTGAGGGAAGGAAGTGGCAGGAGGTGTAGGGGGCACTGAGGTAGTAGAATATGCTCCATACACACACAGCTGGTAGCGATTAAGCACAAGAGACATGATGGAAGCAAGGAGAGTGCTGAGTGCCAGAAGTGGGAAGGAGATAAGCTGCTGCTCACTGGACAGTAAATGGACGGCAGAGAGGAAGAGAGGGCTGGGGTGGCGTCGGCAGTGGCAGAGAGAGAGGTTGAACCACTTTTCAAGCTGCCGGTGCTGCAACCCCGGGCCTGCAGCAGGGTCAGCTGACCAGGGAGAGTGCCTCTCCAACCCGGTGCCTCACTGCTTTACAGGCTCTGCTGCTGAGAGGTCACAATCTATGTGCCAGGGCATGCCACTGCTTAGTGGTCCAAGACTATATCAAATCCTATATGGTCAGCATGATAGGCAAATGTCAGCAAGAACCAAGTAAACAATCCATTGGGTAAGTGTGCTAAACGTAACAAAATATACTGTACACTGCTCCTCATCCTCATGCAACAGGATCATGGTCCAGACAAATGTGGGTGACTATAATGGATTAGATCTGACTATATGCCACTTGACCCATAAATGTTCAGCATGATCGGCTGGAATATAAAGGCCACCTTTCTCATTGCAGTTTTTACACCTGCCTCTCGTGGATTTAGTTAGCATACTGGCAGTCGGATTGCCAGTAGTCAGAATACAGAGGACAGAATCTTGATACTGGTCAGAAGACCGGCAACAGTATCCCAATACTGCTCAGAGTGCAGTGCCGGAATCCCAACTGTTGGCATCATGATCGTAAGTATAACAGAGATAATTAGCCTACAGGGAGGTGGGTTGTGTGTGTGTGTGTGGGGGGGGGGGTTTAGCTCTAGGCACTAGAACTAGGGTAGCCAACCCTAGTCTTCGAGAGCTACCAACAGAGCATGTTTTGCAGGTCTCCTCACAAAATCACAAGTGAGCTAATTAGCTCCATCTGTGTATCTTTTAAAATGTGTCAGTGATTAATGAGTGCAGCTGTGCAGCAGCTAGGTTGTCTGGAAAATGTGAACTGTTGGTAGCTCTCGAGGGCTAGGGTTGGCTACCACTGCAATAGAGGTAGGTTAGGCTGCAGGAGGGTGGGGGGGAGGGTGTTAAGGTTGTACAGTTAGTATTCTTATCTACTAGATCTTGAGATCCTGAATATTGGGATGCCGCTGTCAGTCTTCTGATCACCGGCCCCTCTACTATCCTGCCTCTCAGAATATGGCTATTCCAAGTTGGCGGTACAAAAAGCACATAGTGATGCATTAACTGCACAATGATACTCACCTGTTGGTACCTAAAGGAATCCGATCTTTTCTTTTGATTTAATTGCCATTCTTTAAACTCAAGGACAGCCTCATCCACACTGATCATTCCTAGTTTGACACGCTCTTGTAATGTAATTAATTCCCGCTGGCCAGGAGTTTTCATGCCAACAAAGGGGTCATACACACTGGATTGCTGCCGGTCTCTCCTTATCTTAATACTTGCTCCTGGAAAAAGAAATTCATAATGACAAAAACTGCTTGTATCTGTATTTCCCACTGTTATCAAAATGATGGGCCTTATTCTGGTAATTCTCTTAAGGCTCCCATACACTATGCGATTTTGGGCCGATTTCATCCGATTTCGGCACTTTGGGCCGATAACCGGGTAAAATTGGCCCAGAATCGCAGGTGTGTGACTTTTGATCCGATGTGCGGCCCTGTGTGCATCGGACCGGATCAGGGAGGTTGGACGTGAAGCACATAAGATCACGTCCGACCTCCCTGAATATATGCCTGACCAGGGGAGAAGTGGGGCGGGCGGTGATCATCATCTGCGGGACGAGCAGGGGGCGGCGAGTGCTTTCACTAGCAGGCGGCGAGTGCAGTGGCGGGTATTTCATTCCTTCTCAGATGGACAAAACCATGTGCACGGCAGGTGGGGCAGATGTAACATGTGCAGAGAGAGTTAGATTTGGGTGGGGTTTTTCTTCAAAGTCTAATTCTATCTGCACATGTTATATCTGCCCTCCTGCAGTGCACATGGTTTTGTCCATCTGAGAAGGAATTTTCCTCTAAGAGTGAACCAGAATAAGGCCCGATATCTGTACAACATATTGTGATGACCTAGTTTATGTACAGAATAAAGGACCTAGATGTATGTGGTTACATTACCCTATACCTTGTGTAAATAGAAATGGTGATGATTACAATTCATTATTGAAACCAATCTTCAAAGATTTTTGAAGGTGATGGAATAGTCCTTTTATTTTTACTACTCTCTTTAGATGAGATCAACTACTGTCATTTATTTCACAGTACTATAAAAAAGGCAAATCAAAACCAATATTGGCACTTTCCTGGACACCTCTTCCAATTGCTCTCTTCCATTTACTGAAGCGTCTGAGAAGTTTCCTTCATTCCGCAAATACCCATTTTGCTTTTATGCAAGCAAAACATTATTCTGTTACAGGTTGTTCTTAGAGGTGACTGGGAAAATACTTTAGACATTGTTAAAGTGGCTTACATCTGTATTTCCCACTGTTATCAAAATGATGGGCCTTATTCTGGTTCACTCTTAAGGCCCCCATACACTAGCAATTGACAAAAACTGCTTATATCTGTATTTCCCACTGTTCTCAAATGATGGGCCTTATTCTGGTTCACTCTTAAGGCCCCATACACTATGCAATTTTGGGCCGATTACATCCGATTTCGGCACTAAAATTGGCCCAGAATCGGATTTTGCAGCGTAAATGATTGCCGCATTAACAACTTCTCCTGCCTTCGGTAATACAAGTCAGCCTGACTTTTATTACAGTGGCTATCCTAATTAGCAACTGGGAGAGGCAATGACACAATGGGGTTTGGCAGTGGGGCGGCATGACGTCACACCCAGTTGCTACAACCCTTTACATGGTGGCCCGGTGCCTTCCTTTGCAGCTAGGTTGCACAAACAGAAGGCTAACATTAATATGCGAGCCCATGGGCACGGCACCTCATACTGAACTAGTCCCATTGTCTGATTGCACAATAGAATTTTGAAAACAAACCGAAAAACTATTATAACAAAATGTGCTGCAGAGAATAACCCCACTGACACGTGATTGTTTAATGTCTTATATGTAACACAGGAACATACGGTAGTGTTACTTTCACTTGTTTGCAACACTTGACAAAAACAAAGTTTTAGCACTTATTCAAGCCTCAGACAGTACTTTGTTGAGATATGTGTATCCTGTAGCTGGGATATACTAATCCGGTGATACCAGTCAGGGAATGTTAAAATACACTAGCAGTAATTATAGATAAACCTCCTGTTCCATAAAAAAAAACTGCTGCCGCTTGTATAAAGTTTAGTAAAGTATGAATTGTATTCCGTAATTTTCTTGGTATGTACAAATTGCATGTCAAAGCCTTCCAATATTAAATGTGGCCACTAGATGTCAGTATTGTAAGACATTTAGGTCCAGATAACGGAGAAGACAAAGTAGTAATAATAGAAGGGGAAACACATACATACACCTAGGGGGTTATAATCCATATGCTCCCCTGCGTGCTCACATAGGGGAGTGATGGTTTGGAACTGAGCGTACACATGTCTGTGCAGCCGCTTGGTGCGAGCAGGCGCGGCAAATTGTTTATTCGCGGGCCGTTTGCATCAAGCAGCGCAGGCATGGGGAGAGGGGTGGTGGGCCGTCATCGTGCCCATGGGCCGTCGTCATGCCCATGGGTGTTCCCATAAAAACACTGGGAGTTCCCATGGAAATTTGCCCGTGACACGGGTGTGGGGGGGGGGCAGCTGACGTCAGTGGATGTCAGAGAGGTGTCTTAAATCTGCGTGCGCTTGAAAAATCATTGCGACCAATGATTTTGTGGAAATTGTTGTGCAGGGGGGGATTTGTGCGGGCAGCGCACAGATGACACGCAAAAAGAAAAGCGAAGAATAGCAAGTATAAGAATAGACCAAAGTGGATGAAGGAAAGTGACTATTTTTGCTCTATATTTAATGGTGAAAACACAAAGGCGTCACCTACATTCGAGAGACCATACATACCCTACTATAGTGTAGACAAAAATACACTGCTTAAAAAAAGAAGTACTTTCAATTCTCAAAATGAAAGTCAATGGTATTAAAAGAGCTAAGAATAGTGTTTGCTGCACTATAGCCAAACTATGTAACCCATCCCTGCTGATAGGTGTAGTTCTAGGTAATTGGAGAATGACAAATGGAGTGTAACTGTAAGAGAAGAAGGCAGCGGAGAAGAATATGATAACTATACACCAGTGACAGCTTCACAAAAAGAAAAAAGAATTTTGTCCACTTAGTCATGAATTGGCAAAATGTGAGGCAGCCTGCAATGGTTGCTGGGAGGTCATCTCAGGCACTTCTAGTGGAGTTAGATTTGAGCAATTCATTTTCGGCCTGACTCAGAGTTCATGCAGGCAGCACACAGATATACTATTATTATGAATCTGAGGAGGAATGCCTTCGTCGAGTTTCACACTCCTTGGAGCGTTCCCAAGAGGATGGGCGGGAAGGGGGCGGGCAAAGGGCGCCCAGCATTTTATTGGTGTGCCCGCAAAAACGATGGGCGCGCCCATAGAAACACTGGGCAAATGCAGGCATGCCCATGTGCCCTTGGGGTGGATGATTTTCATTACATGATGTCGGTGCCCGCCCCCAATTTGACGGACAGTGGGCATCTGAGCGAAGGCTGGAGTAATGGTTCAATGGTGAGCGACCTTCGCCTGATATCTCCGCCTTGCCAGCGGATGTGTTAGCGTACACTAGTCAGATCGCTCAGCAATGGGGCCGAAATCACCCTGGGTGTATGCCCCTTAACTCTCTCTGCACATGTTACATCTGCCCCACCTGCAGTGCACATGGTTTTGCCCCTTTTGAGAACAAATTTGCCCTGCGATAAGGTCTGAGTTAGACCATATGTTATACTGCATCATTTTGGTGTTACCCCCCCTTGTGATGCCATAAGTATGATAAGAAATAATACAAAAAAAATCAAAACAAAAAACCCAAACACACACATTGCAGACATCCAGGTTCTTCAATGCTGTCAAATTCTATGTTCACATCGATCACAGACTACAAATGACCAAATAGATAAGCTGAATAGGATTTCTACATTCAGCCCATGCTTCTGTATGCTAAACTACATATGCTGGTTAACAGGAGTTCAGTAACTCTCACAGGTGGATGTATCAAACTTTGGAAAGAGATAAAGTGGAGAGATATAAAGTACTAACCAATCAGCTTCTGCGTGTTTGAACAATGACAGAAAGTGATTGGTTGGTACCAAGGATTGATACATATACCATGCAATATGATGCCAACTAGACTTTGTTGTACACATTTTAAAAAGAAAATCTATTGGTTCCCCCAATAACTGTCTATAGACACACTGAGGCTTCCCAAGCATCATTCATGTATAAGGAATCATATGGCACGTGCTACTTGCAACTCACCCATTGTTGGATGTGAAGAGTCCGTATAAATGTTTTCTTTCCTCATTGGCATTTTCTTTGAGAAAACTACAAATACAATACATTTTGACATTTGACCGTTAATAAGTCATTTATTTCCTACAATTGCTGTATTTTAATATTCTGTGTACAGTCATTTGGAAAGAACGATATAGGTTATAAGTGAACTTGTACAGTATGCAAAATGTGACAGAGGTGTAACAAGCTAAAGGCCAATTATAAAAGTGTATATCGCCTGGGTCTATTGCACAAATTCACACCTGACCGTTTCTCTGCTAATTTGTAGAGACCTGCGATCAAATATATTCCGCCCTGTGCAAGCTTGCAAATATTTTGTAGGCCTGCGATTAGCTGCAAATCCATTCGCAATCACTCACCAGCAAATGATTTTTCCAGTGTGTGCAGTCTGTGCGTATCCCAGGACTTACTCGGTGGTTGCCATAGATACAGGCTGTTTGGGGCCAGAGTTGAAGTTGCACAACGCCTGGGCATGCCTGTATTGTTCCTGACAGCTGGTTATGGCCAGCTATCAAAAAAGTAGCAGAATTTTATGGCGGGGTAGCCTTGCGCATGCGTTCTATAAGCAGTAAGCAGCCGCAGTGTATCGATTGTCATCCAGGTCTGCAAATTCGCAGCCGTCTGATCAGGTTTGAATAACCCCCTGTGTGTGAATACATCTGCTGGGGATGATGCAGAGGTGAATGTATGCAAGTCTGCATGGCTTATCTTGTGTACATATAAATGGCGGTACTTGTTTCCTATCTGGGCGCCCAGGTTTTCTACGTACGGCACCGTAATGAAATCGGATCGCATCGCATCGGATTCGGTACTCGATGATGTATGATGGCATACGATGCGATGCGATCCGATTTAATTTTTTAGTGGACTGATAATGGCAATTTACCGCCCCATTACCAACGACACCACCACTATCCACGTGATCCCGAAGCGTGGCGAGCGCAGCGAGCCCCGCGAGGGGCGGCAGTACGCGTCCTCCGACTTTTTCATACCCCCACTATCCACGTCGGCGTGGAGTTGAGAATAGAAAGTGTGGCGAGCGCAGCGAGCCACCGAGCCCGAAGCGTGGCGAGCGCAGCGAGGGGACGCGTATACCTGTGAAGCCTGCGAGGGGACACGGATACCTTCACAGGTATCCGTGTCCCCTCGCGGGCTTCACAGGTATCCGCGTCCCCTCGCGGGGCTCGCTGCGCTCGCCACGCTTCGGGCTCGGTGGCTCGCTGCCCTCGCCACACTTTCTATTCTCAACTCCACGCCGACGTGGATAGTGGGGGTATGAAAAAGTCGGAGGACGCGTACCGCCGCCCCTCACGGGGCTCGCTGCGCTCGCCACGCTTCGGGATCACGTGGATAGTGGTGGTGTCGTTGGTAATGGGGCGGTAAATTGCCATTATCAGTCCACTAAAAATTAGTGCTATTCTCCGTATAAAAATCGGATCGCATCGCATCGTTCAATATCGTGTATGTGCATTTGTGGTATCCGATGCGATGCGATCCGATTTTTATACGGAGAATAGCATGGTGCGCAATTAACGTAGCGGGCGCCCAGATAGGAAACAAGTACCTAAATGGCTATGCAGATTCGCAACCATTATGCACAACATTACAACTTGAAATGCAGAACAGGGGTATGAAAGGTTCTACATACAAAATCACTCATTCAGACCTGCACATAAGTGTATATACAACTACAAGGTAGGTGCATGTACAGCATGATGATGATGATTTGTAGTGGAGCAGTTGTGCAGGTTGCCAATGGATCATGAGACACATACAGCCCTGAGCAATAGGTTACTGACTTTATGGCTTCTGCATCCAGCAATGGACAGCCATTTGGACAATGGGAGGGGCAGGTGCAGACAAGTGGGCAGTGCGGGGGCATGATCATGTCATCGTGGTCAGACCCCTGCTAAACAATACCACTATTACTAGCACTGCAAAGAAAGGGTAAGGCTGTGATGATACAGTCCAACACAAATCTCGCCATCAAGTGACGTGGACAAGTGGGCAGCTGTGGGCGAGCACAAACAGGGGTCAGGGGGATTGCCTGCTTTTCTGGGCACAGCCAACTAAGACTTGTGGGTCTCCCTGACATTGCAGCAGTAGAGGCAAGAGTGCTCTGCATATGTAATCAATAGAGACAGGATTATATGCATTTGCATACTTGCATATGCATTCGCATATTTTGCCCATTCTCACTTGTTATTGCATATTTTACCGAAAATCTAGTGATATTTTAGGACCCACCACCTTTCCACCTACGAATCAGAGCACTGATTTGCCCTCCTGCTGGCCAGGTAGTGGTAGAGTCAGTGTGCAGGCCGGGCCAATATGTGCGCAGTGTGGGGGACATTGCTCTAAGCTGCCAATCTATTTTAATAAAAGTCAGTCGGGGCGGGTTATGCCACAAATCTCCTGAACCTTTGCCTGCCCCTGGCCTGGGACTTTGCGCCAAGAGAGAGACTTCTGCAGCAGAGGAGGTGGGCGGAAGGATTGTGACATCACGCGGCGCGGAGGAAACTCCGGGTCACAGTGAGTATGCGGCGCAGGGAGAAAGCCTTCCACTGCGCCGCTTTCACATGCTATGCTGACATTTGATCCATCTGCGCTGGAGATGAGGGTCTGTGTAGTTGATAACAGAAGAGCCTAGGACGCTGCAGTATGCTGTAGCAGCCTGGAAGAAAAAAAAATCCTGTGTACGGCACTAAACATCTGCAGATGCTGTGGGCCTATTTTTGAGGTTTATTTGCAACTAATAGGATGCTGATTTTTAAATAAATAAGTTAAAAAGTTTTTTTCATTATTTAATGTAGCATATTTTAACACTTTTCATGCATATTTTAAGTATTTTTCATGCATATTTGCATGCATATTTCAAGCTTTTTATATTGCATTTAATCCTGTCTCTAGTAATCAAATACACTTTTCTGGGCATTTTTTTCTTTGTAATGTAAGTTCACTTTATTTCCATTCACCACATTGTATATAAGGGTAAGCTCATAGATGTTACAGCAGAGATGGCATTATAATCAATCTCTAGGACTAGCTTGGCTTTAAACCAAAATGCATGGATGGTCCACAAGGTACTTGGTTAACATCACTTAAAAATGTACATAATAAAAGTGTTTAATACAAATCAGGTCCTTTTGCGATGCGGAAATGGCCATGTGCCCATCAGATCATTGAGGATTGCCCCTATAATTACACCCAGTCATTACCTTTATTGTATTTATATGACTCGCTTTGCAAACTGAAAACCTGTTTTTATACTGCTCTGCAAACTGCCTTCTCCATATTCTGCAAGAGAACCTGCCGAACTCTACCAGTGGTTTTGGAGCTAAAAGTGACACCATGGAAACTTTTGTTGTGTATAATACAACCATGGAAAGTGTAAGGTGGAATACTCCAGGAGGTGACAGAAGATCATCACTTTAGTTGAGCCTCATGCAGCAGAAAGAGAAGGGATACCCATCAGCCGAGTCACAGTTAGAACACAGGGCTACCATCAGAATGTGTGGGGCACTAGCTTGACAAATAGGCAGGGCCCCTTCTCCCTTATGGAACTCCCGGCATGTCTGGTGAGACCTCTGGTGTCCGCGGCACTGACCACACTACTCTACCTCTACCTCTACATTGCTTCACGGAAAAGTGAACTTTGTTTGTGACAAATCATACTTGATCCAATCTCAGGCCCCCTTTCTATCCAGGCCCGGACTGGAGTCCTGGCAGGCCCATCCTAATGGCAGCCCTGTTGGAACATCACAGGGGTAAGTAAGCAGAGGTAGTTACCCAGTATAAGCCCACTGCACTGCCCCTAGCACTATAAACCTTCCCTTTCTGAGGTTTTGACCACATACTGTTCTGGACCAAAGGACCACGTAAATAGCAACACAGAAACATTAGCCCTACATACACTACATGGACCCTGGCTATGAACATTGATTGCAGCTATAAAGGAAACCCTCTCAGTACCAGTGCACAGTGCAGCTTTCAGGTACAGTGTTACGCATTTGCCTCCTTCCTCTATATGAGATTTCTAAAATAAATATAACTGAGCAAACAAAGATTTGACTACTTCTGTCTTTTATGTAAAGTAGGCAAAGACTTGCTATCAGCAGATTACATGAACGAGGAAGTGTGTGTGACTATAGACTTTCATTGCCACTAACATTCTCTGAACGTTATATAAGAGAATTACGAAAGAGAACGGGCATTGTGTGCATTTCCAAACATCTTTCTTTCACACAGCTATTCCATTACAGTGCAGAACAATAATAAGTAGCACAAAAATGAACGTTTGCAATGTGCTTTGTTGCCACGGTTTTACCACGGAGCTTATTCCCTATAATATAAGATCTTTTTCTCTTAATCCTGCTGACATGTTAGTTAAGTCTGTCACAGCTCAGGGTATGGGGCCTAGAAAATGGTGTAGTGAAGCCAGTACTGGGACATCATTGGTCAGATGTAATATCATGTGGTTTGTCCCGTGAGCTGTGACCAAACACCCAGATTACACGTAGTGGCACGTTGGCGGTTAAAGAAACCCATCGTACCTGCTCCTTGCACCTGCAAACAGGTGATTGCATAAAAGCCGGGTTCCTTTCAGATTAACACTAAGAAACTCTGTAGAGAATCTAAGCAGTGGAGGGTAATGGGAGGTGGAATCCCCACAGTTTCCCTACTGCTTAGTGATTCGCTAGTAGTATCAATATTATGTATTTGCACCTGCCTCTGACCACCCCTTTTCCAAGCGTGTGTGCGGCTTTTTGCAGATCTGCAGGTGTTCGTAATTGCACGGTTATACTATACTTATATACAGGATCAGAGAAGTCTTGACGCTTAATCATATCTGCCATATATATGCACCCAAGATCTCTGAATTTCTATTAGTATTCAAATCTTACTTATGATACTTGTTAGTGTGCTGGGAGGAACATTTACTACTATTTTAGATTGCTTTTCTGAGACACAAGGCATTTGGAGGGCATGCTAGTTCTTGTAGTACCATTTGGAGTATCTAGGGGTAACTCTGTGAAAATGTTAACTTCCACTCCAAATCTTATCGTTGATACTTTTTAGTGTACTTGAGGAAATAAGTTTTTTCCTTTACTACATTTAGCCTGTATTAGAATACCATGATCCCATTTATTCAGGTGCAAGTTGGTGCAATTGGCAGAATCTCTTAAATCAGCATTGGTGTGTATATATATATAGGCGGCCATTGTTCCGGGCACGCACAGAGCGATTTCATGCAAGATACGCTATGCCAAATAGCATAGCACTCTGCATTTTCTCACTAATGTGGTCTTTTTACAACGCACAAGAGCATAAAATGTATCACACGAGAACAAATAAACCCTCAATTTAATAAGACATAAAATATAAAACTATTCCCATAAATCTTAAACATGTCACTTCAATCTCACCCTGTGAAATGTAAGGTTGTGCATCTACTGGTTCATCCGTTCTTGGAACAGGAACAGGAGGCCGGGTCATTGCGAATGATGTGTGTAGCGTGCCATCACAAACTGTGTCATAAAGTTTATCAGAACATATGTGATATGGATCTTCTTTACTGCTGTCGTCATCATCATCATCATCACCATCCAAGCTACTTCCTAGACATTGACAGTATCAACATAAAAAAAAAACGCATGAACATAAATAACAGACTTGGTTTTTGAGAATTTAAAATACAGATAAGTTATAACAATTATAACAATTGTGATATTTATTTTGGTTTTTAAATGATGGAACCTGTTACACCTCTATCGAAGTAGAATTCAAAGTCAAACTGAGGAACCTATTCTTTTTGCTTCGTAACCAGAATATATTCACAGCCCTGTGTGCACCCACGGTGAACATTCTGCACACACCCTACACAGCGGGCGGGGGGCGGAGAGGGGTGTGGGGCGCCGGGCAGCCTCCTTACCATATGGGAACCCCCAGTGTTCCATAAGCGTGCCCATGAGAACACTGGGCATTCTCATGGTAATGAGGGCATGACGGACAGGCGGGGGGTGGGCAGCTGACATTACCAGATGTCAGCTGTCCGCCTACTTCCCCCCGAGTGGACACGCATATGTAAGGTTGCCCAGAGCAACCTTACATATGCGGCAGCCCGGCATTCCCCAGGGCGGAGTTTGGTGGACTCGCAAGGCTGCAAATTCGTAGCCTTGCGAGTCAACCAGAATAACCCACTGAGTCAACGAACAACCAAGGTCTACCAAATAGAGTCATTCATTACAAGCAAAGAGAAGATCATATTAATATTTCTAAATAAAAATAGTCTATGACATAATATGGTTATTTTTATTTTATGGATGCAAGACTAGTGATACACAATATTTTAAAGTCAAGAGCATCAGAGCATACCACCATCAGCAATGCTTCTGAGCTCAGATCCCCATGTCTTTCGTAACCTCCAAATGACTTTTCTCTTTCATCTGCTATATCTCCTTTAATGTTGGCATGGCACCTAGACTCATTCTACCATCAGTCCTACAGTGACGTTTTGAGCATTATGTTGGCTATAGGTCTGTGTAATGTTTTAACAAATGTCTAGTTTATTCAAAAGATTGCCAAACTGCTAACTTTATGTTAATGAACAGGAGCAGAAACTGCATCTTTCTTTAATGCATTTCTCCCAATATGTGGAAAGCAACAATTGAAAAATGTTGCACCCCAAACAAAAGAAGTCCCCAAAACTCAATCAAAAACAACCCAATTTTTGTGTTTCTTCTTCTTCAATTCATTCTTTTCCACATTGGGCTGAAATCATGACTGTTTTTCCAACTACTGGGAGTATGATAACAAAATTCCCATTAGTGCTCACTAGAACGTTAAGAGCTATATGTACTGTAGGGGTTATTCTGTTCTATCGCAAAGGCAAAGTCACTCTCAGATGGACAAAACCATGTGCACTGCAGGTGGGGCTGATGTAACATGTGCAGAGAGAATTAGATTTCGGTGGGGGTGCACTTCAAACTGATATCTATATTGCAGTGTAAAAATAAAGCAGCCAGTATTTACCCTGCACAGAAACAAAATAACACCCAAATCTAACTCTCTCTGCACATAACATCTGCCCCCCCTACAGTGCACATGGATTTGTCCACCTGAGAGTGAATTTGCCTTTGTGAATGAACCAGAATAAGCCCCTGTATGTATAAGGGGATAACCTAATACCTGCTATTGCTATCACAGGTAATAGCCCTGCCTAGGTCTATCTAATTACCCATGAAAAGCTATCAGGGAAGCAGTTTATCAGGATAATGGTTCACCTGTCTCAGGTAGGCAAAGCAACATTCCCAAAAATGGGCTGGACTTTCACTGAACTACTGTATGTCTAGGAGCAGTAGTCATCGGAAACAAATTCCTTGTGTATTGTGTATTGAGTTGCACTGTATACTTGGCAATAAAGAGATTCTGATGTGTTTTTCGAGAACTCATGCTTTTTTTGGGTGATGCATTTTGGTCAGCCCAATAAAAAAAAACAGTGGCATAACATCAGGAGTTTTTTTTTTTTTAACCCATTGTTTTATCAACCAAAATAGAATATCCCTGTAAATATGATAATGCCCAGATTACCCTCTGTTATCGCCCATGGTTCCATATTGTTGCCCTACCCTTCCGCTGTACTTAACACTATTTGGGACTTTTGTAACCGCCTCCGAGCTGTAGACTGTGGCGAAAATCTATTGACTCCATATTTTTAAAGCAAAATGTAAAAAGGCGAAACCACAAATTGAGTTCGCGCATTGGACCTTATTCTGTTCCGTTCGTAGCCGCTTATGTTCGCATTGGGACCAATGTTTGGTGTATGCAGATGCGCAGCTGCATTTCTGCACATGTGTATATGCCGAGTGGTGTTCCCATGCTAATGCGGCAGTGACGCGGGTGCATCCATCCATGTTTTGGAACCGATTGTAGTGTTTTTACCATTCAATGGTGGCATTCCAATGTTTGCCGCTATCGAATGGTAAACATTTGATGGTGTTGCAATGGTTATAGTGGGTCCCACCCCTCTAACCCCCCAAACCCCCCCCCAAAAGGGGGTGGAGCTATAAACGACCGAAGGGGTGGGGCTATGGGCAGCTGAGGGGGCGGAGTCCACCAGGACTGCAGTAAATCAGAGTCATGGCTGCACGGGGAGGGTAAGATGCCCCTAATAGAATGTGCTGCGAACGCCTATGGGTGCATAATGTGCAATGGGCATTACAGTGTGTGACCTTGTGTGTAATGGGCATTACGGCGTGTGGCATTATGTGTAATGGGCATAACGTGTGGGGTGTAATGGGCATTACGGTGTGTGGTACAATATGTAATAGGCTTTACGTATGTAGCATAATGTGTAATAGGCATTACGATTAAACAATGTACATTGAATTAAGTAGCCTGGCACTGTTTAGGCTTGGGAGGAGTGGGGGTAGTGATCTGTGTGGACGTAAACGTGGGAGGACATGCCGGTTGCAAAAGTGGGATGTAAGGTAATGTTTTTCCTAGCTAAGCCACACCTTTTTCCCTGCTTAGGCCACACTATTTTTTTTGTGTATGTGCCTGCGGTGTGTGCAAATTATTCAGTGACAAGTTATCTGTGAGGGTCGCACATTTTCAACTGTTTGCAATGGGAGCCAAATTGGCTAGAAATGTCCCTGGCATGTTCTTACTGTTAATATCAACCCGGTCAGGAACATATTAGCTTAGCCTGAGAGGGATGACTAGATCCACCTCCCCTGCCTTTTTCCCCAATAAAAAAATATTATTTAAAATAAATCTACAACAGGTCGCTTACCTTGTAGGAGTTTGCGTAGCACGGATTCATTGGAGGTTAGAGCATGTGGTTTTACTGATGGATCTTTAACCTGCATCATATCAATGTCTGCAGGGAAATAGGTTACACTTTATTATCACACATCTAACTGAAGATGGTATTAAACTACTTCAAGAATAAATAATGTTCATTTTATTAATAATAATAATCATAATAATAATAACAACAGTGGCATTACTGCCGAGGGTGCAGCTGCTAGTTGTTTCTAGGGCCCGCAGCTCCCCCTACCCCCACTGAAGTGGGCCCTCAATGCTCATAGCTTTCTCCCTCCCTGCTAGAGAGAGCGGTCAGTGGCATAGCCCCCTCCTCCCGGCACCTGCAGCCGCAGAGGATGCAGCAGCGTGTCCCCCCACCCCACCCAAAGTTTTTACTCTCTACATCACTCTCTCCGCCTTTCTTCCTCTTTCCCTTTCTATCCCCACACCCTCACTCTTCATCTCGCTCTCCCAGTGGCGTACCTACTGTGAGTGTAGGCGGTCCCAGAGCACTTCTGGGGCCCAGATCCCCCTGCGACCACTTAGTTTCTAGTGAGCATCCGTAATATCCTAGTGACCGCCGGTCAATGTTGCGAGCAGTGGTGTCGTGTCACTACAACTAATAGGGTTGTGTGGCTTTCTGTGAGTGAACTTTCACCACCAGTAACCGCTGGATGTAGGCCTCTTATCCGTGTGTGTGTGTGTGTTTGTGATGCCTTGTACCCCCACTCAATCTGTGTGTCATCCTATACCTGCACTGTGTCCGTGTACCTCCTCTCTGTAGAAGGGGGGCCCTTCAAAATGTTGCTATGGGGCCACCAAGTTATAGTTACGCCCTAAATAATAATAATAATCATAACAATAATAATAATAATTAGATAGAAAGCTTAGCCTTAAATAGGGAGATAAACCCAGACCCTTTATATGATTCTTTTTGTATATTTTTCTGTGCGCTTGTAGATTTTTCTACACAAAGAATACTATTACGCCGTAATATTGTAATGATATACTCTTTTCACTAAAATTTGTGTTACGGCATGTGTAGTGAAATATGTACAGAACACATTTGTATTGTTATGATTTACAATGCTTCAATTAAAATACATTTTTGGGAACAATAATAGGGAGATAGAAGTGGGATCATGGTGTAACCATATTTATAGAATGGCTTTGTGTGGCACAGCCTTCAATGCCAGCACCAGTCTCCTGTACCGATTACTTATATGAATGCCCCTTGGGAGAATTCCAAAAAGTGTCATTCTGGTATTAATGGTAAATCATCTCTCAGTATATACAGTATGTCTAGTGTCCGTTTGTGTGTCTCTGAAACACTGCCATCTGTTGGCAGCGAGTGAAACTACATCTCTTTCTCTCTTACACATGTACAAATTTTGAGGCAAGCACAAGTTAGCAGACTAGCTTTCGAATCATTTGCTAGTAGCTTACTATGTGTTCAACATATTAAGTACGTTTATGTACCCAGAATTTACAGATCAGCAGACACGACCAAAGGCAGTGGATTAGGAATGGGATCATTCGTCAGACTGCATTTAGGTCTACAGTCATTAGGTCGACCCGACTAGGTCGACTGGCAGGTAGGTCGACCTGACTTAAGGTCGACATGGGCCAAGGTCGACATGACTTAAGGTCGAATTTGCATAAAGGTCGACATGAGGAAGGTCGACTGGTCATAAGGTCGACATGGGTTTTTCACTGTTTTTTTATCCGAATGTCGACACAGTCGACATGGACACAGTTGGCAATGAGAATCGGACCCTCGCATCGCTCGCGATGCTTCGGGCACGGTGCCTCGCTGCGCTCGGCACACTATTTTATTCTCCCACCACGCCCTAGTGGATGGTAGGGCATGAAATACCGCCTGTCGGCACATGTCGGCTCAAAAAACAGTGAAAAACCCATGTCGACCTTATGACCAGTCGACCTTCCTCATGTCGACCTTTATGCAAATTCGACCTTAAGTCATGTCGACCTTGGCCCATGTCGACCTTAAGTCAGGTCGACCTTCCTGCCAGTCGACCTAGTGGGGTCGACCTAATGACTGTAGACCTAAGTTCATTCTAATAGATGACCGCATCCCGTGGATTAGATGTGCTTGACGTGCACGCCATTTAAAACAGACGTGGGAGGAGGAGAGACCAGACAAATCAACCAATCAATCTTATTAACCCTTTGAGTGCCAACGTTGCTGTGCGAGATCCTCAAAATATTCGCTAAAAGTGCCAGCGTCGCCAATAGCGACCATTCTGTTTTAGGGTACAATATGTAACTATTTTAGCAACATCCCATCTAAAATAGAACTCCCATCTTAGTACATAAACCCCAGAGACTCTGCAGTCCCTTGTCCCCACAGACAATGACAGCCATGAAAGCCATGCCGACAGCCTTTTAACTCCGTTATACAGGTGAATTCCCCGATTAGTCTTTTCTGAGGCTAATGGCCCTTATTCAGATCTGATTGCAGTACAAATTTGTTCTCAAAATGGTCAAAACCATGTGCACTGCAGGTGGGGCAGATGTAACATGTGTGGAGAGAGTTAGATTTGGGTGGGGTGTAATGAAACTGAAATCTAAATTGCAGAGTAAAAAATAATGCAGCCGGTATTTACCCTGCACAGAAACAAAATGACTCACACAAAACTTACTCTCTCTATACATGTTACATCTGCCCCACCTGCAGTGCACATGATTTTGCCCATTTTGGAAACAACTTTGTACAGCAATCAGATCTGAATAAGGGCCAATGGCCCAAGACTGGAACAGGTCCTAATGGATGGAGTCCCAGTGATTTTCCCTAAAATGAATTAGTTTAAGAAAAATCAGACTCGCTCTGGGCATGCATGAAAAAATAAGCAGTGATTGCATCTCATTTTCTGTACTGTAATTGAATAGCAAAATCCTGCAGCCACAGGGTTTTTCCAAGTTCCCGCTCTCATTTGAATCACCCATACCAGGAATTTGTTGGAAATCATTGTGGTGTCTCAATACACACGTATACATAAATATTATATACATTTCTTCTATAATTCTTGGATATATTTATTTGTTTATTTTTGTTGGTATATTTTATTTCTATATACGTGTATTTTTATGTGAACCCATTTATCATGCTTAGGTACTTATATGTTAGCCGGGCGCCTGGCTATGCTACGCTGACAACGTAGCTTTGGCTACATTGTCAGCGTAGCCATTGCTGAGTGCCCGGCTCATAGGTGCGGGGGCAGGCGGAGGGTAGGTGCGGCTGGGCACAGGGGGGAGACGGCAGCCGCCCTGCTGTTACTTACGGGCAGGGCGGCCGCACACGGCGGTGTTGGCTGAAGGGCTGCACGGTGGGGGCTGCGTAATGGCGGCGGAGGAGGGAGATCCTGGCAGCCACTGGGGGAGCATCACATGGTTTCCCTTCTCCCCCCAGCGGCACTACGCTAATAGTGTAGTAAACTTCAACTGTCATGGCGGCCGCGATGCGGGGATCCGAGTTCCGGAGGCAGCGGGGCCAGCTGGCTGGTAAGTATAATCACACACACCACACACACACATACACACACAACACCTACTATGCCCACTATCCACATCCTAACCCCAGTGTCCACGTGAGCGTGGAGTTAAATTTATAAAGTGTGGCGAGCGTAGCGAGCCACCGAGCCCTAGCGTGGCGAGCGGACGCAGATACGCGTGCGCTCGCCACTCTTTCTAAAATGAACTCCATGCCCACATGGACACTGGGGTTAGGACGTGGATAGTGCCCATATGACCCTTTAAGTGTTAGCAGGGCTCCAGTTACGTAATTTGCGTAATTTACGTTATTTTGCGTAAGTTACGTAGTTTACGTAGCCAGCATAGTGGTGTATTGGTATTCTCAATACACCACTACGCAAACTACGTAACGGGCACCCAACTAACATATAAGTACCCATTCTTCAATTGATTTTATGTGTATTAGAGATAAATAAATTATGTGAGAATGGATGATGTATTCATTTATTTATTCTGTGAGAGCAAACAAAACATTTTTTAATACCATAGCACTGTCCCAGTGATCATACATTTTTGTTATTTTTGTTTTCTGATATTGGAGGATCTGCAAAATCCTCTCTGACCACATGCAGCGGGTACATTATACATTATATTACATTACATTATATATACATTATATTTGATTTTGACTGATTTATTTATTTACCTCAAGCAAGGCCGTAACTAGGGGGGGGGCTGGGGGGTCACGCGCACCGGGCGCTGGAGGGGGGCGCGGATTGCGTGTGCGCCGAGAGCCGGCACCCACCCGGTGGCCGGCGCACTCACTACACTGCCTGCTTGAGGTGTTGAACTTGTGACAGGGCCGCCGTCTGCCGTTGCCCGTGCGCTTGCTGATCACAGGCGAGTCAGCGCGGGCGCGGCCATGACACTGTGTCTGTCAGTGTCATAAAAAAAAAAAACATTGTCCAATGGGAGGGAGGGAATGCGAGCGGGCTGTCCAATGGGACGGCGGGTGGGGGCGTGGCCTGGGATGAACGTGCCAGAGGAGGCAGGGGAAGGAAGCAGCAATGTCTACTCTACAGGTACAAGCCAGGCACAAGCCAGGCACAGTCTCCAAGTTTAGTGTGCCAGATATATCATACTGTATACTGTAAGCAGTGCTCCTTTGCCCTCTGACTGCTCCTGTGCTCCCCAGTCCAGCTACTTGTTAGGACTCACAAGGCAGGCAAGGCAGCTCAGCAAAGAGGTATTCTTCTTTGGGAGGGAGAGGGAATGCACACCCCTGGTCTATAATATATGTGTGTGCCCATGCCATGTGTTTGTCAATGTGCCCATGCAATATGTGTCTGTATGCCCCTGCAGTGTATGTTTGTGTGTGTCAGTGTGCCCCTGGTGCCCATGCAATGTGTGTGTGTTTGTGTGTGTCAGTATGCCAATGCAATGTGTGTGTGTCAGTATGCCCCTGGTGCCTATACAATGTGTGTGTGCCCCTGGTGCCCATGCAATGTGTGTGTCTCTGTGCCCCTGGTGCCCATGCAATGTGTGGGTCAGTGTGCCCCTGGTGCGTATACAATGTGTGTGTGTGTGTGTGTGAGTGTGGCCCCTGGTGACTCCCTGCAGTGCCATGATGCATGCAGTGAAGTGCTACGGGGACCATAAAGCTCTAGTTACACCCCTGGCACCATGGGCAGCATTGGCGGCTCCCACCCAGCCCAGCAGAGCCTGCAAGCAGGGTGCAGGCATGAAGAGCACATCAACAGGATAAGATAGAAAAGGGGGGGAGCCGTATTGTAGCAGTGTTCTTCTGTTCGCTATCCCGTTGCTTGCGAGCGACAGGTAGCTCGCCGGGTGCTCAGTGGCTCGGCACTCACTTTACAGTAAAGTTTATCTCCTGCCGGGCTGCCGCTGTGTAGCGGTTCCTCAAATAGTGACCTCCTGCCGCCAAGCGATGACGCGCTTCCCGACGGCGGAGAGGCAGGAGGTCACTATCTGACCTCCTGCCGCCAAGTGAGGAACAGCACACAGCAGCACTTGCCTTCCCATCCCCAGCGCTAGAAATCGCGCTTTATTCCTCCTTCCCTCATGCCTCATGACATGCCGTCAACGCCGCTGCTCCTCCCAATCATTTCCCTGCATCTGGTAATCGATGTTTCATTTTAAAACTGTGTCTGACTCCAGCCTGCATACCTACTGATATATAATGGGCATCATGTGTGTGGCATATGTTTAATGACTCATTAAAGTTTAATGAGTCATTAAACATATGCCACACACGATGCCCATTATACATATGCCCCACACCTTGATGCTCATTAATAAGGAGCATCAAGGTGTGGGGCATATGTATAATGGGCATCATGTGTGTGACATATGTTTAATGGAGCATCACGCTGTGGGGCATATGTATAATGGGCATCATGTGTGTGGCATAAGTTTAATGGAGCATCATGGTGTGTGTCATATGTATAATGGGCATCACAGTGTGCGTCATATGTATAATGGGCATCACAGTGTGTGTCATATGTATAATGGGCATCACAGTGTGCGTCATATGTATAATGGGCATCACAGTGTGCGTCATATGTATAATGGGCATCACGGTGTGCGGCATATGTATAATGGAGCATCACGTTGTGGGACATATGTATAATGGAGCATCACGTTGTGGGGCATATGTATAATGGAGCATCACGGTGTGTGGCATATGTATAATGGGCATCACAGTGTGGGTCATATGTATAATGGGCATCACAGTGTGCGTCATATGTATAATGGGAATCAGGGTGTGCGGCATATGTATAATGGGCATCACAGTGTGCGTCATATGTATAATGGAGCATCATGTTGTGGGGCATATGTATAATGGACATCATATGTGTGGCATATGTATAATGAGCATCCAGGTGTGGGGCATATGTATAATGGAGCATCACGGTGCGTATCATATTTATAATGGGCATCACAGTATGCGGCATAGGTATAATGGGCATCGCGGACTGCACTTTTGGGGTCATGTGTATCTGTAACTGCACTATTGGGGGCACCCCATGTGGCTACAGCTCTTAGAGAGCTGACCATGCCCTCATAGTGGAAAAAATGGGGGATGTAGCCTCGCAGGAGTTCAACGGTAGTAGGTGAACCCTCTGCCTCCAGAGTTTGGATGTATGTTTGTGGCATATTGTGTATCATTCAGGGACAGTGTTCTATCCAGTGGCAGCAGCAATTAACCATTGCTTATAATGTGTACTGGGGGGGCATAACGGTGTGTGCTATAATGTGTACTGGGCATTACGGTTTGTGGTGTAATGTGCTCTGGGCATTACGGTGTGTGCTGGAATGTGTACTGGGCATAACGGTGTGTGCTGTAATGTGTACTGGGCATTACGGTGTGTGCTATAATGTGAATTGATACTACTATGTGACCACACCACTTCTCCCCCCCCCCCCCCCCAAAAAAAAAAAACATGCCCTAAATTTTTAGCGCGCGCCTTCGGTGCGTACTATCCCTGTTTTACGGTTCATATAGTTTCTAGTATATATGTATCTTGATGCAAGTGGACCAGTTGAGGGATAATTTATAAATATATATTTCATTTCAGAATACAGGGTATATATAATAATATATGATATATTGTCTTGTTTGTTGGTTTAATATCACCCTTCTGTTGTCTGTAAGCACACACATATATATATATATATATATATAATTATTTTTTTGGGGGGGGGGGAACTAAATGAATGTCTTGCCCCAGGCACCAGAAACCCTAGTTTCGGCCCTGCCTCAAGCCACATAAATGATTACAACTAATGAGTAAACAAATACTAGCGCCAGAAAGAAAGTCGTGCTCAGGACTCTACACTGTCTACTGTTTTTCCCTATCACATTCTGCCTCCCCCTGCCACCCTCTAACTCTTCCTGTCATCCACTGCAGTGTTGCATATTGTGAATTTTGGTTGGGGTGGAGGCCCAAACTATGAGGTGATTCTGGTTCAATCGGCCCCCCTGTGCGTTCACACAGTTATGAGCATGTGCAGCCACTGTGTGAGAGCGACCATGGCAAATAGATTATTCGCCAGGCGCTTGCACATGACAGTGCAGACGGGGGGTGTGGGGCAGCGTGCCGGTGGATTCGTCCATGGGAGCGCAGAGCGTTTCATGGGTGTTCCCATGACAACGTTTGGTGTTTTCATGGTAACTCCCCGATAAAGCAGGTGCGGGGGGATGTCAGCTGCCCGCCCACTTCCCACACAGTGCTCCCACAGATCTGAGACACCTCAGAGGTGCCTCAGATCTGCCAGCACTGGAGAAATCATTTGATGGTCGCCTACTATTGAATGATTTCTCCCCTGCACCCAAGGCTGCAAATAGAGCCATGAGGGGGATACGGCATGCGAGGGCGGACGGCCGTGCGGGCGGCGTCTGGGGAAGTCGCAAGGCTGCCAAATTAGCAGCCTTTCGAGTCGAGTCAACCAGAATAACCTCCTATATTTCTGAACCTGGGCACACAACCCACAAGTTCAGCCACTGCGCCTTGTACTTTCTGTTCCTGGCTGCTTGTGTTATGAGGCAAGGAACTGTTACTATTGCACTCCGTTTACTGAGCCCTCCCCCTCTACATTTTGCTGCATGGGACAATCACAATGGTGAGGTTAACCCTTTGTTATCCTGGTTCCCTATGGTAAGTTTCAAATGTGTGCTTTCACTGAGCTATATAAATTGTGTGTGTGTTTGTATGTATTTATTATACCCACTCAATACATATTGAACAAAGCAGCTATCTGACCCCCACTACCCCGATCTTACAACCAGCGGCTGTTGCTCCCTCCAAAATCACCCCACCGCACCACTTCAACCTGGCTGTGTCTCTCTCCCCTCTCTTCCATGGCGGCTGTGTCTCCCCAGCCCCCCTTTGAAAATACAGCATGCAGGGAGACAAAACGGTCAGTGTCCATTTAAGCATCAGTGTGTGTGTATGTGTGTGTGTGTCAGCATCTGTGTCAATTTGTCAGCCTTCACATGTCTATGCCAGCATCCATGTGTTATCATACATATATCTGCATCCATATATCTGTTTCCATGTGTCAGCATCAGTGCGTCAGCATCCATATGTCAGTGTCTGTCTGTGTGTCAGTTTGTCAGCATCTGTCTGTGTCAGCGTCTATGTATCTGTGTGACAGCATCTGCATGTCAGCATCAGTGTTTCAGTGTCGGTATCTTTGTGTCAGTGTCAACATACGTTTGCATATCAGTGTCCGCAAGTCAGCACCCATCTATCAGCATCCTTCAGTTTGTCAGCGTCCATATGTCTGTGTCCGATTGTAGGCATCCATGTGTCAGCATCTGTCCATGTCAGCATGTAAATATCTGTCTGTATGTCAGCACCATTTGTCAGCATCTTTGCATAGTAGTCTGTCAATGTGTCAGCATTTGTGTGTCAGTGTCTGCATATGTGTTAGTATATATCTGTGTGTCCACATCAGCATCTGTATGTTAGTGTCCATGAGCCAGCATCTGTCAGTTTGGCAGAAATCAGCTCTTAAATGTCACAGGTTTGTTTTGGAAATGGCAGTTATGAGCTGATTGGTTGGTGGTTTATCACTCTCCATTTTATCAGTTTTCAAAGCTTAGAACATCTCGCCCTTAGAAAGGCAATTGGGCTTGGGTTACAAGTTTTATCTTTTTGTGTTGACTTAGTTGCTATGGACATTACTGTTATGTAAGCTGTGAGTAAGACCTGGCATTTAATGGAATTTATTATAATGCAACCACATTAAAACACGGACCAGAATGGTTTTTGGTCACATCCAAAGTAAATATCAGTAATCCTGTGGGCACAAAGGTCTTTGTATAAAAAACAAAAAAAAAAGTTTACACAGAAACAAATGCCTTTGACTCAAAACTGTAGGTACACTGTTATGACTATATGACCTTTAGCTTTCTAATTGACTGCTGTTTCCTTTTAAAACAGAATTAAACTTTAATACTGTAATACACAACATGCCTTCCTTGTGATAACAAGATTAATAGAATTATATTGCACATTTTGGGTATTGGGCAAAAACAATGCCCAATGCAAGTCAAGGAAAGTAACATTTCAGTTTCTTAGTGTTTTAGGGGGGATGCACTAACATCCTCCACCCCACATCGCCACTTAACGCATCCATAATAATCGCATATACAATAAGATATGCGATTATAATGCAAAGGACAGCTCTTGCGGTAAGACCTGACGGTACTTGTGTAGTTTCACGGCTAAGCTACGTTGTCAGCGTAGCCCAATGGCTGCGTAGTGACTCCACGGCAGCCCTGCGAAGTCAGCGTAGTGTCCCCGTCAGGCAGCTAGTCACCATACTGTCCCCGGGAGCTGCAGCTCTGTCCCCAGCATCCCTGGCAAGCCTAGTGAGCGCCTCTCACACAGCACCGGTAACCGCCAGATCCCCTGCGCTAGCGGATGCCGGCGACGAGGGGATCATGTGGGTGCCGGTGGAGAGGCGCTCCATCTGTCTGAGATGCAGGAGCGTCTCAGACGCTTGTGCGTCTCAGTAATTATTGCGGCAGGGTACGGCAACCCTGCCTGTGTCTGCTTCAGGGAGAAGGACAAGGTTAGGGGTTCGATAGCGCGTGCGCCTCCTGCACAAAGGGTGGGTGGAGTGCGTAAGTGCATCTCTTGCACAATAAAGGATGCATTTGCCAATGCTCCATGTTACATACTGGCAAATGCCTCCATATCAAACCCTCACTATCCACACCATCCTGAAGCGTGGCGTGCGTAGCGAGCCCCACTGGTGGGGACGCGGTATGCGTCCTCTCGACTTGTTCATAATACCCCCACTATCCATGTCGGCATGGAGTTGGATCTTATAAAGTGTGGCGAGTGCAGCGAACCACTGAGCCCGAAGCATGGCGAGCGCAGCGAGCGGCGCGAGGGGACACGGATTACTTGCCGTGTATTCCACGTCCCCTCGCTGGGCTCGCCTAGCTCGCCACGCTTCGGGCTCGGTGGCTCGCTGAGCTTGCCACACTTTATAAAATCAACTCAACGCCGATGTAGATAGTGGGGGTATACACAGGTCGGGAAGACGCGTACCACGTATGGGCTGGTGTGGATAGTGGGTGTGTTTCAGAAACACATTCACACCTGTTATGTCAGGGAGGTTAAAATGTTCAATGGTTCCCACACTGACTGACTACGCTAACTACATAAGCTCCGGCTAGCCACAAACCCGGCAGGAACACGACGCTGATACTGACAGGGGCGCCTGACTGACCACGCTAACTACGTAAGCTCAGGCTAGCAACAAACGGGCGGGAACACTATGCTGATACTGACAGGGACGCTGACTACGCTGGTTGCGGGAACACTACGCTGATTCTGACAGGGACGCTAAGCTAACTACGTAACTGCCGCCGTGAAACTACACAAGTACCGACCTGACTTTGCGAAGAGGCTTCGGCCAGGGACTTCCAGGTCTGAGACCCAGGAGTCCCTCTGCACATGGGCACAGTGAAAGCGCCGGCCGTGGGGCATGCTAGGAGGGATCCGTAACAGTTCCCGAAAACTGCGGCAGAGAGAAGCCCGCAGTCTTCGATAGGGTATTGGCAGATTTTGCTGATGATTCCCTCCGCAGCCCCCTGGCAGAGGGGCTTTAGTGCATGTAAAAATATGGTAAAAGTCATGAAAATGAGCTTTTATACCGCATTTTCTCTTTAGTTTATCCCGCCCATAAGGCCTTTCAGGGGTGAAGATTTTAGATGTTTTGCAGAAAATATGAACCAACTGTTGATATGTCTCTTCACATGTACTTTGCTTCATATGGCAGTCCCTCTCTGCCACTGTCACATCACTTATTTTGAAAGTTTTTGACAAGAGACCCGTTTGTGCTTCCTGTTTCAATGATGTCTCTAGGGAGTTTCTAAGCAGCATATTAAGGAACATACAATACCTGCTTCTACTATGTTTAGATCACCATAAGCCCTCCAAAATGTTTCTGGGGCCTGTTCAGATTTTCCTGGATGAAAAAACTTTAAATTTCAGTAGAGATGATTGAAAATGTAAAGTTTCAAGTCACCGGTGTGAACAGCCCAGACATATTTAGGGCACAATCAGTTGTGGACCATGATTCAATAATGCAGATCAAATTCTGTGGCCTATTGTTTTGTTTATGTTTATGTGTTACCAAACGCACCCAATTTAAATTTGTGTTTTTCTAAAAACTATTTTTTATACACAATCATAATACAACAGTATTTTAATATTTCTTTGAAATCATATTATTAACTCTTTACAAAAAAAATAAACCCCCCAAAAAGTATTCAAATTCAACTTGGCGAACAGATATAGGGCGGGATGTATTAAAATACATCGCCGCCCTTCGCGCCCCCCCGCCGCGATGCCGCCGCATATGTACTAACATATGCGGCTGGCATCGCGATGCGGTGACGGAGGCCCCCCGCGATACCTGGAATGTGGTGTGCGGGGGGGGTCTCCGTCAACTCTCTGCCACCTCCTGCATCCCTCACGCCGGGGACAGCTAAGCAAGCTGTCCCCGGCGCCTCCTCCTCCCCCCTGCAGCCGGAAGGACGTCCGGCTGCGTCACTAGGGGGAGGAAGGTGTTACCTTCTGGGTCCAGGAGGACCTGGACCAGGTAAGAGAGGGAGGAGGAGAGGGGGGTCGGCGGGTTTTTCGGGGGAGGCGTCGGGCGGCGAAAAGAAGCCCATAGGATTCTATAGGGTATCGCCACCCAAAGGTGGCGATACCCTACACTGCGGTGACGTGGGGGCTGGGTAATAGTACATAGGAAAATGCGGTAAAACGGGGGTTTTACTGCATTTTCCCTTTAGTACATCTCGCCCATAAGCCCTTATTCAGATCTGATCGCAGTACAAATTTTTTCTCAAAATGGGCAAAACCATGTGCACTGCAGGTGGGGCTGATGTAACATGTATAAAGAGAGTTAGATTTGGGTGATTTATTTTGTTTCTGTGCAGGGTAAATACTGTCTGCATTATTTTTACACTGCAATTTAGATTTCAGTTTCAACACACCCCACCCAAATTTAAGTCTCTCTGCAAATGTTACATCTGCCCCACCTGCAGTGCACATGGATATGCCCATTTTGAGAACAAATTTGTACTGCGATCAAATCTGAATAAGGGCCATACTGTATGAACCACCCTGAGCGTATAAGGACCATACAAACTAGTTTGAACCATACTTGCCTACTGTTGAAAAGTAGAATCAGGGAGATTACAGTAGGATGTGCCGTGCAAAGCACGTGTCACACTCAGCCCAAAGCCATGTTGTCTACCGCCAGTTATGGGTGTGTCTATGCTTAAATGCTTGTTGCTCCAAATGCAATTTGACCTTATATGAATTCATCCCTAAGCATAGATGCATGTATACAATGTATTAAATGTTATTTATATAGGTACTGCATTTATTTATTGAATGTGCTTTGTTTCATACCTTTATAGCATTAGCTCAATCAGTATGGACACCCTATACAAAATTCTTACCCTAAGTGACAGCTCAATACAAACAGCACCAGCATGCTATGGATGAGTGCACACCAGCACAGATAAGACTGTGTGATCATGTGATAGCCATCTCTCCTATCAGAGGTTCCCACAAGGGGGGTGAGGGTCATCAGCAGAGACTCCTGAGCAGCTACAGCAAATCACTGTCCCTGCAAAGAAACCTCTTAAGGTGGCCATACACTAATGCAATGTATCATAGCAGTGTATGGCCATCCGACACCCCCCCCCCCCCCCCCCCCCAATACATCCCATGCGGTCCTTTCACATGCGATGTATCCCTGCCGTCGGGAAGGGGGCCGAGTTGGAGGCCAGACGGCTCAGGTCCGATGCATATAAGACCACGCATCAGACCCGAGGGGGACATAAAACACATCTGATTTGGGCTGATTTTTTGTCCTGATCCGCCTGGATAGGGTGAAATCGGCCCAAATTGGACTAGTGTATGGGCACCTCTAGTGGCATCTCTGTTAGAATCTTGAAGATTAGGATGTCAAAACAGGGCAGCACAAGATTAAGTACGGGAGCCTTCTGCAGGATCCAGGAGGGAAGGCAACCATAGTTTAAACATTGTTGAACAGAACTCAAACACAATCAAACCTGATTGAATGCGTTCAAACCTTTGCAACTTTCACGGTTACTGAACCATGTCTCATACTTGATTCCAAAAATGTTCCTGTTTTTAAATAAAAGTTGAGAATGAAAAGGTGACAATTCTGTGCATAAAAATTGAATACTTAATGATAAATATGCACTTTGTGCCTACAAATGTAAGTCCCTAAATATCATATGCAAATGATCATATGTCTTGTTATTTATATATTCCAGAAGCGCAGGGAGATGTTTAGTTTAGTAGGCAGGTGCAGGTGAACTTTAGAATGTGTACAGCCAGCTCATAGCGGCGTGATGTACAGTATATTTGTACCCTGTTAGCAGTGACTAGCCTAGATCTAGTGTATTCATTCTGTAAATTAAAAGGAATAACCATTTGTCCTACATAATGACACAGCTTATTTCTCTGATTTTTAGACCAGGCTAAAAAATAGTAGTAGTACACTCTGACAAATTCCTCCAATGGTTTCTCATAACTAAATGACACCAAGAAGCAGAACTGTAACTAACACAATCATTAGTTTGGTTAACACCTTCTCTTCTGTATTTTTGTATACTTTCTGTGCAAACTGCTGCTTCTTGCAAACTCAGTTTAATACCTACTTGTATGTTGTGTACTCTCTAATACTAAACTACATATGTAGTATTCAGGGACGTCTTCATATGGGCTCAACGGGCAGTTTCCTAAGGGCCCCAGTATCCTAGGCTGTGTTAGCCAGGGTTATGCCCTACAGCCACAGGCGACAGTCATTTAACAATAGCTCCCACGGTGACTTGGGGGTGCTCATGCCACGGCTGGCACCATGCACTTTTGACACTTCAAATGTGGTGCTGGCCATCTGCCAATCAGTTTGCATGCATCACGGCAGCCGATTTGCTGCAGGGTCGTGAGCTCAGAGTGACGCACGAACTGGCAGCATATTTGGTATGGCCGCCGGACTCAACAAGGGACAGGAGAGTCACGCTGTTCTTTCTTCCCCTCAGAGACGGCAGGTAGAAGTGGTGAAAGCAGTGGCAGCAGCAGCAGCGCAGGAGCAGCAGAGGAGGGGCAGGGAGTAGGACAGGGGGCATTATATGCAAGTGGCACAACTTGAGTTATTATGTGTATAAGTGGCACTACCGGAGGCATTATCTGTATAGGCGGCACTACTAAGGGCATTATGTGTATAAGCAACAATACTGGGGCATTATGTGTGTAAGAGGCACTACTGGGGCATTATTTGTAAGTGGCAATAAAATGCCATAGGGGGCGCAATATTTATAGTTATGCCACTCACGGGCGGTAATACCCAGATGCCCTCTCACCTGTCTTGCAGCTGTGGGTAATAATATTTAAATTCTCCCCAGCCTGCAGCAGCAGGTGGTCAGGCCCGAACCCCTGTAACCTGGTGCACCAGACCTCCCCTAATTCTGAAGCACCCAGCCCTGCCTATCTCCACCCAGGCAATTCCCATGGATTTGAGAGCTAGCTAGAAGCTAGGTGAAGTGCTGCCTGTTTACTCCTGACTGAAGTCCTGATGGCTACAGCACCCCTTGGTAAGCATAAGGGTAGAAGTGTAAGAGGGCAGCACACACTCAGGGAAGGAGCAACAGCCATGCAACAACTGAGGTGGGAAGGGCGGGGCAAGAACACAGCAAACTCTACTGCTGTTAAAATGGCCATGGTACTATTTCAGGTTTAAAAACTTCAGATCCATCACAGAGGACCACTCTGCACTTAGGGACTATTTGATGTTTGTATGGAATTGCACAGCTGAATATTGTATATGGCTGTGCAGCAAAGGGAGAGACGCAGTACTCACAAATATTATTAGTGGCTACTCTGTACCTGGCACAGTTCCTCCCACCAGTCCGTGCATCTGCTTCTCTGCAAATGCCTCCAACTTGCTCCACAAACTCTTTCACAATTAGCATCCATAGCATTCACCAACAACATGACTGGTTCCGTCTTGCTTGTGCCCTCAACAGCAAATGTCAGGACTTCTCCTTACAAACCAGTACTGTCAGTAAAAAGCTGTATTAAAGCACTCACATGTGTCTTCAGTATCATAGTGCGCCACCAAGCCAACCATAGTCTCATACAAATCCTCATTAGAACCAGGGTTCAGGGAACACTTCATCAGAAGATCTGTTTGCAGGTTCGCCATGGGCTCATATGGAGAATCACTATCTGTATTTTCATTCATTAGTTCTTCTTTGAAGTGAGTTTTTAGCATGTCAGCAGTTTCCTTCAAGGCATCAAGCAAAAAAAAAAAAAAAAAAAATAAGTTTTTAAACAAAAAACAAATAAAGATAATATTATTAAGGGGTTAGGTAGCTGTAGGTTGTATCCCGGCAGTCAGGGTGTTAAATATTTCAAATTTCAGAAGACACAGAAAGAATGTCTATATGTGGTGCACGGAAAAGATTTAGCAAATAAAATATTAACTTTTATTTATATTTATTTAAAAAGTAGCAAAATAAAAGACAAAAGACATACATATAAAGACATGGACGTGTGAATTAAAAAGGATATCTTATCCTCACAAAGTGGGGCCCCAATGTCCTATGTTCCTTTAATAGATAATTGTATGAACATTTAGCGGTGCGTTTTCACTTGAGTCTGTCTATCTGTACAGTACCATATAGTATATCAGAGGTATACGGTATAATTGTTCTATAAACCAATCTTATAGGAACGTCAGATGCCCGTAAGGTTGGTTATAATGCCAGTTAATTTGTATTCATACTGGTGAATCTATACTTCTTAGGGAGATGGTTAGCCCTTATTTGGTTTATGGTATTAATCAAGAGCTTAGATCACATAAGAACAAAAAACCGTTGTAGTACTGCAGATATCGCTGCCCCTTGGATAGCAGTTACTTCTTGGTGCAGATTTGAAAAATAGTGATATAGTAACAGCTCAAAAAAGAGGACAGGCTATTAACCCTTAAATAATTCCTACAATGAGGTGTAATGGGCAGGCAGTGGTCCGTCCGTGCTACATTGAGCAGCAGATGGGTGTGTGGCTATAACTGCCTGCTCTAAACCTGCAGTGGGCTTACTCCGGCGTGGACAGGGGTCCGATCGCTGTTGTGTGTGTCAATGAAACACCGCCGATCAGCCGGTTAGTCAGAGGTGCGTGGTGATGGACGTCATACACTGCGCCTCTGACTGAGCCTGCATACATCCACATGCACTGTGTATAGGTTCAGTATAATTTACCTTATATATATATATTTCTTCATCCAACAAAACATTCTCTTAACCTTATACTGAGTTAGTATCAGGGATCTTCCTTCACTATTATTAGATATACAATCTATTATAAATATCTTATATTCATTAAAAAAAAAAAAGCATTTATTAGCTTTCATTGTATAAAGGAGCCCCCTTTTTTTGTGTAAAAACAAGTCTTGCAATATATTCCGGGCCACAATATACATCTGAGAAAGCTGTATTTATCATGAAACGCATCAGATGGTGGCCTTTGACTTATTTCATCATTGGAAACGTCTTTTACTTCTTTGAGAACTATTTGGGTTCTGGACTGGACTTTCATACCCGAGCTTTTGGCATAACAAAATGTAAAATAATAAAAAAAAAATCAGATTACAAAGGACTGAATATTTGTTCTGAAACAACATGAATCCAATAAAAATTGATTAATAGTAAAGACAAATCTTAACGCTTTCATAGTCACCGTCATTGTCATCATAGTTTGCGGCTCTTGGAATTATATCACCTGATTAAACAGGAAATTGGTATTTGGTACAGCTAATATCTAAAGTAAACATGTTATATTGGTAATTCATTTCAAACAATAATGCTAATAACGAGAGGTGACTCACCACATATTCATCAATAAATTGTCGCAAATCTTTAAAGCCATATTTTTCTGCTATGTTATTTGGAAAGTCTCCATGTTTATTGGATACGCTATAGGCTTGTAAGGCTCCAGGGCAGGTGAGAAGAAGGGCTGTTAAATTTTTAAGTCCATATTTTGCAGAAAAATGCAGAAGAGTTGGCAATTCTTCATCTCGTTGGTCTAAAATGAAAGAGGTTACAGTCATTTTGTGGTTATCCATGTCAAACTAATCAGGTGCAATTTTGCTATTCAAGTTATTCAGTTTTATTATGTTAAAATTACTAGTGCCCAACATTGCTAAGTAGATTCCCAGCAAAGGGTTGTGACATATACTGTATATATGCATACAGTGCATTGCTGCATTAAAGGTGGCTTTGACTAATCAAGTGAGAAAAATGGGAATATTTGACATATTGGCATAACTAAACAATAAACAATTAAAATAACTCAAATATTACACTCATCCGGGTCAGGGAATCGGGGGTTATTTAATATGATGGATCTACCTGATTTGACCATCCTGATATTAAAATGACTGGGATCTGCAACTCATTGGGTTGGAACAGGAAGATGTTCCTCAGATATATGGGTCCACTTACTCAATGCATATCATTTATGTCCAAACCCTGTCCCTCTGGTTTCCTGTCCTGGACACATTCAATTACACTGACTCCCTAAAGAACAATTCAATTGTCCACTTACTTAGATGATTTTGCTTTAGTAATGCAGCTAGCATGTCCCCCCTCATTATATTAACATATTCATCTCTTCTTTCATTGAACTGCGTTAATGAGATACATATGATATCCTGGCGACCCTGGCATCCCAATATGGAGAATTCCGACAGGGGCTATTTTAGTAAGGAAACCCTCTCTCCCTACACCCTCACCTTAAAATGCCCTGCTTTCTGCCGAAACCCCCCCCCCCCCACCACCACAGCCTGACCCTATCCCTCCCCGCTAGTGCCTAAACCTAACCCACACCCCACCCCACGGCCTATCCCTAAACCCCTTGCAAGTGCCTAAACCTGCCTTGACAAAGCTGACGTTTGGACAGCGAAACGCGTTGGACAGTGCTACCAGATCCTGGACAAACACCTTGGAGGTTCACCTGCTCAATATCCTGACCACCATCTATCCCTAACCACTTTGGAAGTCCACGGCTCAATTCAAACATCCACCTGGACACCAGGCCACGAGGTTGAAGGTAGGCTTATACTAACTCAGCCACTCCCTCGGTGGGCCCACAGGAATACAAATCGCCGTTTTATTCTGGACTCCATCATAAACATTTGGGACTACCATACAGAGTGGACAGTGCGGGTTCTTCTATCCTCCACCCCGGATGGGGTTATTCAAAATACACGTGAGATCTGGTCACCTTTATCACTTTTAACTCAGAGTTCATGTGCATTCATCCAATTGGCACTAATGCAAGATATCTGTATAATGAAAATGCTGCTACACATGATATTCTAATTTTAACTATTGTTTTTTAATAAATTGTTTAATAATTTTTGAAATCTGATTCACTCATCCTTCATTGCTAGCGCTGCTTTTTGTGTTGTTTTTTGTCTTCTTTTGTATGGGGACTGACCCTCCCCATTCAAGCAGCTGCTCCTAAATTGAGACAACAATTCTGCTAAGCGCTCCCAAGAGTACACACAGTAGTGTCTACTCATTTCTTTAAGTGCCTAAACCTAACCTCCTCTGTCCGCAGCCTAACCCTAACTCCCCCCCCCCCCCCCCCCTCCCTGTAGCCTAACCCTGTCTGTACATACTGTACATTGCGAAAAGGAACATGTTGTAGACAAACATGAGAAATAGGGTACAGAGGACTCACTTGGAGGCAGCTTAAATTGTAGAAACACTTGTAGCCATACAAATGTTAAAATAAACCAGAGTCCCCTGAGTTTGAAAGGAAGGAATTGTTCACTTACTTGCACTTAAATTCTCCTTTTCTATCTGATTTATTCCAAAGAGGTGTAGACCGCTGGCAGGAATGTTTTTCCTTAGTGACTCAGTTAACAATTTGTCAAGTGTCTCTCTGTTGTGGGGCATTATTTTAAAAGCCTAGAGAAAAAGTTACATCATTTAATGAAAATATTTTATATGGTTCTCTTATTAAAACAAGGCAATATGACATTTTTCCCTGATTCAGAGGGGATTGCAAATGCAAAATCTTTCTCAAATTGGCAAAACCATATGGCAATGCAGATGGGGTAAATGTAACAAGTGCAGAGAATTACATTTGGGTGAATTATTATGTTTCTGTGCAGGGTAAATACTGGCTGCTGTATTTTATACACTGCAATTTAGACATCAATTTCAACACACCCCAACCAAATCTAACTCTGTGTGCACATGTTTCATTTGCCCCACCTGTAGTGCCCATGGATTTGCCCATTTTAGAAAGATTTTGGTTTTGCAATGAACTCTGAATCAGGTATACGCGTCCCCTCACGGGCTTCACAGGTGTCCGAGTCCGCTCGCCACGCTTTGGGCTCGGGGGCTCGCTGCGCTCGCCACACTTTCTATTCTCAACTCCACGCCGATGTGGATAGTGGGGGTATGAAAAGGTCATAGAACGCGTACCGCCGCCCCTCGCGGGCTCACTGCGCTCGCCACGCTTCGGGTTCGCGTTGATAGTGGGGGTGGTACAGCCTCAAAAATGCCATTTGGGGGTCATTGAAAATGTTCATACTAATTCCAATGCATTTGGATGCATTTCAGTGAAAAATCGTATGCGATCGCATGCGATGCGATTTTGACAAAAACTGTAAAAATCGCATCGCATCGCATGCCATCGCATGCCACTATATATGGCATGCGATGGGAGCCGTGATAATCCACAAGTACTGTTAATTTAAAATAAAAATTGCTCTCTACCTCTATAATATTATATATCTCACCTGACACATGAATTCAACAGGATTAGTTGCACTATCAAGTAAGTTGCAAATTTCTTCCATATCAGTGAAATAAGTGATTTTGGTTTCACACATCACTAAATCGCCAGAAAAGACCTTTAAAAACACCAGTCCAGATGGCAGATCTGTGCAGAACAATAATGTGTTTGGTTAACATCATGGGAAAGTAAGGTCTTTTCTTCGGACTAAATTATAAAACCTTATAAAATATCATTTATTCATCTTGCTAGTCTTAAAACGTATATTACAGCATGCATGTTATATAGGTGTATATATTAGCAGATGACTCAGGTGCAGGAGTATAATTTGCGTTTCCCTTGTGCATTTGATCCCTCATCCCTATGCAATGCTACACATGCTGAGTGGTGTGTTATGGACAGAACAGTGCAGCAATCAAGGGAGGGGGGCTGCGGGGTCTGCAGTCCGGGCCCAGACAGAAAGAGTGCCCCCAGGACTGGAGTTTATAAAATATAATTTGTCATAAACAAAGTTCTAATTTCCCCAGGAGCAGTGTAGAGGTTGAGTAGTGTGGGCAGTGCTGCAGACACCGGAGGTCTCACCAGGCATTCCAGATGTGTGAGAAAGGGAAGGGGGGCCCTGCATATTTTGTCAGTCCCAGGCACCACAATTTCTAATTGCAGCCCTAGACATAAATAGGATTCGTTGATGTCTGCATCCTTTCATTTTTATTCCTTGTAAATAATTGATTTGACCACACTCCTCTTATTTCACTAGCAATTGTGTTTGTTTGTATTGAGATATATTTGGAGAATAACATGAGAAACAGCTAGTCTCGACAAGCCGCTTCTCATGTTGGCATACCATCTCTGCTGCATAACTTATTGCTGATGTCGTTCAAATATGACCAACCCCCCATCAGCAATAAGTTATGCAGCACCCATATAACTATGCTTTGTTTACTTTTTTTTCCAGAAGATGTTGAATTTCATTGGTTTTCCCAAAAATGTTATTAGTTTGTATATTTTTCCTCACACTGCAAAGACAACCTACCCAAAATATATATACACAGGGACGAATTTACGCGTGAGTATGCATCTAGGCACAAAAGTAACGACTGCCCCTCATTTGCTAAATTTTATTATTTTCATTGATGCTTTAAGTCCTCATTTGCCAATTTACTAGAACCGGTCTGATTAAAAGAATCACCAAGTTAAATGCAAATGACTATGACAGGTAGCCTATGAAACCAAGAATTTCTTACTATTTTGGGCTTTTATAAAATATATATAATTGACAGTGAATGACAGCTTTAGATGAAGTTTTAATTTTTTTCTACATCACAGGATTTAAGGGTTCTATTGATTATTAAAGGGTATGTTTATTTATCTTCCACCCTGACAGCCATATGAAATTAACATGAACATATGAGTTGTGATTTATATCCTTAAAATCGAACAAAAGTCATCCAGGAAATAATTAATTTAAAATTGGCGATGGGATCGGAGGATTTTCTGCTGCATTGGATTAATGGGCCTCTGGTGCTAAAAGAGATTAATATAATTTTATATGGCCAAAATTAACATATCAAACTTTCCTGATTTACCGATACCAAACAAAAAAATATCTGATCTGCCAATCGGGTCAGTTTGACATGCTGAGCTTCTCTGATTCCCTCTGACAGATCACAGTCATTGGTGACCACTGATCTGCATTTCTAATTAATTAGATTGGAGAAACATGGAAAGCAGTCGCAGATTCATGGGCCCTTAATATTGTTATAATGATATAGCAATGAAAGAACAGTTACTAACAACAATCTGAATGTGGGCACAGAAAGCTATAAGGACATCACAGAACTCAAAGCAGTCTGACTAGACAGGTTAGCAAAAAAAAAACCTCATCAAACAATCTTTATCTGATTTGTCTTCTGAGTTAACTGTGTGCAAAAATGTGCCAATTAATACTAATTAGATCATAAATCCTGCAACACATTGGTGCACTAGTTTGTCAATCCAACTACTAGTAAAAAAAATGATCTAATAATATTATGTATTTTTTTTATTGCCCCTAAGAATGCTGCTAAGCATATGTGTATGGGCGCTCAGGGACTCGCCAGTCATACTGCCCATGTGCATGTAACAAAGGTTATACTTCTGAGAGGTAGGGTCTAATGCTTGTGGCATGTGAAGGAGATTTGACTTTAGCACAATGTACATAAAGTAATGGTTCCATCTGTAATTTACATTGGCACAGCCATCTGGTAATCACCTCAAAAACTTTACCCCCCCCCCCCACACACAGTATACAGGGATGGGTGATAGCTAACAAGCATGAAATAAATTAGGAATTTTATTCCTCGGCTGTCACCTGCAAAGTGCACCCTCCCTCCACTGACCTAGCGCCCACTGATTGCCACTCTATTTTATAGAATAAATATTTTGTGGTGGACTAATAGTAATATTAGACTAATGCCAAGTGCCACATGAAACAAGAACTTGGCATTATCCATCTCTAGTACACAAACATAGATAGTATATATATATATATATATTAAAATGTCATCATATACAATGAGTTTTAAGTTATGCTTAAAAAAAATTGTGGATAAGCAAATTGGCCCATGGTTTGACCAATAGGAATGCTTTTGAATAATTTTGTTGATGATTTTGAGTCAATTTTTGGTTCTATTGAGGGTTAAATACACATTAAGAACTTTAAGTAGAACTTCAAATAAAAACCAATGCTCCATTGACAGCAGATTGGAACAAAATAAAAATACTCTAAGTAAATTAGCTATTAAGAAAAGAAAAACGAGTCGATTTTTTGGGTTTCTTTTCCTGTCCATCCTGGGACTTTAAATCAACTTTCAGTAAATATAACCCGAGGTGAATTTATGGATGGCCATCGACCATCGATGATTCAAAATCATTGATGGTTTATGGCCAATGTTGAATACTTTTGCCATCGATGGGTGAGAACCAGATGTTTCCATCCATCGATGGCACAGCAAAACCGATGTTTTGCTTTTGTTTTTTCAAAGTGCCAGGACAGCATAACTCCGCCCCTGGCACCTGCGAAGCCCCGTCCCCATGTTTTGATTGAGCTACAGGCCAATCAGTCAAAAAAAATGGATGACCTTCAATTTAAAATTTTTTACATACGATAAATCGCATGCGGTTTATCGCATATAAACTCCTGGGGAGCTGCAGCACCAGCGGGGAGCAGGCGAACTGGGCAGCGGTGATTTGCGGGGTGGGCAGCAGCGGAGTGGGCAGCGGCAGGTGCCGGGGAGTATCGGGACAGGTAGTGGCGAGCAATGGCAAGTGCCATGCGGCTGCGGGGTGGGCAGCTGCAGGTGCTGGCAGCGGTGGAAGAATTCTCTCAGCTAATCAACAGTCTTTTGAAAAGATTTTGTTTAATTTTCTGCTGCTGCTTCTCTCTTACTAGTGTATGGGGGCCTTTAGTGTAAAGTTCACCACAATGATGATGGGACCACATGAGTCTCTGTTTAGTTTCTCAATCTTGCACATCAATATAAATCAACATCTGAGGAAGCCGCCGACACACCAGAGGCGGAGAAACGCGTATGTGAGCCTCTATTAAGTTGCCAACTACCGCTGATAACTACAACCCATTGCATATTGGGCTAACAGAGACTTTGATTGTACTGTGGACCTGAGTAACATCTGAGCCTGGGAGTGTGGAGTCCAGTTGGAAACAAGCAAAGGGGGCACTTATACCCCACACAGAGAGCCTGCCTAAAAGCACACCAGGAAGGAACATCCTCAAAATTACAATTATATGGCCACAGGGGATGCGGTCAATTTGCCGGCGGTCGGGATCCCGGCGTTCAGAATCCCGACACTGGAATCCCGACCGCCGAAATCCCAAAACTTTCTCCCTCCGTGGGTGTCCACGACACCCATAGAGGGAGAATAAAATAGCGTGCCGAGCTTAGCGAGGCACCGGGCCCGCTGCGTGGCGAGCGCAGCGAGCCCGCAAGGGGGGGCAATCCACGTCCCCCCCATGTCGGGATTTCGGCGGTCGGGATTCCAGTGTCGGGATTCCGACCGCCGGCATTACGTATCGGATCCGGCCACAGATGAGATTGCCTCTCTTAATGCGGGACTGGTAACTATTATCCATTGCCTCATACAATTTGAAAAAGCCTTAATTACCAAAGCCTCATTGTATACTGAATATAGCCTCATAATGGTTCTACATTGATTTTATGTTATATGTAGTCTGTCTTGTATATCTATTTTGTTATGTTAGAAGTGCACTTTGATAAATTGTTTTTTATGATGATATATATGGAAAATAAATATATTATATTTTGAATATACAAAAATTGTGTTTATTGCTCTGGGTGTAGCTGCGCCTCCTATAAACAGAAGTTGGTGATATTCACTGATTTCTACCCCCAAAGAGTCTCTGTTTAGTTTCTCAATCTTGCACATCAATATAAATGCACGACACTATAACTAGCTGCATTTGATATACATTAAAACAAATCTTACCTGGAGCATCCACGGTTAAAATGTATTCATTTTGCAAACTTGCAGGTAAATTTATAGCTGGGCCATGCAAAGGGTTAAAATAAACTGTATTTTTAATCTTACTGTCAAGTTTGCACTTAAAAATTAGATATATTTGTGTTTTCACCTGAAATGCAAAAAAAAATAAAAAATAGAAGTAATCATATCAGATAGAAATAAAGAGATTATATACAAATGAGAACTTACTGTATTTAAACCATTTAAGAAAGAGGAAATGCTGCATGGCTTTCTAATTGCATTAGATATAACTGGTGCTTATGTAATATCTGGGCTCCCGTTTTTCTTATGAGACCGCGTCCCCTCGCCACACTATATAAAATCAACTCCATGCGTAGTTGGATAGTAGGGGTATGAAAAAATGGGGTGCATTTAACATGGGAGCCCAGATAATACATAAGTACCATATAACTTAAAACAATGTACAGTATATAAGCTGTTCTTAATGACACTTAATGCAAATTATTTAACATGACCAAGTTTATACATGAACAAAGTATTTTGTTATATACAAACAAATAATAAAGCATTGTGAGGGCTTATTGGGACTAATTCAGATACCGTAGCAATTGCAGATATCGGCAATTTGCACAGGCGCAGGACCTCTGCTGGGGCGCAAACAGGTCCTGCGATGTTAAAATGTAGAACAGCTGTATGAAAACGGAAGTGTGTTGCCAATGTTTAGGCGAATTGAAGAGGCCAGGCATCTCTGCCCCCACCCCCACGGAATGTCCAGCGATCCAATTCTGCCTCATCAGACGTATGCTCAGATCATTATTACTGCTGCTTCCAAGGCAGAATTAAGGAAGGGGCAGGGCTATTTTTCAGCAGGCTCCAGCAGGAACTGAGGCCCTTATTCTAGTTCACTCTTTTTGACAAAATATTTCTTAGATGGATAAAATCATGTGCACTGCAGGTGAGGCAGGTGTAAAACCCCACCCAAATCTAATTATCTCTGCACAAGTAACACCTGCCTCGCCTGCAGTGCACATGGTTTTGTCCATCTAAGAAATATTTTGTCAGAAAGAGTGGACTAGAATAAGGGCCTCAGTTCCTGCTGGAGCCTGCTGAAAAATAGCCCTGGGAAGGGGTGACATTGGCAGATGTCCCGGGGCCCCTACACAGTGCTCTTTGTATCAGAGCATACCCCTCCGGCAGCTCTGTGTAGTCAGTCTTGCTGGACAGTGAAATCCTGCATTATCCTGACTGAGTCACCAGTGTTTGTTGCTCTGGTGCGAGACGCAGGCCATCCAGGTAAGTGTGCGTGTTTTGCAGCAATGTTTCTTGTGGGGGTCTCACACCTAAATTGTCCCGGGCCCCACCAGCAGCAGTCATAGCACCTCCAACCACATCTGAATTAGATAGATGGAATCTATTAATAAATTACTTTAATTAAACACTGAAAATCCTACTTCTGTCTGAATTAAATGAACACAAAAATAGAGATAATGCACACAAACCCCACAGCGAATCCTTTCTGGCTGTATGGACAAAAGGTTTTCATGAGTAATCCCAGTATGACGGAACCGCTCTTCATCAAGTTCAGGGTCTGTATCAGTGACAGAATCACAGCCAGAATCTACAATACATGAATTCAGGAATATTAGTGTTCTAAGACTTGTAAAACAGGAGCATGTATAACTGGGGTATGGGTCATAGGGTCGACGCAATTAGCGTCAACATTCAATAAGTCAACCACCGTTGGTCGACATGCAAAAGGTTGAGGCATGAAAAAGGTCGACATGGACAAAATGTTGACACGGGCAAAATGTCGCCATTAGTTTTCCTTTTTTTGTGTCTATGCTGACACAGGTCGACATGGTCACCGTATAAATGTACCGTGTCTCCATTGTTTGCTGCACTTGGCATGCTTTGGGAATGGTGCCTCGCTGTGCTTGGTACACAGTCGACATTTTGCTTGTGTCGACCTTTTGGCCATGTCAACCTAATGCATGTTGACCGTTTTGATCTTTCAACCTTTTGACTGTTGACCTAGACACTGTCAAATGACCAGACCGCAAATCATAAAAAAAGGAGTGCAGGTAATTTAAGTGTGCAAGCAGAAGTGGGTATGTTTGCTGAACAGCTAATTAATATTTACTACAAGGTAATATAGGGCAGTATTCAATGAGAAAAGTTCTCCGTCTTTTGTGGAGAACTTGTGCTTTTTTCGCCGTGGAGAGAGGTTTTTTTTCTCCAAAGGCGAGCCACCCTATTCAATGTGAAATATTCTCCGTCTTTCTAAGTGATTCTCGCCGTCTCTCTCCGTGAAGAAATTCTCCATCTTTTGATGGAGAGCAGGAATGTGAACTTTTAAACTAAAAGGGTGTTTTTTTTAATTTTGGTGTCAAAAAATCAGGTTTTTTTTTCTGTGGAGGGCCATGTTATTTTTATTCATGTGCCTATAGCACATGAATATATATTTAATTTTTAAAAAAATATTTTTTTACATTTTTTTTTTTTTTCTTTTTTTTACACAGTGCAGCCAGCAGGGGGCCAGAGCGCTCGAGCCGCTCATTAGATATTCATATATTCACTGCACCCGAAGCACGTTCGGGTACAGTGAATACTGGGTCCCCCGCTGGCTATAGAGGGGGGCAGCCTGTGCTGCCTGGGTCCCAGGGGGGCCCCCTACCCTCACATATGTTCTGTGGCATCCAGGGAGACTTTAATCTCCCTGGATGCCACGTCCCTGTCAGCTCCCTGCTGCGGACGCTCGTCCGCTGCAGGGGTTAAGACTCGCCGCGAGTGGCGGCGAGTCTTATAAACATTGAATAGTGGCAGCAGGAGAGGCAACGAGCCCTCCGGAACACGGAGAGTGCACGGCGAGCAAAAAAAAATGCTCGCCGTGCACGGAGAATATTCCCATTGAATACTGCCCATAGAGTGTATTTATATATGGTCTTGTTTGAAACAGTGAGTACAGTGGGACAAGTGTTGTAGATCAAGGCAAAGACTGAGAGAGCATACTGTATATAGCATAGAGAGACTGTAAAAGAGAAGGGACAGCCATCTTTAGACACTCTGATGGCACACAAATTTACTCGTCATCTAACCTCTCTTTGGTCCTCTCACGGAACCTCCTTACTAACACCATTCCATTAAAACATAGAATTTGATGGCAGATAAGAACCACTTGGCCCATCTAGGACCTTATTCTGGTTGCGGCGGGCAAACGTACGTACGTTCCGTATCAGCGTACGTTTCCCGTACGCGGCCGTTGAGCGAAAGTCCACCCACAAAACATCCGCATACGGACGGTCACAAACACCGACAAAGGGGAGTGGCGTACACTTGAGCGTACTCCGCCGTACATGGACGGATCACCACTTAGACTCCGACAACTGGCGTACAACAGAGCGTACACCACCGTTTCCGGCCGTCTCTCGTCCGTCTTCCCACCGACATCTTGCGGCTATCTGAGCGTACGCCACCGTGCACGGACGGGTCTCTATTGTTTTCAATGGAAAACTCAGCGTATGTCATCGATCGTGAGAGTGAGCGTACGTCCGTGCACGCTGGCATACCCTTCACATATATGGACCTGCAAATCTAGCCTTTCAACTATGATTAAGCCAATTAAATGAAATTCTAATTGTTATTCAATTATTGTTTTATATTACCTCAATTGTCTACCTTAATGAACAGCCTAATAAAAATACATTTTAACCCTCCTTACATGTATATTTATTATGTTCTAATGTTGCATTTTAATCACTTTCTATGTGTCCCCACATTGCTTTTACTTTTAAATAAAATCATGGTGTTGTTTGTGTGTATGTACTAAATTATGTCCATAATTAGTTTGTTCCGATTTTTTTACATGTATACCTACCCTGATGTTATGTGTGATGTTTTCATCTACCAACATTAAACATTCATGCATTTTCTCTATGTGTTATTTAACTCTAAAACACACACATTCACACATCAATCATTACCCCTCACCTCAAATTACAAATATAAGTAAAGCTGGGTACACATATGTACAATTTAATTTTTCTTGCGACCGTTCGATCGACCGAATACACGTTCGGCCGTCCGAAACATACGACCGATCTGCGCGTACACATATGTACAATTTTACTTGCGACGTCCGATGTACTCCCGTCCAAACAATCGCAAGAAAAAGATTGTACCACCGTACACACTCTCCCGTTCTGGCTATTCACACGATAAAAATGTACACAACATTATCATAATGGGCTGGATTAAAAGAGCATACCAAAACGAGGCGTGATCACGGAACAAAGAATCGTTCGTGTAGTACAGTGAATAGAGCCGTGACTATTCAGATCATTGCTAGCTGTACTGGATATACGTACGTACGTTCGTTCGTCTATCGGTGCATTTGGGCCTTTTTAATTATGAGCTTGAGGAGAAGGAAGGCTCGTGCGTGCATTTTGGCTGCTATGGCCATTAGATTGCGGGCTATTAAAAAAAGAAAAAGGACCAAGAATCGGAGCTGCTGGACCAGAGACTGGCTTCTGAGGAGAGACACCTTCTCCCACATGCCATTGCTACAGGAGATACGGGAGAACAATCCTGATGATTTCAGGAATTATCTCCGTATGGATGACGCTACCTTCATGGAGCTGCTGACACTGGTTACCCCTTTAATAGAGAGAGAGGACACCTATTTCAGGAGGCCTATTTCTGCAGAGCAGAGACTGGTGGCAACGCTGCGTTACCTGGCAACAGGCAGGACCCTTGCCGACCTGAGATTCACCACCGCAATATCATCTCAAGCGCTGGGGTTGATAATACCAGACACCTGTGATGCCATCGTCCAAGTTCTACAGGACAAATACATGAAGGTAAATATGGAAATTACATACATGTCCCCCATATGTATAGCTGTGCACATACCTGTACCCTATATGTATATCTTTACAATGCCTGTTGATTTAATCTTTTACACCAGTGGGTGGGGGGTCATTTTGATAAGGCGGGTAATAGCTTTGAGGCTGCAATGGGGGAGGGCTGATGGGTCTAAAATCAACCCAACAGATTATTAATACGCATATACTTTTATATTGCAGTTTCCATCGACCAAGGAGGAGTGGCAAAATATTGCACGTGATTTCCGTGATCTTTGGAATTTCCCTAATTGTGGTGGAGCTATCGATGGCAAACACGTCAGGATCATGCCCCCTGCAAAGAGTGGATCTTTTTATTATAATTATAAGGGGTTCTTCAGCATTGTTCTAATGGCCATCGCTAATGCCCGATACGAGTTTGTATTTGTGGACATTGGGAAAAATGGTAGAGTTTCAGATGGAGGAGCCCTGGAGAATACCTTTTTCCACGACCAACTGAAAAAAAATGAACTGAATCTGCCAGAGCGGACTGAAAATGAGCACGGTTTGAACTTTGTTTTTGTGGCGGATGAGGCCTTTGCATTGCACCCTAATGTCCTTAAACCCTACCCACAAAGGGCACTGAACAGGGAACGACGCATTTTTAACTATCGCCTGTCACGTGCCAGGCGAGTGGTTGAAAATGCGTTTGGGATTCTAAGTAATAAATTCAGAATTTTTCACAGTCCCATCAATCTGCGCCTAGATAAGATTGACAAAGTGGTGCTGGCCTGTTGTGTGCTGCACAACTACATGCGCAGAAAAGCGGTGCACACACAACAACTGGGGGCTACAGTGGACGAGAGCCAAGTTGTTGACGAGCCTATTGGTCTGACAGCTTTGGCAACTAATTTAAACACCAGAAATGCATCAACGCAAGCAAAGTTGTCAAGAGACGAGTACTTGAATTATTTCAATGGTGTTGGGGCTGTGGAGTGGCAGAATGACATGATTGCTTAAAAATGTACCTTTTTGTCATTGTAAATATATTGTTTTTTGGTGTGTAATAATCAATATTTTGCCAATAAAATTTGTATACTCACAGTTCCGCACAAGTTGTCCTCTGCGTCTTCTTGCAGCAAGGAGGGGGAGGTGGAGGCCGAATCACGGCAAGTGAGTGGTAGTACTCAGGTGCCAGGCATTCCTGGAGGGCACAATGCCACGGCACCTGGAGTGCAGACTGTACCCAGTACTGGTGTTTATGTACTAGCAAGTAGTTGCTCCACCACACCTATTTCTATGCCAATTTCTCCTGGTACTTTTGTACAGTCTCCAGGAGCAATACATGAAGGTAAATATTGAAACAACATGCATGTACCCCATATGTATATCTGTGCCCTATAGTCACCCTGCATGGTAAATGATATTTTCACACGGACACCAACTAGATTACAGAATTTTTAATTTTTATATAAATTATTAACTTATAAACTTATAAAAAATATAACATAAATAACAAGTAAATAAATAATAAAGAAATACTTAAACATAAAAATATTTAAAACAATAATGCACTTAAATAAACTATATAAAATATTTACATATGGTGGTAAACTTGTCCCACCCCATAATCCCCTGTATCCATCGGTGGTTGGGAGGGAGATGGACTTTCCACTAAACTCTGGAAGGGGCCACCAGGTGGACCTGGTGGGAGCGTATTAGCCGACGTTGCCGGTTGGTGCTGCCTTTGCCCAGTTGGTGGCTGGAAATGTTGATACTGGGGATATTGCACCGGGTGAAATACCGCTTGTTGGGGTATAGGAGCTGGGCTGATGGGTTGAAATTCAACCCTAGGCAGAGGGGTCTCATCGGTGAGCCGTGTGTGCCGGGACAGAGTCCCCACACGGGCCCGGTACAGCGTCTCATAAAATATGCGCTCTACCTCCACCCTTGTAGCCGGGTCCAACTTTCGCAAATTGTCAGCCAATACACTCCCCACCCGGTCCGCATCATCCTCATCCATGGTCATCAATCGGTTGGCAGACTCCAGGATCTTGGTGGTTGCCACGTCATGGCAACCAGTGGTTATGTCATGGCAAGCAGTCTCACGGCAGCAATGCATCACATGTGAGCAGGCCGGGATGTTCCCATGTGATGCGTTGCTGCCGTGGGCCCGCTTTCCACTACATACACCACCATGTTCAAATGTGTTTTTATGTTTTTTGGGTGGGTGGGCTTTCCTGCTACACCTTCACACGTGGCACTTATGTCATGGCAAGCAGTCTCACGGCAGCAATGCATCACATGTGAGCAGGCCGGGATGTTCCCATGTGATGCGTTGCTGCCGTGGGCCCGCTTTCCACTACATACACCACCATGTTCAAATGTGTTTTTATGTTTTTTGGGTGGGTGGGCGTTCCTGCTACACCTTAACGCAAGCACCTGTATGTGATACTCTGTTCAGGTCCGACCACCCAAATAAACAAAGTGTTCACAGTATTTTTTGTCAGTATTTCTTAATAAATGTTAAGTGTTTATGCAGAACAATGAACATCACATATCTATCTATCTATCTATCTATCTATCTTCTATAACTATATCTGTCAGGAATGCACACACAACGATTATTTATTTCAAAAGGAATGCACACACAACGAATATTCTTTAACAGCATGGCGCGGAAAGTACGGGGGAGAAGACTTCCTGTTGTTTACATGCTGCGCTGATGGAGGGATGACGCAGCTAGTCAACACCCACATGGGCGTGCTGCTTTTGGGAGGAATGATCGCAGGAACGGGCTGCATATCGATCGAACGTGCGTACACATGTCACTTTTCTTTCGATATGGAGCCGTCCTGTCGGAAGAATATTAAGCAGCAAAGAACCTGCGACCGACCGACCGTGGACGGCCAAGAGCGTTTTTGGCCGTTTATCGATCGCAACGAAGGGATCGGGACAGCGTACACATATATACAATCGAACGGCCGTTCGTCCGCAGATCGGAAGAACGGCCCGACGATTGTACATATGTGTACCCAGCTTTACATTACACATCTGTATGTACCTGCCCTTACAAACCCTATAACATATTTATGAATAAAAACACAGGCAACTTCTAACTGTAAAAACACTTTTATTTAGAACAAAACTGAAAGGGGGGGGGGGGGGGGGGGAATTAAAGTAGGGCCTCCAATCGGGAAAACAAAATATTTAAATATAGCAGGGTCAAAAAGAGTTCCCGCATAATTTCACCAACATCATCCTGGTGCTGTTCAGTGTGTGTAGTGAAGGGGAAAAAAACATAATGATGAATATATAATATACACAAATGTGTGTTCTATTTTGTGTGTGAAGGCCGCATACATTTTTCAACTACATTGAAGATGGGTATGCTGTAAACACGGTACTAAGTACTATTATGTTTTCACACACATACTGTACATATTACATTACATGAAATAAATTCCTCCTTCTTGGATGAATGTACGCTGTATCACAATTGGGAGGTTTGTGCTGGGGGAATCACCTCTAGCCTCACAATTAACCTGTGCTATTTAAGGGTATTTACATTGTTGTGGCTTAACCACCCCTTACTTATTACAATGTAGGACATTGCTGTACAAATTATAGGCCTACAGCTATGTTTGTAAAGTATGCATCCACATGTCCTCACACACTATTAACAAACCAATCTATAAATTAATGTTGCACATCATGCTGGGAAGTGGAGTTACACAACACCTGGTCCCACATAACTTCAACACCACTAATGTAGGATATGTCATTGGATGTACTGTTATGTCAATTATTAGAGGGGTGAGGCATGGCCACACTCAAAAAATCCACCAAGGGGACCCTTGTTCCTGGAGAAGGACAGGCCACACCTCAGGCTCGACCTGCAGTGATATGTTGCAACTAATGATGATGTTGGATACACATATGTGGTTGTTGTGATTGTTTATGTGTAGAAATGTGTAGGTAAACATTAGGCACATTATTTACTTATGGCTAGTTGAGGCATCCTGCTCGCCGCTGGTTGGGTGTCCTGTGTTGGTGGTTGGGGGGGTCAGGAGCAAGGGGGATGGGATTGGAGTTGGGATAGAGGTAGTGGGTTGGAGTGGGGATTGGAAAGGTTTGAGGGTGGGTGGTGGGGAGTTGTAGGGGGGTTGGAAATGGGGTGGGGGTAGGGGTGTGGGTGGGGGTAGGGAAGTGGTTGGTGGAAGGGGAGGTTGATATGGGGTGGGCACCAGCAGGCCCCAATGTCTCCTCCTCCTCCTCCTTCTCTTCCACCTCCCGGGCTGCCTCCTCCTCCTCTTCCTCCTCCCGGGCTGCCTCCTCCCGGGCTGCCTCCTCCCGGGCTTCCATGCGTGCCCTGGCGCGTGCTGAAATGTTCATGTTGATGGTATAGAAATAGAAGGTTGGGTTTCATGAAAATGGGGGAAATAAAAATTCACATTAGTCACGCTCATAACATTACAAATGATCATTTCAGATATATTTAATACATTTTTCATGCTAACAAATTGATATGCTACACACAAAATCAGAGGGTATACATATACCCCCCATATACACCCCATATACCCCCACATACTCATGCACATGTTTTAAAACTACAGAACTCATGGCTACAAAACGCATACATATTTGAAAATTATATACTTACATCGGGTACAATATGATGCCGAATGGAGCATAGCAGCTGTGGCTGCCTCCGCTGCAGGTCAGACCAGCGCCGCTGAACCTGCCCCAGGCTTCTGCAGACGCCGGTCTGGGCGTAGATTAAGCGGCGGGCAGCGTTATACGCCCGCCGCTTATCTTGATTTGAAACATATGGGCCCCTGGGCCCCAGGCGCTGGTCCATTACTTGGTCCAATGCCAGCAGCTCCTCATTTGTGAAGGGGTTACCCCTTGAGGAAAACATATTGGCAATGGCGCAGTTATTAATTGCAGATACATATATAACTTTTGGTGGTTGCTGGTCTAAAACCGAGTTTTTTTATTATTAATCCATCTTACATTAACAATATGTATGCAAATAAAAACTTTCGCGGACCGTTCCGATATGCACACCATAACATACAGTATGCTTTCAATGTAGAGAGAGATGTACTGTATATACAGTGTGCGCGAAAAATTATACACGCAACCATCTACTAATACATACGCTGATAACAAGGCACATACAACATGTTGGTGTATGACAAATGTATCCTCATAACAAATGTAAGGAAAGCATTGTAATGTTGGTATGTTTATACATTTGTTTAAAAAAGCATACATGTACTCCCAACAGAGACCACCTGAAAACACTCATCATTGGAATAACATGTGCACACATTTCACCATGTAGCACACAATGGTCAACAACCTGTGTATGTGCATGTACAGGTGAATGCTCAGGTGCGTTGAGACCTGCGTAATTATCGGCGGAAATTATCGGCGGGAAATATCGGCGAAAATTAGCTACTACATTGCGGTAAAAAATATACGCCCCCTTGTTCAAGGCGGAAGATTAACCTATAAATATCCAGTCAGATGCTGGCCATAATTGCTGCAAACATGTCTAGCTCAGATGATTCCGCAGCTGAGGATGCCCTACAAAGAGCACAAGCAGAATCCCTGCTTGAAAGTTTGAGGCAGAGGGAGCAGGAGCGGAGAAGGAGGGCCCAAGAGTAAGGGGGCCCCTCACTAACAACGCCACCAGCTCCACAAGGGCCAAGCAACCAGCCAGAACACGAGGTTGCATCTTTCCAAACATGTGAGACCCAGCAGCTGCATGGTGAGAGAACTGGGGCCACCAGAAAACGACCTGCACCATCTAGGCCGAGAACTGAGCAGGATACCACCACCAAAAAAATAAACCCTGCATTTCTAGAGGCAGAATTGAGAATTTTAGTTCCCAGGGCATGAGAATGGATAGAATTACCTACCAGGAAGCCGGGTGCCAGTGCAAGGAGAAACCTTTGGGAGAAGATCACAGAGGAAGTGAACCAGGTGTCAACAGTGGTCAGAGATTTGGTATCAGTGAAGAAAAGGCAAGTGTGTTTCTCCCCCTGATAATGTCATATGTGTGTACATATGTTACATGTATGTTTGGAGAATAATAGAAAGGTGTGTTTGTAGATAGTGCTACACTTCAATGACACATGTGAACACAACCATGTCTAATGACCCACATTTATATCTGAAACATGCACCATTGGTGTGATGTGAGGTTATGTGTGAGATCACCCACACTAGGAAATGTAACGTAGTCATGATGTTCACTAGCACAGTGGTGCACATATCTCATGTATATATTTGTATTTTTGAATTTGTAGGTGGTCAGACTTCAAAACTGTACTGAAGAGGAAGATGACTGACCGGTACAACCACAGCATGTCCACCGGGAGGGGGCCTATGCCAGAGAGCTTGGAATATACCCCCCTGGAGCAGGAGGCCTTGGATGTCATTGATGTGGCCAAGGTCAGGGGGATATCCAATATGGATAGTGAGCTCCCGGTGGAGGTTTTTGCTGATGCCTTTGATGGTAAGTCACAGTAATGCATTGTATTTGGTAAGAGAGTTTTTTTGTGTATGTGATGGTGACATTGTTTACAATTATTATCCTAGAAGCAGAAACACATGATGAACCGGCAGCATGTTCCTCTTCAGAGCCACAGGTGGAGCAAGTGGTCCAGCCTCCACCAATACGCCACCCCCATTCACTGGCCTCATATGATGTGAGGTTGTTGGAGATGCTGGAGAAAATCGAGCAGCATGGGATGGAGGCTGGAGAACGTCAGCATCAGTTGGTTGAGTTCATTGGGGTTTGGAAGGAGAGCAACACCCAGCAGTTTGAGGCCTTGCAACGCCAGAATGACATTCTGGCGGCTGGCATGCAAAGCATTGCCCAACAACTCAGCTGCCAGAATGACATTCTGGCGGAGCTGCTCACCACCGCCAGGTCCCTAAGGGACAATCCCCCATCTGCTGGCCCACCCCAAGCTGCTCCCCAACCTTCCACCTCTGCTGACCCTCCTCTGTCCACTGGGGCAAGACGGCGCAAGCCTTCAGTGCCAAAGGCCCCTGTCCCCAAGGCCCCATCCAAAAAGGGGGAAAAAGGGCCAAAATAATGACACCTGGGTCACTTCCTCTGTGTTTGGACCCCAAATTTTTAAATTGCACTGGACATCCACTTCCTGAGTTGGCCATCTATCCATTTTCGTGCAAAGGGCAGTAAAGTGCTTATTTTGACCTCTAGAAATGCAGGTTTTATTTTTGGTGGTGTGTATCATGCTTAGTATTCTCCCTGGTTGTTGCAGGTCGTATTCTGGTGTCCACATTTCTTTCACCATTGCATTTGCAGGGTAACACATGTTTGGAGATATGCAACCTCTTTTTGTTGCTGATTGTAATTTTTGACAATATTTAAAATTTTACTTTTATTTATGATATTAAATTCTGAACTAAGCTGTGATGCTGAACAGCAAATACATTTTATTTCACAATTAACACACAATTGTTGTATGTGTAATTTCTTGTGGCAAACAAATAATACATTTATGTGTACTTACTGACCAGGGAATGTTTGTGCATTTATTGAGGTGTTGTAGAAGTTTCCTATTTCTAACCCTCTCCATGGCCATTCACATGTTCATATCCAACTTTTCCCAGCTAATTAGTTTGTGTCAGCACATGTGCAGAGCAACTTAATAGGTGAGAAAGCAGTTTCTGTGCAGGTGAGGTAACTCCTACATTAGTAGGTAAAAGCAGGTCCAGAACAATGAGTTCGTCATGGAGTGGGTGAGGTAGGCAAACAAGGGTCAAAAGGGACATTTGTGTAGGAATGCATATGTGTCCTCCCTAAAAAAACAGTAATGTCTTGGTACAGGTATGTTAAAGATGTGTGAGTCGACCAAACATGATAAAATTGCTTGTGAACAAACATGTTTACAAATTTTAATATAAATGATTTTTCAGTGTCATAAGCAGATGTAGGAATCCTTTGTTAGAGAGATGTGATTGCAATAATGTGATTGGTGGCATTTTACATCCAGAGTGTAGTAAAATCCAATTCATAGCAGATCAGAAAGTGGTACAGTTATGTATTTTGGGTACTATACAAAGATTGTGTGCAAAATAGTGGCCATGGGCTTAAAACATTGCTGAAACATCCTTTGTAGCTGTTAGATGTGGTTTATGTATTTGTATCATAAATACAAAAAATATGTTTGTATTTGAGTGAAAACGTTGACACATGTCGACTTGTGTAGATTGAGTGTGCTGCTGTTTAAAGTATATGAAAACACTTAGTGAATGTTTAACAAATACCTACCTTAGCATCTATAAGCAGGTCTTAAAATGATTCTTACCTTAAATAAAACAAACCTTTAAATGTAGAGAAGTGTAGAAAGATAAGCTTCCAATGTGTTTGCGTGCTGCATGTGTGGCTTGCAGGTAGTGAAATAATGGTTTTGACTTAATAGGCTGCAGCATTGCTTATTACATTCAGGTGTATGTGTTTGAGTAGTAATCAGCGTTAATTAGCAGAACCAGCCGTCCACTCTCATGCGGTATCTGTAGGGGTGGTCTGGAGGTGGCGGCCGCCTGTTTTGTGTCCGAAATGAACAGTGCTTTCGCCGATCGAGCGGTAGTAGCACCGTACATTTTTTGTGCACACCCCCGTGTACGCCCATGTTTACGCCCAGTTTTCCCTCATTATTTTGGCCGCTCCCCTCAACACACCCCTATGCCGCCCACAATGACCGTACTCTTGCGGACAGTTTTTTTCGCACGTAAAGAACCGTCCGTGAGCGCTGTGCAGTCGTCGCGCCTGCGCATTGCGGAAGGTACGCATGCGCAGATCAAAAGAAAAACCAGGAACGTAAGCGTACGGCCCAGCCGCACGAACCAGAATAACCCCCCTAGTTTGCCCCTTTTTAAACATGTTACCTCAAACCATATTTGATCCTTATTTTTTTGTAAGGATATTAATATGCTTATCCCACCATTTCTTAAAACTTAATTGGGGAAATTTACTAAGATCTTAAAATATGTCCATTAGTAAATTTCTCCCATTAAGTTTTAAAAAGTGGTGGGATATTTATGAATTCTACAAAGAGTTGTAGAATATCTCAAAACCAGCAATTTACAGGATCCAAAACAGCATGGGTTTACTGGGGAAAGATCATGTCAAACAAATCTTATTGACTTTTTTGACTGGGTGACTAAAGTAATAGATCAAGGTGGGGCTGTAGTGTAGCTTATCTAGACTTTAGTAAGGCTTTTGACACTGTCCCACATCACAGACTGTTAAATAGACTTGGAGAATCACAAGTCCCAGCATGTGGGGTATTAATGGGCCCACAGGGACTCTAAAGGTGGCCATACACACGCAGATTTATCTTCAGATCTGGCTGGTTGGAACAAAAACATGGTTATTGATGAGAGCAAATAACAGTAGACCATTCGCTTGGAAATGTTGGAAAACTGACAAACTGTCACTCATCCATAACCATGTTTTTGTTCCAACCAGCCAGATCTGAACATAAATCTTACTACTGTATGGCCACCTTTAGTTCTAGAGCAGAGACCAATAAACACACATGCGCACACACACAGTAAATTCGATAAATACAAATGTACGGCCATATACATCCAGAAATGGCTATGAATAGGCATATTTGTAGCCATTTCAGCTTAGTAAATTCCCCCTAATATCTCTTAAACTGAACTGATTGATTTTATCACCGACCAGGCCTCCGCTCTTTCTGTCTCTCTACTGTAAATGTTCTCTTGTCTGGCTATCATCATCAATTTTTCCATCTCTTTCTTTGGTACTTGTGTACTAGCACGGCGCCCATCACATCGCAGACCATAAGGCATGCGATGGTATGTGATGCGATGCGATGTTGCGCAATGGCAGCCGATGTTATACAATTTTAAATTGTATACCATCGAATTGTATGGCATTGTATGCCATTCTATCGCATATACAATGGTATGCGATTTAAAATTGTATAAGCACCCTAAAGGGTTTTCCCATGTTAAAAGTGGCCCCTATAAGATAATTAAACGTGTTGGGTGCTTACGATGTTAAAAGCGCCCCCAGCGGCACCCCCACTATCAATGGCAACCCGAAGCGTGGCGAGCGCAGCGAGCCCGCGAGGGGCGGTGGTACGCGTCCTACGACCTTTTCATACCCCCACTATCCACGTTGGCGTAGAGTTGACTTTATATAGTGTGGCGAGCGCAGCCAGCTAAACCATGCCCTGCCTTCAGAAAGCAGACTTGAACATTAAGCACAGATATTCTGAAATCTCAATAACAAGTCTACTGATATGTCTTTTTCTGGTTTTGTGGCCAAGCTATTTCTTTTTTTTTTTTCCATCAATAGTTTTTTTTATTAAGAGTTGTGTTCCGTTAAGTACGGAAGGGGGGGGATACAGAAAAGAGGTGGGGGGGGGGGGGGGGGGGAGTCCAGTATCAAACTTCACGATGTTATATAGGTACATCAAACAATTAACCCTATAAGTTACAGGGCGTCTAATACATAAACATCAATACATACAAATAATAAAAAAAAAAAAAACAGGAAGACATTAAGAGATGGTCCAGCAATATAAATAATACCGAATCCAGTTCCCAGTCGCATATAATCAATTTGCATCACTTAGTAAGTTAGCGCCGTCTTCTGTTGACAGGTATTCTTGCCATCTTAACCACTTGACTAGAGGAGATTTATTTGTAAAAGAGTATGGCAAACCAATAGTTTCCATCTGAAAGGCATGGTGAATTTTCCGAAATATTTTAATAATTGATGGGGGGGAGGGATTTTTCCAGTCTTGTGCTATCGCTGCCCTAGTAGCGATAAGGATATGACCAGGGGCGGATTGGGGAACAAAAGTGGCCCTGGAAAATCTCAGGAAGCGGCCTCGTGTGGGCGGCACCAAAACAAAATGGGCGGAGCCAGCATAGCAGTAGGCGGGGTTACTACATCAGTATAGCTGCCAAACTTGAAGCTGAAAGATGCATGCTTTTCCACCTAGGCTTTATGGGGAAGGGGCGTGGCAACATAACAGTACCAATAACACCGTAATGCCCATTACACATTATGACACACACGGTAATGCCACACAGTACTGCCTATTTCACATTATGACACACATTGTGATGTGCTTACACATTATGCCACACACCGTAATTCCCCTTACACAATATGTTGCACACTTTAATGCCCATATGACATTATGCGATGCGTAATGCCCCAAGTACTCCTGCTTATACACACAATGCCCAGAGAAGTGCCTTTTGCAGTATTCCTTCAGTACTGCTCACTGTGTAATCCAGTCCTGTCCAGTCCTGAGCCCAGCAGAGGCACTGAATTGATTTTCAAATAGGGCACCAGCTTTTGAGCCAATCAGAGCTCTCGGTCCGACAGCCAATCAATAACTGCAGCTGCTGGAGCACATGATGTACCCACAGTGCAAATAAGCAAGGCAGTACTGGTACACACCTAGTTATTGCCCTGCACAGCAACTAGTGCCCCTTATTCACATTACTCTTCACAGTAGTGCCAATTAAACAAAATGTCCATAGTAGTAGCTTTGCTTATATATATAGGGTGTACACAGGCCACTTTTCATGTTTTGGGTTCTGATTACCTTCAGTTTTTTTTTTTCAAAAAAGCATAAAAACTGCTACAATCGCAGAATTCATTTCCACTCATTTCCATTCTATTCTGAACACCTCACAATGGGGCAGATGTACTAACCAATGTAAAGTGCTTATGTAGCACTTAACGCTAGTAAAAGGTCTGTTTAACCTTTTGTGCACATGTATAAATGGTGCTGTTTACGTTGTTCTGAGGCAGCCCTGAACTTAACGTTCAGGCGCTGTCCTCCGGCTTATAGTTATTGCTTTTTACGTCTCAGGCAATGTATTATTGCCTTCCCAGATGTAAAGCCCACTCTGTCCTGTTCGCCAGCCCCGGGCTGGCGTTGCAGTGATTTAGAATTTTTTTTAAAATGTTTTTTCTTTTTAATTAAAGAGCTAAGTGGGGTGGGGGCAGCTGCCGTGGGCAGGGGAATGGGGGTGGCTGCCGTGGGCAGGGGGACGGGGGCAGCTGCTGTGGACAGGGGAACGGGCAGGCTGCTGTGAGCAGGAGGACGGCCGGCTGCCGTGTTAGCTACCGTGTCGGGGGGGAAAGACAGTAGGACAAGATTCTATAGATGGTGGTGTTACTTGCCTTGCTGCGGGCAAGGGGGGGAGGAGATGCAGCAGCAGCGGCCAGGGATCTCCGGAAGCTGATAGCAGAGAGACGTCCCTGCGGTGATGTGTATTAACTCGGCGGGGTCCCTGCACTGCATTGGAAATAACTTCCCGCAAGATGATTGGCTGAATCTCAAGCCAATCATCGTGCAGCAAGTGGTTTCAAACCCAGCTGCGCTTCCCGCGCCGCCGCCCGGGGGATAGCACTAGTTATTTCCAATGCAGTGCAGGGACCCCGCCGAGTTAATACACATCACTGCAGGGACCCCTCTCTGACCGCGGCTTCCACACAATAGCTGGTGGAGTGATTTTTAACTTTAAGGTTTTTTTTCTTTTTAAAGATTAAAATGCCACCTACCAGGGGGACGGAGGCAGCTGCTGCGTGCAGGGGAAGATGCGTCCAGAGGGCACATGTCCAGAGAGAGGCGTTATGGAGTCGCAAAAAATTACAGAAAAGTGGTGAGTTAACGATTATCGTTACTCACTAACTTAAACATAATACATTAGGGTGAAAACTGTCCCTGCTTCTGAGCGTTATGCCAGGAGAAGTGGGAAACATTATATTACAAACGTTAAAGGCAGATTGATACATCTGCCCCAATATTGTTTTTAGGCCAAAAGGTTGCACCAAAGTAGCTGGATGACTATGATAAGCCACACAAGTTGGCGGCACAAACACTGGACTGATACGGCATACTTAGCATCACCCCTGGACTGATACGGCACACAGCATCACCCCTGGACTAATACGGCACACAGCATCACCCCTGGACTGATACGGCACACTTAGCATCACCCCTGGACTGATACGGCACACAGCATCACCTCTGGACTAATACGGCACACAGCATCACCCCTGGACTGATACGGCACACAGCATCACCTCTGGAATAATATGGCACACAGCATCACCCCTGGACTGATACAGCACACTTGGCAGCAGTAGCACCCCAGGAATTATTTGGCAGACTTGGTTTACCCTAGGAATTATACAGCACAGATGGTGGCACCCTGACCTGATACGGCAAACATGGAATTATACAGTGCACATGGTGACACTCCTGCAGTAAAAAAAATTTTTTTTTATTATTTTAATAAAAAAATGGCAGCACCTCTGGATTGATATGGCAGATTTAGCAGCACCCCATGAATTATACAGCAGACTTGGTTCACCCCTGGAATTATACGGCACACATGCAGGCACCTCTGGACTGATACGACACACATAGCATCATCCCTGGACTGATACGGCACACTTAGCACCACCCCTGGACTGATATCGCACACTTAGCATCACCCCTGGACTAATACAGCACACTTGGCAGCACCCCATGAATTATTCGGCAGACTTGCCTTATCCCAGGAATAATACGGCACAGATGGTGGCACCCCTGGACTAATACAGCACACTTGGCAGCACGCATGGTATTATACAGCACAGATGGTGGCACCCTGACCTGATACGGCAAACATGGAATTATACGGTGCACATGGTGACACTCCTGCAGTAAAAAGAAAAAAATGGTTTTATTATTTTAATGAAAAATGGCAGCACCCCTAGATTGAAATGGCAGACTTAGCAGCATCCCATGAATTATACAGCACACTTGGCAGCACCCCATGAATTATACGTCAGACTTGGCTCACCCCTGGAATTATACGACACACATGCAGGCACCTCTGGACTGATACGACACACTTAGCAGCACCCCATGAATTATACAACCGACTTGGCAGCAACCCATGATTATATGACACACTTTGCTCACCCCAGGAATTATGCGTCACACATGCGAGCACCCCTGATCTGATAGAGCACACTTGGAATTATACGGCACAGATGGCAGCACCCCTGGATTCATAAGGGACACATAGCGGCAGACATGGAATTATACGGCACACATGTGGGCACCCCTGGACTGATACGGGACACATGGGGGCACCCATGGAATTATACGGCACACATGCGGGCACCCCTGGACTCATACGGGAGACATGGGGGCACCCATGGAATTATACGGCACACATGCGGGCACCCCTGGACTGATACAGTACACTGGGCAGCACAGCTGGACTGATATGGGACACTTAACACCCCTTGCAGGTGAAAAAAAACAACACCTTTTTTATTTAAATTAAAAAAATGGGGACACTGGGCAGCACCCCTGGACTGATACGGGACATTGGGTAGCACAGCTGGACTGATATGGTAAACTGGACAGCACAGCTGGACTGATATGGGACACTGGGCAAGACAGCTGTTTGTTCCCCATTACAGTTACTTTGTCCCCCATAGTTTTACCCTCCTTGCAGACAGCCACAGACACATCCATGTTGTCTGACTTTCATATGCCGAATGAAGAATGGCACTGGTGCCGGGACTTATATAGAGATCCGGATCTAGCAAGAATCCTGACTCCGGGTGATGAAGTTTTGCCCATGTGCCTGGATCCGAGGCAGGCGGTAAACTCCGAACGCCTAATGCCCACACCAGTTGCTGACAGTAGTAGTGCTGCCTATACGTAATGCCGACAGTAGTAGCGCTGCCTATATGTTATTCCCACACCAGTTGCTGACAGTAGTAGCGCTGCCTATATGTTATGCCCACACCAGTTGCCGATAGAAGTAGTGATGCGTAACACCCACACCAGATGCAGACAGTAGTAGCGCTTCTTACACCTAACTCCCACACCAGCTGCTGACAGTAGTAGTGCTGCCTATATGTAGTGCCCACACCAGTTGCCGACAGTAGTAGTGCTGCCTAGACAGATGGAGCGGGTCTCTTCTTTGCAGGGGATGGCGATGGTGACGCCAGCCGCCATCCCCTGCCACCTGCCATCTGTATATGCGAAAGGGGACACGCGCGCACAAGATGCGCGTGTGTCCCTTTCCGACGGCTTCCCCCGGGTCCCCGACGGCTTGTCGGCGGTCACCCGGGGTCCACACCGCCTCCCCGCACCCCCCCGCCTAACCCTGTCCGTCTCCCTGAAGCGGAGACGGACAGGGTTCCCATCGCCCCGCCGCCCGTCTCAGTCAGATGGACGCCGGGCTGCTGGCGGATCGCCAGCGGAGACAGTCTGGCAATTCCCCAGCAAGAAGGAGCCCGGCTCCATCTGTATGTAGTGCCCACACCAGTTGCCGACGGTACTACGCTACTTTTACAGATGGAGCCAGCCTCAATGTTGCTTCTGGCGCGCCAGATGCTCCAAAAAAGCAGGTGGCCCACCAGCATACATGGACACGCCAGCGTCTCGGACACTCGCATGTCCATTGCCGGGAATGGGGCAGGCATTGGAGACGCACACATGTCAGAATCCTCAGCGCACCGGGGCGATTGGCACGCTGGGGACAGGTACAATGAGAATGGCTTCTTCTGGACATAATGCCCACACCATTATGACAGTACACTCTCACAAACTTTTTTTTACCTTGCAATCTGTGTGGCAGGCTCCAGGCAGCTCAACCTCTCCTTTCATCAGAACTGCTGGTGTTCTCCCGTGTAGCCCCGCCCCCTCGCCCATGTAGCCCCGCCCACTCGCGCCCCGTGTAGCTCCGCCCCCTGTCCAGTCTTTGCTGACTGTGACACTGATGTAGGTGTGGGGGGTTGGAAGTTGAACTTGGGAGCTGGGAATTAGCTCTCAGCTCAGACTCTGCTGTCTGCTCTACTTGATGCTGCTGGCGTCGCTGCCTGTACTGTGACAGACAGCGGCAGCCACAGAGTGCAGCAGCAGCAGGGGGCAAGAAAAGGGGGTCTTGTGTGTCATGGGGGGAGAGGGGAGGGGGGCTCCTTTGAAACTTTGCCCAATCCCCTGTGGCATCCCCGCTGTCTTCCCAGCAGCAGCTCCACTACCTGATGAGCTGCTGCTGGTGTTCGATCCGGCTGGCCTCCTCCTGCTCACGCTGTGCATATGCGTGAAGCAGGAAGAGGGGCATGATGTCACCTGCAGTACCGCTTTCGGCCTCAGGGGCGGCCGGCCTCCCGGGAAACCTCCCGGTGACTTTAATGGCCAATCCGCCCCTGGATATGACCTAAGACATAGCGATCAGAAGGGGAGAGATCTTTTGGATAAACATGCAGCAGGGCCAATGAAGGAGACTCTTGAAGGGAGACATGCAGTACTTTGGAGGCAAGAGTGAAAACATCTCTCCAAAGTTGACGAAGATGCGGGCAAGACCAGAAAGCATGAAACAAATCTCCCACCTCTGTACAGTTTCTCCAACAAAATTTTGATATCGTAGGCCAAATTTTATGTAATTTAGCGGGGGTAAAATATAGACCATGTAATAGTTTAAAGTGCATTTCTTTGTGGTTATTACATTTGGACATAGAGTATGTTGATTGATAGATCGACTCCCACTGTTGCGGGGTATATGTACTATTTAGATCTGTTTCCCATTTCAGTTGTATGGGAGATTTATTATCTAATTTGGGGTCTTGTGCGATATCATACCAAAATTTTATAGAGCCTCTGCTGTTGCCAGCTAGGATCTTTGCTAATATGTTGGGTGGAGGTAGGAGTATGGGGCCTGAAACCTTTAATGCGTTAGATATCCAATGCACAATCCTATTATATGAGAATAATTCCCCTGCGGGGAGGTCATATTGGGTTTGCAATGTAGGAAACGAAGTAACTGACATACCTTCTACAATGTCTGCAATGGTATTAAGACCACACAAGGTCCATTTATGAAGATTTAAGTCAGTGATTATTCCTGTGAGCGCAGTCAAGGACAATGAACGCGAAGGTAAAGAGACAGCCTTGGAGGGGGTCACAATAAGATCGACCAAGCTATTTCTAATATCCAGCCTTCCAATATGGTTTCCATCCAAGGACATGGGCGGTAAACCCCTACTCATTGCATTGTATTTCTTGGAATCACAGGGACAGAATTGACATGATTGTTTGTCTTAAAATACTGCTCTGAATGATATAATCAATTGACCTTATATGTATCGTATCCGTATTAAAAGATATTATTAAACAATTATGTAATTTGGGGGAGGTTAATACTGAAAATGTATGATATATATGTATATTTTGGGGTTCGGGACAACGCCTGAAGTGCACTAGCCTGGAGAGCATCATTTTTGCTCTCCAATCTGTAGGCTGGGTGTTAAGTTATTATTCAATAAATACACTTTCCTTAAGAATTGGACTCCGGCTGTTTCTTGTATCCTGATTGCTGCAAATAGATCTTTGATAACCCGATTTATCGGCTCAATCTGTCGGAATCGGGTAAAATCTGATCAAATCACAGTAGTGTATGGAGGCCTTCAGACTCCAAATGTATAATTTCTTTGTTGTTTTTAGATTTTTTCTCAAATAGTTTTGACTTAATGTTTGTACTTTTGATGGCATTCACCTGAATAGGACTTACAGTATGTACTGTATTGTATCACGGTTTTTATGTGAGCGATAATGATTAAAGCCATGGAACCACTGCACCTGATGAGATCCAGAATTCCCAGAATGAAGGTGCTGGTTGCTATCCTCTAGGATCAGAAAGGAATCAGACCTGATCGCTGATGTGCGAGTTTGCAAGCCGATTGAGTATTGAAAGAATGCACATGTGTACGGATAGTAGCACGCATGCATGAGGCCAAACGGGGAAAAATCAGGGATTACTTTTTTCGCAATCTCCTCGCAACTTGATTGACAAGAAGTTGGCATTTGGGAATTATATCTGGTCATTTTCCGGGATTGCCAGTAGAAACGCAGGCGTGGCCAGGCATCTTTAGGTAGGGTGTGTGACATCAGCCTGTCTCTCTCGCAGAGTTGTGGAAGGGTCAAAGTCATAGGTGTGCACAGCCCATTTTCTTAGGAGGTGCTCCATTGGAGGGGTGTGTCCACCACCACCACCACCTGCTGGGAGTGTCTATCACCATCTACTGGGCATGTCTATCACTGCCTTTTGGGCATCAATGCTAACTAAAATTTACACTGTAATGCCCATTACACATAATGCCACACATCATAATGCCCATTAAACATAATGCCACACACTGTAATGCCCATTAAACATAATGCAATACACCATAATGCTCATTAAACATAATGCCATACATTGTAGTGCCCATTACACCTAATGCCATGCACTGTAATGCCCATTACACATAATGCCATCCACTGCAATGCTTATTGCAAATTATACAACACAAAGTAATGCCTATTACATATTATGCCACATAAGTGAAGCCTACCTACGTTATTACTATAGTTTATTTATATGGCATCCCAAGGGTTCCACAGCGCGTGACAGTAAATTGATTAGCAATAAAAACAAACAAGAAAATAACAACTTACAGTATAAATGCAAATTAGCACAAGTACGTGGTACATAAAAGACCGTTTATGGCAATGCTTGTTTCCAGACGGGAAGTTACATGCTCCTTGCTAAGGGGAGGTACATGCTCATTGCTAGGGGGAGTTACATACTTGTTGCTAGGGGGGATTACATGTTCATTGCCAGAGGGAGTTACATGCTCATTGTAAGGGGGAGTTACATGCCTGTTGCTAGGGGGGGAGTTATATGTTCATTGCCAGGGAGGAGTTATATACTTGTTGTCAGGGGGAGGGGTTGTGTGCTCGTTGCCAAGGGGAATTGCATGCTCGTTGCCAAGGGGACTAACATGCTCATTGCCAGGGTGGGGAGGGGATACATGCTCGTTGCCCTGGAGTTCTTAACAGTGTGCTGTGCTCCACTGACCGCCGTGTCTGGCCTCCAACCCACAGCGAGCCACACACACATTCTGTTGGCGGCCGCCCCTCCAAAAATGGCCACCGCCTTGGAGGATACAGACACTTGAGGTCCGGCAGTGTATGGAGGGGCTGCCACCGAAAGAACTTGCGTGCGGCCGCAGTGGGTTGAAGGCCGGCCAGAGGAGCGTGGTGGCAGCGAGGGGTTGTGGGTGTGTTGGGCATTAGGGGGTGCATGGGTACACCTGGCACCGCTCCTGTGCACGCCTATGGTCAGAATTACACGCACTTGCACAAAATGGGAAAGTCATTCGATGGTGAGTGAGTTGTGAATGTATTTGCAGATGGTCTGCAATCAGCGATCCATTGGCAAGCCATTTGCAGATTTGCAAAGGGTGGGATTTAACTCTGTCTGGGCAGCGACTATCTGATCAAAGCCTTCTGCAGATTCGCACAGCAGCGATCAGTTCTGAATCAGGCCCTTAAATGAAAACAATTAAGAACACTTCCCCGGTTATTGCAGAAATCCCTCTTGTTGCCATAGTAAGTGCTCCTGGGTCTTGGCCTTTATTGTGGTCCGTTCCCATAGACCAGAATCTTCGCAAGGGCATTGATGGTTGCGTATGTGCATGCGCAGGGTCAATTCTGAGCATGTGCATACGCGGGGTGCAGGGTGTTCGCCCGTTGCACACTTCCAAGTTTGCGGGCGGGGGCAGAGAGGGGCATTGGGCCAGTCCATTTGCATATGGGAACACCCAGTGTTTCATGGGCATTCTCATGCTAATGGGCCAATGACGCAGGTGCAGGGGGGAGGGCAGCTGACATCACCGAATGTCAGCTGTCTGCGCACTTCTGCCCAAGCGTCCACCCATATATAAGTGACTTGAGAGTCACTTTTATATGCATGCGCCTTCGCCATCATTCGATGGTCACTGACCAAGGCTGAGAATAGATGTTACTGTGTAACATCCATTTGCAGGCCCTGCGAGCGAATCGCCCTTGCGAATGGCTTGCGGTCGGGCCACCATGCGCAAGGCGGGGTTTGGTGGACTTGCAGAATAAACCCCCCCTCTCTTTCTCTTTGTCTCCTTTACTGCCTACACTTTGACTTTTTATTTCTTATATTTGTTCTCAAAATCACTAATCTCTCTGGTGTTTTCCCCTTACAGCTCAAGTTCCAACTTTGTGTTACTTCCTTCTATGCTGTTTGTAACTATCAGCTCACCCCAGACCTTCTCACGCATTATGGAGGTGATCCTAGTTCACTCGGTAAGCCGCAAATGCACGCCCCCCACCTCATGAAGACACATCCCCGCGCATGTGCCGCAGCAGGAGAAATCATTGGGCTGTTCCCAAATATCTAATGATTTCTCCTTCCTTCGCAAATATGTCAGTAGAGACTGACTTATATTTGCGGGCAGCAGGACGAAGACAGGGCTCGCCCCCGGCACAACTCGCCCCCGGCACAACTCGTCCCGCCCACAATCCCATGTGAACTCCCAGCGTTTTCCTGGGGATGCCCAGGAAACGCTGGAGGTTCCCATAAGCGTCATCTGACTCCGCTGCCCCACGCCCCTGGCCCACATCGCTCCGTGTGAACAGCTCGGTGACTATACAAGTCACAAAAGCAGTTTGCCTATGGACCCTGCACATGCGCATAAATCATTATGTGCATAACAAAAACATTAGTCCCCGTGAGAATGCGCGGGGACAGAGTCAATCAGAATCACCTCCTATGTCTCTGTGTCCCACTATCCTCAATCTTTACTTGCTGGGATATTATTCTCTGTGCTACAATTATATTTACCTATTCATCACCCTGACCATTTCCTCTATACTGTATGAATCCCTCCTTCTTCTCTGTATAATAAAAGGACTACTAGAATGGTGGTGTTCTGTGGGTCCTTATTAACACAGAACATATCTACGATTTCAATTTAATAGATTGCCCAAATGTGCAGTTGTGCATTGGATTTCTGCCTCCAGAAAGCCAGATACGAGGCATTCTGAGGCACACAATCAGGGGGGCTGTGGGTACATTTGTCCTGGGCCTCCGACCACTCTGAAAATGAGCGAAGGCCCTTGTGTCCCCCTTACATGCTGGTGGGAGTACAAAGGACCCACTGATGCCACACACAGGGAGACCCAGGCGAGGCTGCTGCACAAAGGGACACCCGGCTGCCGCTACCCGCTGCCACATGCACTGGGACCCGTCTTCCACTGCTGCATGCAGGGAGACTTGAGGGGGGGCTGTATGTTTGAGCAGTCCTGGGCCCCACACTTTTTAGTGGCAGCCCTGCACACAATGATATTGACGATGACACTGTGCGTGTCTGTATTGTTGTGGCCATTCACAGGTTATGAAAGTTGCACAGTTGAGGCCAATAGTAGGATTTTCTGGTGTGACTGGGGCTGAGTTTGGACAGATTGGGGAAGATGTATTAGGGCTGATCAGCGCAGGACCTATTTTGTCTCTATTTGAGAAGTATGTTTGACAGTGATAGCGAAAGGAGGGAGAATAGTAATCAAGTGTTATTTTTCCATAGATTGCAGGACAAAATGGAGATCCTTATAGGAAAACACAGGTACAATACTGTATCAAACGTATACAGTAACCAGTGGAAATATTTGCAGCTGATTTCTTAACTCCTAACAAATCATTTCCAAGTAATTAAGCAAAATGTTTCGGTCAAATCACATCTAACTCAAATATATGCAGTAAATTATAGTGTACAGTCATATTAATACAGAAATGCAAATACAGAGACATTCACATATGTACTGCTCAGTTTTGAGAAGTGCAGCACTTCCCAATTTTTTGTTCCCAAGCATATAATATATAGCGTCCATTTGTCAGAGCAGCACTCGTTATGCGGAAGTTATTTGTATAACCACTGTTCATACTACAGTATATCACAATTCTCACGCAACATTAATCCTATAAGCAGCACTTTTATGATGTCAGTCAGTCCCGATAATCCCAGACAATATCCAATTTCATTGCTTTATGCTGTATTCCAACTTAAACAAGTATAAAGATGTGCACCATGCCTATGTACATCATTAAACAAATGCCCAGCTGCACACACTTCTTACAGAACAAAGAAAACCCATAAAGGTAAACAGACCAATAAATGGTTGAGCAGCTGCCTTAAGGCCCATACACACTCAGCAACTTTGAGCTGAAAGCAGCTCAGTTTTTGCCATTTGAGCTGCTTTCAGCTCAAAAGCCGCCCAGTGTGTACGGGGCAGTGATAAGTGGTGATGCGCACTTCCGCATCATCTCTGTCCACTGACGCTCATCTACTGGTATTACCAGCAGATAAGCGACTGGATGTATGGCTTTCCATAGCTTTCTGCTATGGAAAGACGTCCTCCCCCAGGAAAATTGCTTGGATGGGCGAAAATCACTCAGTGTGTATGCATTGAGTGATTTTCCCCATCATCGCCTGTGCATACACACTGGGCAAATACGGCCAGTATGTATGCACCTTTAGGACTTTATTTTGTTTATCTTTCTTATGCTGGCCACACATCAGACCAACTTTCCTCCAACCATTCAACTAGTTGGTTGGACTGAAAATCTGGTACTGTATGGAGGCAAATGCCAATAAGCAATTTGCTCACAAACTCAGAATTGACAAAAACATTCAGTGAAATTGTTTAAATCAAATAGGTCCAACTACAGTACATTGTCTGAGTGACAGCTGTTGTCCATTTTCCAATTTGGGAAACAAATGACGTAATTACAGACTACATTTGCTCCTATCCAGTACCAGGTTTTTATTCCATTCACCCAACTGGTTGGATGGTTGGAGGAGAGTTGGTCTGATGTGTCGCCAGCATAAGATACACCCTGTTCACACCCCGTCTTAGAAAATACAGAATGACAGAAATATACTGCAGTCTAAACCAGTGGTTCTCAACCTCGGTCCTCAGGGACCCCAAACGGTGCACGTTTTCCAGGTCACCTCACAGATACACAGGTGCACTAATTACTCACTGACACATTTTAAAAGATCACAGGTGGAGCTAATTATTTCACTTGATTCTGTGAGGAGACCTGGAAAATGTGGACTGTTGGGGGGTCCCTGAGGACCGAGGTTGAGAACCACTGGTCTAAACTATTCACCTAACATATTTTGCAGGGGTTGGTATCCATATCTCAGCGTACAGGATATCAATGGTCAGAAAATAGATAGAGACATTCCAATGTTCAAAATCCCAACAGATTTTGATATTTTAACATTAACTGTACTCTCACACTGCCTAACAGTAATGCAACTGTACCCTCCTGCATCCTAACACTAACCCTTCTATTGCCTAACCCTAACCCCAGTACTTAACTTGGAGGTTCTGACTATCTGCATACTGCTGTCGGCATTCTGACCATTGGATTTCCGAGTGCTGGATATTTGCAGTCATAGGAAGAGTCGATTTATAGCGGAAAATAAATATGTTAGGAGGGAAAAAAAGGCAGCGCTAAATTGGAGTGATCCAATTGAAGTGTGTACACCGGACAAATGCAATCTTCAGATGGAATTAGCTTTGGTAGTCTACTCTTTTTGGAGCTTGATAGATAGAGCAAAACAACAATAATGGGGACTGCAGTATGACCAGTCAAGTCAGTTAGCCTGATGCAGGAGATAGCTCTGATACCTCTAGGTTAGGCTCTTGATACAGTAAATGCCACTGAAGCATAAAACATGAAGAAATGATAGCTTTAACTTTTTACTAATACCCCTTTCACATCGCACATGTAGCCCAGTTTATTGCCGGGTCAACCCAGGTTATAAGAAGGGTTAAACAAGGGTCACCCTGGGTATAATGGGCCACATGGTTTCAGTGTGAAAAAGTGTGACCAGGGTCGGATCCAGGTTCAAACTCCAAGGTCTGACCTGGGTTTGCGATGTTACAATAATATCATACATATTAAACAATTGTTTATGCAGAAACAAAATGCCACTTACCTTCTAAGATAATATCCTTAACAGCAGTAATGTACAGTTCAGGGTCGTCTTCAGAAGACAATTGTTTCCATTGTAACCAGTCTGGAAAGACATTTGTGAAATCCTCTTTGTCTATTACGCCACAAAATAATACAATCACCTTGTTTGGTGGCCTCAAAATTGTCCTCAAGCTTTCCAAAATTTCTGGGTAGTCAAAACTACCTTCTAAATCTCCAGACAGAAGAATGAGAACGCATTTATACCTCTGCAGGGATTCCAATTGGTTATCTGGTATAGGTTCATACTTGAGTTCGTACGTCTGGAGAGCAAAATCTTTAACTTGATGATTTGTTTCAAACAGACTGGCAAGATATTGGCACCACTCGTTTGCATCAGGTCCATGAAGTATTAATAAGTCATAAAATCCTGTAAAATAGCAATAAATAATGTTTGATATGTCTAGGAACAATGCAATTCATAAGTCACTTATTAGTCATGCTGAAAAGCAGATATGCAACTGAATGGGGTAGCATGACTGTTTTTTATTATGAAATCATATGTTATGCCGTGTTCTCACTGCGAGTGAGAAAGACACGGCTTTTACCCGGCATTAAGATGCCGGGGATGTGACGCGCTGGACCCCCGTTCTCACGGCAAGGCAAATTCCCGGGTGAAGAAGTTCTACCCGGGAATTTGCCTTTGAACAAGGGTTTTTCGGCAGTGTGAACGGGTCAACCCGTGTCTGCATATCCGGATCTCAGACACGGGTAAAAAGAAGGGTTTTACCAGTGTATGAAATCCGGATATGCAACCCGTTCACACTGCCTAAAATCCTGTGTTAAAAGGAAAATTCCCGGGTCTACATGCTAGACCCGTGAATTTGGCTCCAGTGAGAACGGGGTATTAGTAAATTGCAACTGGAGAACATTTGTGAAATGTTTTTTTTTATTTTTTTAAAGGGGAATCATTTACAAGGCAAAACCATGCCTTGTAAATGATTGCCCCTTTCCAAAAAATGGTGCATACACACTGTAAAATATGCACAATATGTTGTTCCGAATTGCAGAGAAATGTCATATGTGTATATTTGTACCAAATACCAAATGATGTTACACAATTGGCTTGAAAGCATTGTAGCATAACATTTTAATGCAGATACAGCAACAATTATATACAGTATATAGATATGCTGCATATTATTTTAATCAGCAAAAGCTGCTTGTGCTTCAGATTTGCACATCGAAAAAGGTGAAAAAGGTCATGTAACAAACATGAGCTATTTTGACAGAGCAAAGTATATTTTGGATTTTAAGGTTAGAAATATTTAAAAAAAAAAAATGTTGCAAATGTGCTGTAATAGAGCTTACACACGGTGATGTATACACTATTTTTCGATTCGATTTTGCTTACAGAAGCAAAATAGATTACAAAATCAAATGGGCATCGAATGGTTTTTCTACATTCGATGCAGATTCAATCCCAATGCACGATCCCATATAGTGTAAATCGAATAGAAAAATAGTATTGGCAGCCAAGAATATATAGTGGAAATCTAATGTGCTCACTCCAGAGTTCGATTCACTGTCCATCTCCTGCCTAAAGCCAGTGTTGATCTAATAGCAAATCGAATGCACATTGAATGGAAAATCAAATAGAAAATAGTGGAAATCAAAAAGAAGTAGAAAAAAATTTCAGAGCAGGTCGAATAGTCCATATCTAATAGAAATTGAATCAAAAAACAGAATTGAACCGTGTGTACGCACCATAATTGTTTACTGGTTATTGATTTACATCATTGCCAATTCAACGTGTCCTCAAAATACCGAGCTATATTTATGTTTGACTTGTAGAGCTGTTTTGTGTGAGACTTTCTAACTCGGCTACATCCTGGCTTGCAACTAATTTACTATACAATGCTGTGTGATTGAACTAGTAAGTTTTCTAAAACTTATAGAATTCTTCAGGGTTTTGAAAGTTGGCATGGTCACAATACAACATTGTTTATATGTGTATACAACTGTGAACCATTGACCTGGACTATACTCAATAAACGTGCAAAAGCCAAGTGCAAATGATGTTTAATAATGCATCTCACCGAATTTATGCAAATAAATATGTTTTTATAGGTAAGCACATCAATTTGCCAGATACGGTGGCAGAGTCTATGTAGCTGCAAAGCAGCGTGTTACTGTGGTTTAAGATACAACACCTTGGCTCTGAGAAATAAAGGTGTGTATTAAACAGGATGCTATGGTGTCATGTGTAATACCCCCCATTTTGTTTGTGCTTATTAGACAGTTGCATATATATAACGCTGGTCCCTGGTTCCAGAGATGGCCACACTGCACACCCTCCAGCCACGTTCTTCAATACTTACCTCAAAGGCAGTGGTCAGGGAACAGGGGTAAATGACCCCAAATGGGGTAAAAACTAAATTTCTGAGGATAATGGACGGTCGCGGTGCAGAGACAGCCAGGAATGCCTATGAATCTATAAGCATACAATTTTATTTCATTGCATATAGAATTTATCTAGATTCTATATGCATGCCCGGCTGTGTCTGTTACAGAAGATTAGTGTACAAGGGCCTGATGCAGTGCAGTGTTTAAGGCCTTTGTGTATAACACACTTCCCTGCATGATGCCCCTGGCCCCGCCCCCAAGTCCGTCCACTTCTTCAGTAGAGGCGACTAGTTGCTGCACCATCTCGGCAGTGCGCAGTCTGTACCGAGTTCCTTTGCCTGGTAATATATAAATATATATATATAAATATATTTTGGGGTAAAGGGTAAAAAAGTACCCTGACCCCTGGTCTAAGGATTCCCGGTGAGGCAGTCAATATCCTGGCATATTGCACATTAGTAGCATGAAAATAAGAAGAAAAATGGTGCCGCAGACCTGTGCATATGCAGTACACTCTAGTACAGTGCTAGAGTTTACTAGTGCTCCATGTTGTTGGAAGCTGGCTAGAGAGTTTATAGGCTCTGTTTATACGTATAATAGGTATTCAGGCATAGTACAAGTGGAGCCGCTTTCATTAGAGCGGCTCCTGGCAATTCTATCGCCATTCGCCGTTCTCCGCCAGCCACGGGGGCCCCATTCTCCCGGAAACTCTGCAGCCCTCCGCCTGTCTCCCTGCTCTGCCCCCACTCCCTACCCATTTCCTTAAACCTTCTGTCCCTGCTCCCCGCCGCCTTACTGACGGGGATGCACATGACCGTCAGCGGCTCCATCTGTAGGTATTCAGGCATAGTAGGTTTTCAGGCATAGGGGGGTATTCAATCTAGGATCACGGCTGTCGATCCCTGCCGACAGCCGTGATCCTGGCCCGTTTGTGGTCAGCCCGACAGCTGAACGATAGGCGGGATTCAATGTCCCGCCTGCCGATCGGCTCAAAGGGGGCGTGGCCGCGAAAACGGCCGTGGATTGACGATCTGCGGCCGGGATTGCGACAATCCACGGCCGTTATCGGCAGAACCGGCCCGCCAGCTTCTGAAGTCGGGTCCGTTCTGCCGTGATCCCGCTTCAATGCTGTCGCTAAAGACAGCATTGAATAGGGAGCCGCCGCTATTTCTCCAGTCGGAAATAGCGGCGACACATTGAATACCCCCCATAGTAGGTATTCAATTTACTTTATTTGCAAGGCAAAGTAGGCAAAGTATTTCCCATATATTGCCTAACAAACTGTACATAAGGCATTGTTAACAATTCCTAGGCAAAGTAGGTAATGAAGATCATTTACTGATTTGCCTAACACATTTCAGGTATTGCGCACAATACCTAGACATTCTAACAAATTTGAGCTGTCACATGTGTATCTAAGATTTATTTATTTATTGTAATTTATGTTAATGAACCAGACATAGGGCTGCAGTGCTGATTGAAACTATTTAAGTGTATGATTATGGTTTATACTTACCTGACCCCTGATGGTATTCCATCCATCACATTGGTAAAGTAGCAGGCCAGTATCTCTAGTATACTTTGAAAGTGAATAAGATGCAAAATTAAAAGAACACTATAGTAAACTACTCCACCTTCAGCATCACAATGCTACGTGTAAGAGGATCACAAAGTCTTCTTAGCTATATTTTTGTTTAATTTGTTTAATAAGAATTGTTTTGTACGGATCATTTACAGTAGCTATTCACAAAGCCATTCAGGGGTATTCAATGCCGTGGGCGAGCGGCGACAATGAGCAGGGCTTCCTGCTCGCTGTCACCACTCACCTTGTCAGTATTCAACGCACCCCCCTCATACGCCAATTCCCCCTTGCTCTGTTTTTTGAGCGAGGGGGAATCGGCGTATGCGGCTCCAGAAGCAGCGAGACTCGCGGCTAAATACAGGGACTTTTCTGCATTATTCGCTGTTTGGGGGAATCCTCACTGCCCTGTGACGGCGAGGATTTCCCCAGAACGTTGAATAGGGCGAGCGGCTGGCGAGGGGGTTAAACAGCGAGGATCGCTGGTTTTCTGCAATCCTCGCTGTTTAACCCCCTCGCCGGCCGCATTGAATACCTGCCATAGGCTGTTGTAAGTAAGAGTGACATTATCCTATTCTATCATACCATCATACTGCCCCCTGTAGTGCCAAGAAAGCTGCTTTATTCACCTAATCTCAAACCTGTCCAACAACTCCTGCCCTCAACAAGAACGCACAGGCTTTGACACCATTTTAAAGGTAAAATTTACACCATGCACCATAAAATTTCCTCTATATGGATCCATGCATTCACCCACCCTTTACACCACTCACCTTGTTACCCTTGTTACTTTCTGAGCGATGCTAGATCGCTCAGAAAGCTCAGCAAGATCACTTAGCACACAGTGATGTGTCAAAGCTGTGTGCTGAGGGATCTGCCAGGGTGAGAACACTGGCCCTGACCGGTGATTAAGTAGATTTATCCAGCATGCTGGATATTAAACGCCAGCGATTGCAACACGCTGGGCTGCGTATTGCTATCACTATGGCCCCTACACATGGAGCAATGTAGGGGCATTTTCTAATCTACTGAGATCACTTAGAAAATGCCCCGAAATCACCCTATTAGTCCTCCCAGAACTGTCCTCTCCTGATGTGCCACTTACTTGCCTGAATGCTTCTCAGTATTTTTTTATTTTTTTTCTGACTCATTCTATCTTTTGGGATGTCTCAAGACTGTTCTTTTCTTATCTCTCTTTTAACTCTTCTCTTTCCGCTACCACATATGCCATTATGAAACTCAGTGCTATGTGTCCTCATCTGAACTTTCTTCTTCTTATGGGACATAAACACGCTGAGATGTGTACTGAACTTTTGTGCTGAGTGACTTAGGGTAAGGGATTGTAAATTGTGGGTTGGTATTACAGAAGGGGGCTTATGAGGGTATAAATTGCAGTGGCCATTTTAAACTCATTGCATTCATTGCTCCATGGTTAGTTTGGTTGGTTTGCCTTGTAAACGCTCCACTGTGCTTCGAGTGCTTATCTTTGTTTTTGGTTTCCTTAAGCAAAGTGCCTTTTGTCATGGATCAGTGCCAGTTAGGTGTATTGTACTGCCAGGCTGTTGCAGTGACCGAGATGGACCAAGTGAGAAGAAGAAGGGAGATGAGATTTGCTTGGTCTTGACTCCCTGTCTCATAAGCCACTGCTCCTCGAGATTCCTGAGAATAATCCTAAAGACTACATGAACTATCTGCATATGGATGAGGAGATGCTGCAACTGGTAAGGTTATCATACCTCCCAACAGTCTCGATTTCAGCGGGACAGTCCCGATTATCAGGGCCTGTCCCGCTGTCCTCCCGCGGCCGGCAGTGTCCCACGGTGAGGGGGGCTGTTGGGAGTCCCCCTGTCGGCTACTAAGCAGTGGGGAATAAACGCTGTGCGCATGCTAACAGCGTCTATTCCCGTAGCCAGGGGGCTGGGGGCATGGCTAGAGGTCTGGGTCATGCCCCCATAGCGGCAAAATGGGGGCGTGGCCTCGCTGGAGAGCCGCAAGTATAGGCCGCGCCCCAAATTAGGTCGCGCCTGCGTCCCGCATCCGACTCCTCCAAAGTTGGAAGTTATGGGTTATGGTATAAATGATAGATTGACTCTAATGCCCGGTACACACCAGGACGATGGTGCTCGTGAGTGGGTCGTCACAGGAACGTACGACCCACTCACAAGCTGACGACGCTGCCGACCCACCGCGAAAATGCCCCTGATGTGTCTGCGATCCGATTACGACCCCCACCCACTACAATGGTTGTTTCTGAGATCCTACCTGCAGCAGGTAGGATCTCAAAAAAGTCAGTCCGTCCGACCCGTGGGGCCGCGCATCAGATCAGGACCGCACCAAATGGGCAGCGAAATGGCCGATTTACATACAATCGGTCAAGATTGTATTTCATTTTGCTTGTTCTGGGCCATATCGTCCTGGTGTGTACCCCACATAAGTTGACACCTTTAAATGGATAACATACTCAAGGTCGACAGTGACAGAATGTCGACCACTAATGGTCGATAGTGGGCAAGTCAACACCTTTAAATGGTTGATATACTCAAGGTCAACAGTGACAGCATGTCGATGAAGTAAAAAGTTGACATAGACATGGTCGACACGGGAAAAGTTGACACATTTAGTTTATGTTTTGTGTCTATGTCAACATATGTCAAAACCGTATAAGTGTACTGCGTCCCCTCGCATAACTCGCTGTGCTCCCCATATGCTCGGCGCGCTATAATATTCTCCCTCCTTGCTCTAGTGGATGGTAAAGTATTAACCAAGTCATTTTGAAAAAGGGGTTTGTTGGATGTGGGATATGGCGCTACACCGGGTCAAGCACAATGTATGAGTGGGGATACTTAGCTTGGGTGTTTTCGGGTTCTTTTTCTCTTCTCCCTCTTAATACTTCCTTCGCGTGTTTTTCTCGTCCAATTTTTTGGGGGGAAAAAACAGAAGGAATAGAAATATTTTAAGTTGGAACGGGGGTGAGAATTTGTTTCCAAGATATTATTGTTTTTGTCCCAGTTTTCCGATATTTCTCACCTCACTTACTATGTATGTAGTGAGGGTAAGCTTATCTGGGTTTCTTTATATTGGGTGATGATCTTTGAGAGGCGTACCTCACTTACACTTTTCTGCATATGAGAACTCTCATCAAGGTATCTTTATCAAAAGACTGCGTACCAGTACTCACGATTGATAGTATGTGTACACGTGCATCAAGGTATCTTTAATTAGTCGAGGCTGACTTCTTGTCCAGTAGAAAACGGTTTTTATTTTACAGTATAAAATTTTTTTTTTTTTTTTTTTAATATTTGGTTAAAAACGGAATTTTAGTATAATCCGTATATTTCTACTGTCTGCTGGTGGAGGAGCACTGTTGTTCCCTTCAGGAATAGGGCAGGATTAGTGTTGGGCCACTGACCGGTAAGTGGACTCCGCGACTGTGAGAAAAAAAGTTCTCTTTGTCCTACCTTTTTCTCAGGGGGCAATCAGGTTCCTCAAAAAAAGGTTTCCAGCAGAGAGTTAGAATCCAAGGTCCACTCAAAAGCAAGTCCTCCTGCCGACGCGTTTCGAGATGTGCATCTCTTTGTCAAGGCATGGAGGACCTGCTTGTGTACTTGCTTTATATGAGTGAGGATAATCCAAAGATGGCTTCACTTCCTGTTCCTGTTTCCGTTTTTCTTATTGTGTAATTAGACAAGAAATAACACAATACAATAATGTTAGTGCACAGTGTTCAATGGCCATTCGAAAGTATGGTAGATGAAACCATTAACCCAAAGCCTACACGATAATGTTCTTATTATCATGGGTGTGTAAAGATGGCGGCCACTGCTTGATAGTATTATGCCCTAGGTTGGGTGTAGAAAGATGGCGCCCGGCATTTTATCGTTTTGAAGATATAAGTATATACCCGTATGGTGGCTAAGGGGTAGTTAGAAGGGAGCCTCTGTGGGCGTCAGCGCGTCCTCTTTGGCGGTGATGAGAGACCGTCCACATTTCGGGAGATGTCCGTCCGGGTGCCTCTCCGCGCGGGTGCAGCAAGATGGCGTCCGTCATTTTGCTAGAGTCTTCTGATAGGTGGGTGTAGTAAGATGGCGGCTCCGTGATTCTGTATTCGGCGCTTTGCTGGTGACGCGGGCGTCGCTGTTCCTCCCCCCGCTAGGTGTAGCAAGATGGCGTCTCCTAGTCTGCTGAGATTTCCCATTGAACGCATGATAGGGTGTAGCAAGATGGCGTCCTTCAGTTCTCTGAAATCTACTAGTCAGAGGTTTTCTCCTGTCACGAGTGTTGCTATGGATACATGGAGACTCATTTATCCCGTTGCTCTCTCTCTTCTTATGTGTCTGAACTGTGGAGGACATTTTTAGACGTAAATGGATGGTATTTTTGAATGAATGTCTGTTGAAGTTGATTCTAAGGAGTAAGAAAAATGTAATCAGGACTTTTTTTTATATATAAAAAATATAAGATGGTTTTATATTTCACAAGTGAATAAACAAATATAAGTATAGAGAATGTAATGATTGGAGGGTGGGAGATTTATTGCTATTTTCTCTCCTCTATGTATAAATGAATTTATGATGATTAATTATAGGAGAATGTGATGATTAGGGGGTGGGAGATTTATTGCTATTTTCTCTCCTCTATGTATTTATGACGATTAATTATAGGAACCATTTCAATTCGAAATCATTATTTAGTCCCTTTGGTGTTAAAGTTTTCAAATCGAATATTAATTTCATTTCTGACTTGGCAAGATTTGTTTCAATGTTTTTATCCTTCCAGCTTGATTTTATTTGTTTGAGACCCATAAATTTTCTGATGTTTGTTGTTGAGCAGTTATGTTGATTTTTAAAGTGATTGGACAGGTTATGAGTTTCCAATCCTTTACGAATGTTTCTTAAATGCTCAGACATTCTTATTTTTAATGGGCGGGTTGTTCTCCCTATATATGAGAGACCACATGTACATTCTGCCAAATATACAACGTTGGAGGAGTGGCAGGTTATGAACTTGCTGATAAAGATACCTTGATGAGAGTTCTCATATGCAGAAAAGTGTAAGTGAGGTACGCCTCTCAAAGATCATCACCCAATATAAAGAAACCCAGATAAGCTTACCCTCACTACATACATAGTAAGTGAGGTGAGAAATATCGGAAAACTGGGACAAAAACAATAATATCTTGGAAACAAATTCTCACCCCCGTTCCAACTTAAAATATTTCTATTCCTTCTGTTTTTTCCCCCAAAAAAATTGGACGAGAAAAACACGCGAAGGAAGTATTAAGAGGGAGAAGAGAAAAAGAACCCGAAAACACCCAAGCTAAGTATCCCCACTCATACATTGTGCTTGACCCGGTGTAGCGCCATATCCCACATCCAATAAACCCCTTTTTCAAAATTACTATTCGGGTTACTTAGGAACCCTTTTTCCTGTTTAGTAGTGTTTCTCTATCCATCTTTTCTGTTTGTTGTATGGTATCTTCTAGTGTTGTTACTTCATATCCTTTGTCCACAAAATCCTTTTTCATGTTGTCCATTTGTTGTTTACATGTTGCTGGGTTGCTGCAGTTGCGCTTCACTCTCAAAAATTGACTTTTGGGGACCCCTTTTAACCATAATGCATGGTGTTGGCTGTCTGTGGAAATATAGGAGTTTATATCTGTTGGTTTTTTGTATGTCTTTGTGTTTATTTGTCCTCCGGTTGTGTATATCGTTAAATCCAAAAAGTTGATTGATTCCTTACTGTGAGTGAAGGTAAATTTAAGATTTAATGTGTTATTGTTGAGTTCTTGAAGAAAACTTAGGAGGTTTTCTTCGGTGTCTTCCCAAAGCAATAAGACATCGTCTATATATCTATACCACTTTTTTAGGCTTGTGCCCCAAGCTACGCTCCTGTATATGTGTTCTTCCTCCCAGAACCCCATGAATAGGTTCGCGTAGCTTGGGGCAAATTTAGTGCCCATGGCTGTACCCGTGCGTTGCATGTAGAACGCCCCATCAAAAAAGAAGAAATTGTTGTTAAGGATAAACTTTATTGCCTCCTGGATGAAGATTTTTCTTTCTTGTGTATATTCAGTCTTTTCCAGAGCCCAGGCTATCTCTTCAATACCTTTTTCGTGCTTAATGCAGGTGTATAGCGATGTTACATCCACCGAGGATAGAGTGCTGTTTTCGTTCCAACTGAAGGTCTTTATTTTTTCTAGTGTGTCATTCGTGTCCTTCAAATATGACGGTATTTTTTGTACCATTGGTTGTAGGAGGCTATCTATCAGAGATGATAATTTTGAGGTCAAGCTGTTTACTCCCGCTATAATTGGTCTTCCCGGGGGGTTGGACAGGCTTTTATGCACTTTTGGAAGTGTATATATAGTAGGTGTTATTGGGTTTTGGATGTTTGAATATTCATATTCATCTTTGGATATGCCCCCTTTTTGTAAGTGTGTGTCCAACAGTTGTTTGAAGTCTTTTTCTATTCTATGAGATGGATCGTTCTTCAATTTGGTGTACGTCTCCGTATCTGATAGTTGCCTCTGTATTTCTTTTGTGTAGTCCTCTCTATCTAGAATTGCTAGACCTCCACCTTTGTCACAAGGCTTGATTATTATAGTTTCGTCCTGGCCCAGATCTTTTATAATCTCTCGTTCCTTCCTTGTGAGGTTAAATTTCACTTTGGGTTTCTTCAGGTTTTCGATTTCTTCTGTGACCACTTTGGCGAAGGTGTCAATGAAATTCCCTTTGATGTATGTTGGATAGAACAAAGACTTCTTCTTCTTTCTAGAGTTGTTTTGAGGCAAGGGTGAGTTTTGGGTTTGTGTATCCTCCATATTATTAGATTCCTTTTCTTTCTCTTTTTCCTTTGTTGCAAAAAATTTTTTTAAAGTTATTTTCCTTACAAACTTTTGAACATCGACAAATTTATTGAAATTGTTCATATGTGATGTGGGGGCAAACTTTAATCCTTTTCTTAGTATTTTCTCTTCCTCCTTTTTTAGTTTTCTTTTACTGAGATTAAAAATATTGCTCGGTTCTTCTGTTGAGCTTTCTCCTGGATTAGGATTTCCTTCCGATTGTTCTTTTCTCTTATTTTTCTTCTTCTTTATTCTAAGTTTGCCTCCTCTGCATCCTCTTATTGTTTTCCTGTTTTTTTTCCTTTTGTTCTGGTTAGCACTCTTTGGGTTTTCCTCGTCGTTACTTCTTTTTTTCCTTTTGTCTGCCTTTGTTTTCGAAAAGGAGATTCTTTGATTGGTGTGGCGCTTTCTTCGCTTACAGACCTTCTGTTGTTAGGGCTTTCCCTTTCAGTGGTTGTACCTCCTCTGTTTTCTCCCTCCTCTTCAAGACGTGATCTTCTCTTTTTTGTTAATGGAAACCTTTTTTTGAGGAACCTGATTGCCCCCTGAGAAAAAGGTAGGACAAAGAGAACTTTTTTTCTCACAGTCGCGGAGTCCAATTACCGGTCAGTGGCCCAACACTAATCCTGCCCTATTCCTGAAGGGAACAACAGTGCTCCTCCACCAGCAGACAGTAGAAATATACGGATTATACTAAAATTCCGTTTTTAACCAAATATTTAAAAAAAAAAAAAAAAAAAAAATTTTATACTGTAAAATAAAAACCGTTTTCTACTGGACAAGAAGTCAGCCTCGACTAAATAAAGATACCTTGATGCACGTGTACACATACTATCAATCGTGAGTACTGGTACGCAGTCTTTTGATAAAGATACCTTGATGAGAGTTCTCATATGCAGAAAAGTGTAAGTGAGGTACGCCTCTCAAAGATCATCACCCAATATAAAGAAACCCAGATAAGCTTACCCTCACTACATACATAGTAAGTGAGGTGAGAAATATCGGAAAACTGGGACAAAAACAATAATATCTTGGAAACAAATTCTCACCCCCGTTCCAACTTAAAATATTTCTATTCCTTCTGTTTTTTCCCCCCAAAAAATTGGACGAGAAAAACACGCGAAGGAAGTATTAAGAGGGAGAAGAGAAAAAGAACCCGAAAACACCCAAGCTAAGTATCCCCACTCATACATTGTGCTTGACCCGGTGTAGCGCCATATCCCACATCCAACAAACCCCTTTTTCAAAATTACTATTCGGGTTACTTAGGAATAACCCTTCAGGGTGTAGGATAGGCAGCAAAACAGCGAGAATTACAGCGCCTAGGAGATTGTCTTACCAAATATTTATCACTTGTGTTTAAACCTATTCCTAATAAGACAAGAACCAAGGCAGCAGTATGTTCAAACACAGAGATAGAAGAAACGAAAAGATTGGAGAAGCATTTAAGTTCAACTTCACAGATGAAACCATCGAAATGACAGAAGAGAATTTGGAAACAGCAATGAACAGACTAGGAGACTGGCTCTTGAGAGATAATAAACTGTGGTGGGAGGTGGCCACACTAGAAAAGTATAAAACAGAACATGTAATACCTAAGGGTCTCAAAATGAACAAACAACCAAGCTTTCAGGATGCATCAGAAAATTTCACCACGGAATGGAACGAAGCATTAGATAGATGCTCCTTCACTTTAATTGAGTTAATTCTAAAAGAAAGGAAAGGCACCCTAACAAAAATAAACGAAAGAATAGAAATACTACAAACTTTAATCGAACCTTACAAAAAACTAGCAAACTTCGATTCCCTGGAAAAAGAGATCATTGATAAAATCGAAAGGAACACGGATTTCCTCATAAAAAAGAAACAAGGAAAGCTACAACGGGATTTCGACTACTATAAGTTCGGTATAGTAACAAGAAGAAGAACAGACAGAATGGAGCGTCAAAAAAGGAACGGAAGATCAAGGAGTAGAATACATCCACCCAGAAGAGAAGAACACCCACAGAGGAAGGAATATACAAACCTTCACAACAAACAACCCTCCATAAGAAGGAGCCCTCCATGGAGACATAGAAATAACCATTTTAGATCACCAGAAAGAAGGAACCACACACATAGAACATATCCATCTCAAAGGTACTATAGACGGGAGAAGGAACAATATGGAGGAACATACGAGAGACGGGACCAAAATTTACGAAACAACAGAGAAAGAAGATACGAGAGAGAGGAACCACGATACGCAAGAAAAGACTACAATAGAGATTATGAAAGACACGATTACAAATGGACAACACCTAGAAGATCATCCAGGAGCAATACAAGAGAGAGGAGAGCAGAAGGAAAACACAACTACAGAAGGGATGAACGTAGAGATGAAACCCACAGAGGAATTCAAAAACGAAGAGAAATTCTGACACCAAAAACTACAATACTGAGAATGAGATATCATACATCACAAGAACCAAGCACATCCTACTATGTAAAGGACAGTTACCCCACACCCCCAGGTAATGAGGAAGAAGAATCACCAAATCATGGAGAAAGAGAACAAAGAGAAAACCCATTAACAAAAAAGAGAAGATCACGTCTTGAAGAGGAGGGAGAAAACAGAGGAGGTACAACCACTGAAAGGGAAAGCCCTAACAACAGAAGGTCTGTAAGCGAAGAAAGCGCCACACCAATCAAAGAATCTCCTTTTCGAAAACAAAGGCAGACAAAAGGAAAAAAAGAAGTAACGACGAGGAAAACCCAAAGAGTGCTAACCAGAACAAAAGGAAAAAAAACAGGAAAACAATAAGAGGATGCAGAGGAGCCAAACTTAGAATAAAGAAGAAGAAAAATAAGAGAAAAGAACAATCGGAAGGAAATCCTAATCCAGGAGAAAGCTCAACAGAAGAACCGAGCAATATTTTTAATCTCAGTAAAAGAAAACTAAAAAAGGAGGAAGAGAAAATACTAAGAAAAGGATTAAAGTTTGCCCCCACATCACATATGAACAATTTCAATAAATTTGTCGATGTTCAAAAGTTTGTAAGGAAAATAACTTTAAAAAATTTTTTTGCAACAAAGGAAAAAGAGAAAGAAAAGGAATCTAATAATATGGAGGATACACAAACCCAAAACTCACCCTTGCCTCAAAACAACTCTAGAAAGAAGAAGAAGTCTTTGTTCTATCCAACATACATCAAAGGGAATTTCATTGACACCTTCGCCAAAGTGGTCACAGAAGAAATCGAAAACCTGAAGAAACCCAAAGTGAAATTTAACCTCACAAGGAAGGAACGAGAGATTATAAAAGATCTGGGCCAGGACGAAACTATAATAATCAAGCCTTGTGACAAAGGTGGAGGTCTAGCAATTCTAGATAGAGAGGACTACACAAAAGAAATACAGAGGCAACTATCAGATACGGAGACGTACACCAAATTGAAGAACGATCCATCTCATAGAATAGAAAAAGACTTCAAACAACTGTTGGACACACACTTACAAAAAGGGGGCATATCCAAAGATGAATATGAATATTCAAACATCCAAAACCCAATAACACCTACTATATATACACTTCCAAAAGTGCATAAAAGCCTGTCCAACCCCCCGGGAAAACCAATTATAGCGGGAGTAAACAGCTTGACCTCAAAATTATCATCTCTGATAGATAGCCTCCTACAACCAATGGTACAAAAAATACCGTCATATTTGAAGGACACGAATGACACACTAGAAAAAATAAAGACCTTCAGTTGGAACGAAAACAGCACTCTATCCTCGGTGGATGTAACATCGCTATACACCTGCATTAAGCACGAAAAAGGTATTGAAGCGATAGCCTGGGCTCTGGAAAAGACTGAATATACACAAGAAAGAAAAATCTTCATCCAGGAGGCAATAAAGTTTATCCTTAACAACAATTTCTTCTTTTTTGATGGGGCGTTCTACATGCAACGCACGGGTACAGCCATGGGCACTAAATTTGCCCCAAGCTACGCGAACCTATTCATGGGGTTCTGGGAGGAAGAACACATATACAGGAGCGTAGCTTGGGGCACAAGCCTAAAAAAGTGGTATAGATATATAGACGATGTCTTATTGCTTTGGGAAGACACCGAAGAAAACCTCCTAAGTTTTCTTCAAGAACTCAACAATAACACATTCAATCTTAAATTTACCTTCACTCACAGTAAGGAATCAATCAACTTTTTGGATTTAACGATATACACAACCGGAGGACAAATAAACACAAAGACATACAAAAAACCAACAGATATAAACTCCTATATTTCCACAGACAGCCAACACCATGCATTATGGTTAAAAGGGGTCCCCAAAAGTCAATTTTTGAGAGTGAAGCGCAACTGCAGCAACCCAGCAACATGTAAACAACAAATGGACAACATGAAAAAGGATTTTGTGGACAAAGGATATGAAGTAACAACACTAGAAGATACCATACAACAAACAGAAAAGATGGATAGAGAAACACTACTAAACAGGAAAAAGGATGCTCCAAGACAATCAGACACCACAGACAGACAAAAGTGGTCCTTTATAACCAACTATGACACCCAATACAAACAAGTGGAACGAATAATGAAGAAACACTGGCATCTACTTCAGAGAGACCAGGTTTTGAAAGACCTGATACCAGAAAAACCTTGTTTCATTTACCGCAAATCTAGAAACTTGAAGGATGCACTAGTAAAAAGTACTCTACCAACACTAACCAAAGACCTCATCAGAACCAAAGGTTTCCACCGGTGTGGAACCTGCACGGCATGCAGAACTATAAAAGACACTACATCCAAATACACTTGTGTCACAGTAAACAATATAAAATTCAAGATAAACGATTTCATAACCTGCCACTCCTCCAACGTTGTATATTTGGCAGAATGTACATGTGGTCTCTCATATATAGGGAGAACAACCCGCCCATTAAAAATAAGAATGTCTGAGCATTTAAGAAACATTCGTAAAGGATTGGAAACTCATAACCTGTCCAATCACTTTAAAAATCAACATAACTGCTCAACAACAAACATCAGAAAATTTATGGGTCTCAAACAAATAAAATCAAGCTGGAAGGATAAAAACATTGAAACAAATCTTGCCAAGTCAGAAATGAAATTAATATTCGATTTGAAAACTTTAACACCAAAGGGACTAAATAATGATTTCGAATTGAAATGGTTCCTATAATTAATCGTCATAAATACATAGAGGAGAGAAAATAGCAATAAATCTCCCACCCCCTAATCATCACATTCTCCTATAATTAATCATCATAAATTCATTTATACATAGAGGAGAGAAAATAGCAATAAATCTCCCACCCTCCAATCATTACATTCTCTATACTTATATTTGTTTATTCACTTGTGAAATATAAAACCATCTTATATTTTTTATATATAAAAAAAAGTCCTGATTACATTTTTCTTACTCCTTAGAATCAACTTCAACAGACATTCATTCAAAAATACCATCCATTTACGTCTAAAAATGTCCTCCACAGTTCAGACACATAAGAAGAGAGAGAGCAACGGGATAAATGAGTCTCCATGTATCCATAGCAACACTCGTGACAGGAGAAAACCTCTGACTAGTAGATTTCAGAGAACTGAAGGACGCCATCTTGCTACACCCTATCATGCGTTCAATGGGAAATCTCAGCAGACTAGGAGACGCCATCTTGCTACACCTAGCGGGGGGAGGAACAGCGACGCCCGCGTCACCAGCAAAGCGCCGAATACAGAATCACGGAGCCGCCATCTTACTACACCCACCTATCAGAAGACTCTAGCAAAATGACGGACGCCATCTTGCTGCACCCGCGCGGAGAGGCACCCGGACGGACATCTCCCGAAATGTGGACGGTCTCTCATCACCGCCAAAGAGGACGCGCTGACGCCCACAGAGGCTCCCTTCTAACTACCCCTTAGCCACCATACGGGTATATACTTATATCTTCAAAACGATAAAATGCCGGGCGCCATCTTTCTACACCCAACCTAGGGCATAATACTATCAAGCAGTGGCCGCCATCTTTACACACCCATGATAATAAGAACATTATCGTGTAGGCTTTGGGTTAATGGTTTCATCTACCATACTTTCGAATGGCCATTGAACACTGTGCACTAACATTATTGTATTGTGTTATTTCTTGTCTAATTACACAATAAGAAAAACGGAAACAGGAACAGGAAGTGAAGCCATCTTTGGATTATCCTCACTCATATAAAGCAAGTACACAAGCAGGTCCTCCATGCCTTGACAAAGAGATGCACATCTCGAAACGCGTCGGCAGGAGGACTTGCTTTTGAGTGGACCTTGGATTCTAACTCTCTGCTGGAAACCTTTTTTGAGGAACCTGATTGCCCCCTGAGAAAAAGGTAGGACAAAGAGAACTTTTTTTCTCACAGTCGCGGAGTCCACTTACCGGTCAGTGGCCCAACACTAATCCTGCCCTATTCCTGAAGGGAACAACAGTGCTCCTCCACCAGCAGACAGTAGAAATATACGGATTATACTAAAATTCCGTTTTTAACCAAATATTTAAAAAAAAAAAAAAAAAAAATTTTATACTGTAAAATAAAAACCGTTTTCTACTGGACAAGAAGTCAGCCTCGACTAATTAAAGATACCTTGATGCACGTGTACACATACTATCAATCGTGAGTACTGGTACGCAGTCTTTTGATAAAGATACCTTGATGAGAGTTCTCATATGCAGAAAAGTGTAAGTGAGGTACGCCTCTCAAAGATCATCACCCAATATAAAGAAACCCAGATAAGCTTACCCTCACTACATACATAGTAAGTGAGGTGAGAAATATCGGAAAACTGGGACAAAAACAATAATATCTTGGAAACAAATTCTCACCCCCGTTCCAACTTAAAATATTTCTATTCCTTCTGTTTTTTCCCCCCAAAAAATTGGACGAGAAAAACACGCGAAGGAAGTATTAAGAGGGAGAAGAGAAAAAGAACCCGAAAACACCCAAGCTAAGTATCCCCACTCATACATTGTGCTTGACCCGGTGTAGCGCCATATCCCACATCCAACAAACCCCTTTTTCAAAATTACTATTCGGGTTACTTAGGAATAACCCTTCAGGGTGTAGGATAGGCAGCAAAACAGCGAGAATTACAGCGCCTAGGAGATTGTCTTACCAAATATTTATCACTTGTATTAACCAAGTCAGTCTAAACCAAAAAACATGAAAAACCTGTGTCAACCTTTTCAGTGTCAACCATGTTTATGTTGACATTTTGCATGTGTCGACATTCTGTCACTGTCCACTTCTGCACAGGAGTGCCTGGTGGCTACCTTGCGCTATCTGGCTACAGGACCTCAAGTTTTCCACCCTGATCTCCCCTATGGCTTTGGGGGTCATAACTCCAGAGACCTGCAAGGCCTTATACAGTGTCCTCTGAGAGGAGTATCTGAAGGTATGAACATGTATGGTAGCCAGTGGCGTAACTATGGAAGGTGCAGGGGATGCAACTGCTATGGGGCCCGGGCCCATGGGGGGGCCCTTGGCCCAGCAGGAAATCCCCTGCACCCTGTTTTTTTTTTAAAGTTCAGGAAGGACAGTGTAGGCAGCGCTGCCCCGTACCCAGCCCCCCCCCCCCGCCAGAGGCAGTGTTCACCAATCAGGAAGGCGATCCCGCTGATCCTGCCTCCTTTACCCAATCACCTATCTGATGCTGCCAGGGCTTAATGTCACTATCTTGTGACCAGCCCCGGCGTGAAAATCGCAAGCCCTGTGCTGCTGGCTGCTGGTGCTGTCACTGTGGGAGACCGAGTGGCGTGCAAAAGACCATTTCCGGGAGATGGTCTTTTGCATGCCGCTCGGTCTCCCACACAGTGATAGCACCACTGGGCAGCAGCACCACGTGGAAGAAGCAGTCAGAGACCCGACACTGATGAGGACTATCCATAATCATATCGTCACCGCTCTCTCTCTCCCTTCCTCCGCAGACCCTCTCTCCACCTCCTTTCTTTTTATCCCCCAACCCACCATGTCTCTTGGTTCTCTCTCTCTCCTGCTCCTTCCCCACCTGCCTCTTACCCCCTCCATCTAACCTCTCTCTCTCACCTCTTTTTTTTTATCTCTCTCCTGCTCTACCCCCCCCCCCCCACACACACACACACACACACACACACACACTGTCAAACCCTTCCCCTCTGTCTAATCTAAACCTCTTGTAGTCTTGGATACAATCCTGCTGCCCACTAGTAATATAGATTTTCTATGCTATTAAAACAGAATCTACAAAAAAAGGTTTACTTCATCCACAAAGTAATATTCCACAATATTTAGCTAATTACGTTTTAGGGGTTCACCATGTTATATTGATATTAATAATGTCAACATTCAGCATGTCTATAGTGATGGAATGTTGACAAAACAGTGGGTACCGGGGATGCGAAGCTCAGGTACACTAACCCCTGACTCTCAATTTAATCCTAACACTTTTACCACAGAGTAATCCTAAAACTCCCGCTGCAGCCTAATCTTTACGCCATAGCCTAACCCTAATGTCAGCATATGACATGTCAACATTTCAACAAGGTCTACAATTTGGGGTCAAAATTTTGAATGTTGAAATGGTGACTGCATCCCCTATTTAATCACTATTATTTTTAGTGTATTTCAGAATTATATATTTTCCAAAGAATCAAAAATATCAAAGTCCTTATAGCTTGTGTTGTGAATGCATTGTTATGCATGTGTGTAACATAACAGGAACAGCAGTTGCTCCAATGCAAATGTCACCTTACGACCTATTTTCTCCAAATGGACATTAGAAGTGTGACTGCTAATATAGTGGCTGCTGGTAAAGAACTCAAGTTCCAGCACTTTGTGCACTCTTGTCAATTCATTGTGAGGAAAGAGTTCAGTGAAACTGTAAATGGTTTGAATGAAACTCATATCACAGAAGGGGAAATTATGGGGAAATTTACTGGCATTACTTACGATGTTATAGAGTATGTACAGTATGTAATAATAACTATAATCATTGCTCTTACAAACTATTACGTATTCTCTTTGCTGTATTTATTACTAGCTATGCTAAAACTAAACCAAACCATTATAATGTTATAGAAATCTTATCTAGAAAACCTATATTTGCCTTACAGGACAAAAGGGGGAGGGGAGGGAGGGTAAGTATCTCCAGGCCCCCTCTTAGAGGGCGTTTTTCCATTTTTATTCATTTTTCTTAAAATGCTAATTTTATAACAGGTGTTTGTGATAGGATGTGGATTTCTTCACTAATGAAATGCTTTAAATATGCATTTGGCATGTCATTTGTTTTATTTGTAGATTATTAGGGCGGTATTAAATCCTGGACGCTAATTCCGTAGGAGAAATAGCTGCATCCACCTATTCAATGCTGCTGTTCCCGACAGCACTGAAGGTAGATTTAGGCAAAACAGTCACAAATACTTTGCTGATACATGTACATAGGTAGGTGGAGAAACGTATCACTGAGGAAGCCTCTGATACATAGGAAGGCAGAGAAACGCGTTATTTGGGCCCCTGGAAGGATGCTTTGAGGCAGTACTACCCATAAAAAGGAGACTTGTGACCAGACAGAAACCTGCACTTGCAAGCTGCTCGGTCACCCACTCATTGGTGTGCGCACATTGAGTGTTAGGGGTGCACAGGCACCCCCTAATGCTGCTCCCACCCTTATGAATACCTCTGCCGCTAGCAATACCAGCAAAATGAAGTATTCTAGTGTAAAGTATGCAGACTATAGTAATATAACATCAGAGATATACAGGAGATGAACAGGAGGGAAACAGGAGGACAAAGAACACTTCATCCTCCATCTGCAACCCCAGCAATCAACATACTGCAGTGATTTACCTGACTCAACATCACCTACAGTCTGACCAACCTGGACACTGATCTCCACACTGAATTAAGTGCTGTCACGCACTGCTTCTGTCTTATACATTACCTATACTTCCTGTAGGCTCTCCACGCTTCCAGTATATCACCTTCTCACTACTCACTCTAGGCCACTCCAACCTCATTCTATATCACTACTCTGAACAACTTTACACAGAAATATGGCTCCTCGATCCAGTCCCATACCAGTCCTTGCTGTCAGGTCTCACCCCCTCTCAACTTCCACACCTCTCACACGCACCCACAACCCACACAACCTAATTACTATCTCACCTGTCCCCTCCCTTTCTTTCTCCTGTGCTCTCTGGAATGCTAGATCGGTCTGCAACAAGCTCCCAACTATCCACGACCTCTTTATCTCCCACTTTTTAACCTTGTCGCCATCACTAAAACCTGGCTCTCCTCCTCTGACACTACCTCCCCTGCTGCCCTCTCTTATGGAGGCCTCTCCTTCACACACTCGGTCAGACCTGATGGCCGCCAGGGTGGAGGAGTGGGCATCCTCCTCTCCCCCAACTGCACCTTCCGCGCCATCCCACCTGAGCCCTCCCTCACATTCTCCACCTTTGAGGTACACACTATACACCTATTCACCTCCTTGTGGCTGTAATCTACCGCCCCCCTGGCCCCTGCTCCCCTTTCCTTGATAACTTTGCTGCGTGGCTTCCACACTTTCTTGCCTCTGACCTCCCCTCTATCATCCTCTGTGACTTTAACATTCCTATTGACATCAATAATGCTGCCTCCTCTAATCTGCTTGACCTTACCACCTCCTTTGGACTTTCTCAATGGACCTCCACCCCCACTCATAATCTTGGACACTCCCTTGACCTAGTCTTTACCCACCATTGTAATCTCTCTGATTTCTCTAATTCTTCCTTCCCACTCTCTGACCACAATCTGCTCTCTTTCACCCTCTCATCCTCCCCTCTCCCCTCATTGCCCAGACCCACAGTCACCAGACGTAACCTCGGGTCTCTTGACCCTACTGTCCTGTCTTCCCTGGAGACTTTCCTCTCTCCTCTTTCAACCATGACTGCCCCAACCAGGCTGCCTCTTTCTATTACTCTTCTCTCACCTCTGCTCTAGACTCTGTAGCCCCCCTCCACACTGTCAAAATAACACGATTCTTGCAAAAATGTGCACGCTCTTCTGAACGCCTCTGGAGGAAATCTCACTCTCTGGCAGAATTCCTCCATTTCAAGTTTATTCTCTCCTCCTACAGTGCTGCTCTCATCTCTGCCAAACAATCTTTCTTCAAATCGCTCATCTCTTCCCATTCCTCCAATCCCCGACGTCTCTTTGAAACTTTCAACACTCTACTTCGCCCTGCACCACCCCTCCTCCCTTCATCCCTCACTGCCACTGACTTTGCCTCCTTCTTCCTCTCTAAAATTGAGATAATCCGACATGATATCTCCTCCCATACCCCCTCTGCTGCCCACCCACCCCAATCATCCTCCCCTCCCAACTACCCCACTCTGTCATCCTTCTGCCCTACTACAGCTGAGGAAGTCCGCTCCCTCATCTCATCCTCTCCCCCCTCTACCTGTCCCTTGGACCCTCTCCCCTCCCGTCTCCTCAGTTCCCTCTCCCCCACTGGCTGCTCCCACCTTGCTCACCTCTTTAACCTATCTCTTTCTACTGGCATCTTTCCCTCACCCTTCAAACATGCTCTGGTCTCAACTATTCTTAAAAATACAAACCTGGACCATTTATCTCCCACAAGCTACCGCCCTATCTCTCTTCTCCCATTTGCCTCTAAAATACTAAAACGGCTGGTTTACAGGCGTCTCACCAGCTACTTGTCTGACCACTCCATCCTTGATCCCCTTCAATCTGGCTTTCGCCCACTTCATTCCACTGAGACTGCCCTAGTGAAAGTCACCAATGACCTGCTGTAAGCCAAATCCAAGGGTCACTTCTCCATGCTTATCCTTTTGGACCTATCTGCTGCCTTTGACACTGTGGATTATTCTCTCCTCCTCCACACACTCCAAAACATTGGCCTCTCTGGCACAGTCTTCAACTAATTTTCCTCTTACCTCTCCAACCGTTCCTTCTCAGTCTCTGCCTCTGGCTCTACCTCACCACCTTCTATCCTTCCTGTCGGGTTCCCTCAGGGTTCCATCCTTGGCCCCCTTCTGTTCTCTCTGTACACCTCTTCTCTGGGTGCACTCATTAACTCCTTTGGCCTCCAATATCACCTCTATGCGGATGACACCCAAATCTACCTCTCCTCTCCTGATCTGTCCCCCACTGTTTTCTCTCAGGTTTCCAACTGCCTCTCTGCCATCTCCACCTGGATGTCTGAGCGATTTCTGAAGCTGAAATCATTATCTTTCCCCCACCCAGAGCTATGCCCCCTACTAATATCTCTATCACTGTTAACAACACCATCATCTCCCCCGTTCCCCAACTCCGCTGCCTGGGTGTCACTCTTGACTCCTCCCTCTCCTTTGCACCCCACATCCAAGCCCTGGCCCATTCTTGCCGGTTCCAGTTACGCAACATTGCTCGCATCAGGCCCTTTCTCTCACAGAGGGCAACTAAGCTGATCATCCACTCATTGGTCATCTCACGGCTTGACTACTGCAATGTTCTCCTCACCAGCCTCGCTCAATCCCAACTGGCTCCTCTCCAATCTGTCCTCAATGCTGCAGCCAGGCTTATCTTCCTCTCCCGCCACTGTAATTCTGCCACTCCCCATCAACAAAATCTGCACTGGCTTCCATTACCCTACAGCAGTGGTGGCCAACCCGTGGCTCTTGAGCCTCATGTGGCTCTCCCCCTTGTAAAGTGAGGCTCCTGCTCCCACTGCTGCCTGCCGTCCACCGTCCGTCCCAGTCCCCCCTGCTGCCGGTTCACTGAATCCCTTCTCCTTCTGAGGGGAGGAGAGCGCGCATCGCGCATCTCTCCTACCCCTTACTGTGCATCCTTGTGATTGGGCCATCCGCCAATCAGAGCTCGCGGGCCAGCAGCCAATCAGAAGCCGTCCAGCGAGCTTTGATTGGTGGACAGCCCAGTCACAGGGAAGTGAGGGGGAAGGAGACGCGCGGTGTGCTGTGCTCTCCTCCCATCAGTGACATGACAGGAGGACTGCAGGGGGACACCAGACTGTCCTCTCCCCGCCCGGCAGCAGCAGCAACAACGGTGAGTGCTGCTGCTGGGAAATTTGCACTGTGGGGGCATAGACACCCACCCACACATACAGGGCCATCTCTAATTCCATTGCTCCATATATCTCTAACCTCATCTCCATTCATACACCCTCCCGCCCTCTACGGTCGGCTGACGACTGTCGTCTCTCCTCCACCCTGATCACTGCTTCCCATGCTAGAGTACAGGACTTTGCCCGTGCTGCACCCCTTCAGTGGAACGCACTCCCTCACTCCATTAGACTCTCCCCCCCCCTTGCAAAGCTTCAAACAGGCACTGAAAACTCACCTACTCATCAAAGCATACCCTTCCCACTGCATAAACTAGATGGTTCTCCGACCCCTTGCCTGTTTACATCCTGCTATCTAACCACCACCCACTTGCTTGCACCTCTTGTAATCTGTCTGTCTCCCCTTCCTACTAGATTGTAAGCTCCTCCGAGCAGGGCCCTCTTCCCTCCTGTTGTCAAAGCCCTCTTCTCTTCACATGTCACTCACAGCTCTCCTATACTCCAACACTCAGTGACCATCTTTGTCTGCATACTCATCTCCATTATTGGCATCTAGCCTCTAGTTGTATTTTGATTGAGTCCTCACTACTTATATCCAAGCTGTAATGTGTATTGAACTGTGGTGCTCTTTATTTGTACTGTATTCTTGTTATTTATTCAATGTTATGCCAAGCTTTGTCTCCCTGTATTGTTCCTTTGTACAGCGCTGCGAAACACTTGTGGTGCCTTATAAATAAAATAATAATGATAACAATAATAAAATACTTTTGCTTTTTAGAACTGTATTCCATTAAAAGAAGCACCTATCAATCAATAATGTGTGTTTGCATTGTTAATTGTAATAGACCATTGTCATATTACTACATACCTGTATATAATCCATATATGTTTATGACTGTATTTGCATGCACTGTTACACAGAGTAATTAGAAGATTAAAACTGAAATAGGCAGATTAGGGTGTGGCTGAGATATATTGTAGCCAGTGCCAATAGATGATGGAAGACACGCCTAATTGGCAGTGTTAGACACGCCCAATAGATGGAGCTATGTACACCCCTTTGACGGTGCACCCCTAATAAAATGTGCTGCGCACGCCTATGCACCCACTATGGCATATAGGGCGGATGCCCATGATGGGAATGGAATACTCCTGTGATTAAATTTGGGATTTATGCTTTACTTGCCTCAGGTCCTCCTGGACCTGGAAGGTAAACCCTTCCTCCCCCTAGCTACGCAGCCGGATGTCCCACTGGCTGCAGGGGGGATGAGGAGGCGTCGGGGACAGCCTGCTTAGCTGTTCCCGGCGTGAGGGGAGAAGGAGGCACCCAGGAGGTATCGCAGGGGGCCTCTGTCACTGCAATGCCAGCCGCATATGTTAGTACATATGCGCTGGCATTGCGGCAGCCGGGTGGCGATGTATACTAATACATCCCGCCCTAAGTCTCCCTCAGACTCAAACAGAAATCTGTGATAAGGGCAGACTTGAATGGTTGAATCCGGCCCTGCAAATTTAATCCGCCCTGATATAATACAACACTTTTTCTTGATAACAGATAGATATTGGGGGTAATTCAGACTTAATCGCATGGCAGTGAATTCACACTGCGGCTGATTATCAATACACTACGCAGGCGTACGGCCCATAATACGCATACGCCTGGCCATTCTGCAATGAAATCCTGCTCATTTTTCTGTTCACAAGCCGTTTACAAGGAAGATTGACAGGAAGTAGGTGTCTGTGGGTGGAACCCGGACATTTATTGGGAGTGCTAAGAAAAACACAGGTGTGCCTAGGAAAATGTTGGGGGTGCCTGGGAAAATGCTAGGCGTGCCTGAGCACTTTAAGGGAGGGTGTGTGACATCAGCTCCAGGCCGGATATGCCATTTTCCATGGCACCATCGACTAAGTCTGTGGCTACTCTGAACCTGTGATGACTGGTGCCCAGTGAAAAAATCATTAGATGGTGAGCCTGTTACGATGTGTTTTGGACATATTCACTTGGCTGCAAATAGATTTGTAGCCGTACACATCCATTCCTACAGCGTGCATATTAATTTGCAATGGCGGGATTTCACTCTACTGGGGTGGTGACTTAAATGAATGCTGACCACTGCAAATTTGCAGCCATGAATTGTTATATGTTGCAACCAGGCCTGTACTTCTTGCTTGACTAACACATTTTGAACCTTAAAAAGTAAATTCCTACATAGAGATTCAAAGATAAAGACTTGCATGACTGAATGTCTAAATAATTTTTTACTGCATAATAAAGGCCCCATAAATAATGGGTCTTTTATAGCAGGTCCATTTTACAACAGGGGGTTATATGACGCAGTTCCTACAGGCTATAAACAGATTCAATACCTAATTCATGTTTAATTCATGTTGTTGTCTAGGTCTAATTCATGTTTGTATGCAGTGCCAATGTTCACACAACTGAGCGATTATCAAGATCGCACCACACCAGCCCCAATGTAATTTTGTGATGCTGCTTGCAGTGAGTATTGTAACGCAGAGTGATATTGTTAGAACTGGTTACTCAAAACTTGAGGGTAGGGACTAGGGTTGCCACCTCTCCCAGATTTCCGAAATTCTCCCGTTTTGGGTGGCAATCCTCCCGGAGGCTTTTCCAGTCTCTAAAAAAGACTACCTCCCTGCTGCCGGCTCTACCCTCTCCCCCCATTAGTGTGTGCCGGACCCAGCCCACCGCTGGTCAGATGACGCGTGTACGAGTGCACCAGTGCCGTTCGTGCAGCGCGAGGTGGGGGGTGAGTCACTGTGACCTTCGCTCTGCCTCCCACCATCACCTCCGCTCCGCGTCCGACCATCACCTGCTTACTGCTGTCCGGCTGCGTGTCCACTCTCTGGACTAAGGGACAGTCATCCTCCTGCCTCCGCTGCCCACTGCCAGCCTGGCCCTGGCCACCAATGTATGTGCACATTTATTGATATATATCTATATATATGTGTGTGTATATATATTTATATATATATATATATATATACACACACAGTATATATGTATATATATCTATATACAGTGTATATATGTGGCCCACTGACGAAGTTATCGACAAAACGTGTCTGGGCATGTCCCACCAGACGCAAACCTTTTGCCGACCACAAGCCAGGAGAGCGGAGAGGGGATAGTGCGCCAGAGGAGATACTGACTGTGGATGCGGTAATATAAAATCAAGTGGTATCTTAGCCCACGCTGCTGAAAAGCACGGTAAGAGTTGTACATTTAAATTGATTTTTAAAGGTGATTGTTGCCTTTTAATAAAAACAATACTTGCACTAGGAAGCGCTTCCTTCCTTCTTCCTATCCAGATGTATATACAGTGGTCGAAGTGGAAATTTTGAAGTGGGGGTATGGAAAAGCTAAGAATGTTGTTCAGCGTGCGCCAAAGGCGCGCAAACGCTCTAAAAATGGGGCCGGGCCACACAAAAGGGGCGTGGTCACACACAGCTAGAGGAGTGGCTTCATCACAATAGGGGTGTGGCTATGAATGCCACATACCATAATACCCGATGCACATGATGCCACACACTGTAATGCCCATTACACGATGCCACACACCATAATGCCTATTACACATGATGCAACACACCGTAATGTCCATTACACATTATACTACACAACGGAATGCCCACTACACATCACGCAACACACCGTAATGCCCATTACATATTATACCACACACTTTAATGCCCATTACACATGACGCAACACACCGTAATTCCCATTACATATTATACAACACAACGGAATGTCCATTACACATGACGCAACACACCGTAATGCCCATTACATAAGACGCGACACACTGTAATACCATTTACACATGATGCCACACAACTTAATGCCCATTATACATTATGGCACACACCGTGATGCCCATTACATAATTTGCCATGTAAGTGCCACTTACCCACATGCTCATTGCTAGGAGTTTATTTCACAATGCCAGGGACTTCATGCTTGATGTCAGGGGCTCCATGCCCGATGCCAAGAGGGTTCCATTCTTGTTACCATGGGGGATTACATGCTGGTTGCCAAGAGTGTTTCATGCTTGTTACTATGATGTATTACATGCTCATTGTCAAGGGGGTTTATTCTCACGGTGACAGCCGCCACAATGGAAGCGCCGCAGCCGCCTGTCCACCTGGCAGACTGTAGCTGCTGGCACCCGGCGATAGGGATAGGGTGGAGAGATGACAGGCTGGGCCGGGGGTCAGGGTGCATAATATGCCTTGAGTAGAGTGGCTGGGATCCCCTGATGATTTTTTTTCTCCCCTCCCTGCAGCAGTGATGGAGCAGGTTCCGCAGCCATTCACTGCAGCACACAGGAGACTGGCACCCGGCGATAGCGAAAGGTGGGGAGATGACAGGCTGGGCCGGGGGTCAGGGTGCATTGTGCCCCCCGCTGTCATTTATTTATTTATTTAAGCTCCATCACGGCCGCCCACCCACCGAGAGAATGGCAGCGAGGTGAGAGTCAGGTTCAGCCGTCAGAGAGTGCAGATAGGTGAACTGCCTGTGCCCGGCAGTCTCCAGAGCGGGTTGCGGCTATTTGAAATCTAGTGCAGGAAGAATGTCAGCCAATCAGTGGTCTCGCAACCCGGCGTGAGATTTCAAATAGCCGCAACCCGCTGGAGACTGCCGGGCACGGGCAGTTCACCGTTCTCTACTCTCTGCTCTGAAGACAGCCGGGCAGCACGGCAGTTCGCCGCTCTCTGCCGGCTGTCACCTGGCTGTCACCTCACTGCCATTCTCTCGGTGGGTGGGCGGGCGGGAGGCCTCGACGGATCTTAAATAAATAAATGACAACGGGGAGGGGGGGGGCCCAATGCACCTGACCCCCGGCCCAGCCAGTCATCTCCCCACCTTTCCCTATAGCTGGGTGACAGCAGCTACACAGTCTCCTGTGTGCTGCATGGAATGGCTGCAGAATCTCCATCTCTGCTGCAGGGAGGGGAGAAAAAAAAAGTTGCTCGAAGTGCCGGTATGTCATACCGTTGTATACCGGCCCACTTCGAGCACTGTGTGTGTGTGTGTATATATATATATATATATATATACACATATATGTGTGTGTGTGTGTGTGTATATATATATATATATATATATATATATATATATAACGTAATGGACACAAAGGTTTTTTTAAAATGTTTTTAAAAAAGGCTGTATTATAGAGGCCACACCCACTTTCCTGAATAGACCACACCCATTTTACTAGGCCACACCCACTGGGATAAGAGGGGAGAAAGCCCAGGAATCGAAGATGAGTAAGGTAGCAACCCTAGTAGGGACCTCCTCTGGACTGGCTACCATCTAAGATGGATCTTCGGAGTAATGACCCTTTGTGCACCCAGGGTTGAGAGTTGCAGAACACAGCAGCTGGTCTTCATGCCTATAACAGCCGCCGTTGCCCTTAAGGTTAGGTGCATCTACCGGTAAAGGATGCCGCCAGGACTTACGCAGTTGAACCCCAAGTGCCCCGAATCAATACCGGTAGGAAGGAAGGGTATTGTAATACCCCTTTTCCGCTAGCAGAAATAACCCGGTAATCTCCTCAGGGGTGCGCATCTACCTGGGTTTTTCTGCTAGTGGAAATGCTCCCTGTCAAATAACCTGTTTTGGATTCCCCGGCAATCCTACCCAGGTAATCACCAGGGTAGCACCCGGTTTGCACCTGGGTTCAGGGTTAGTGGAAACACTTCCAACGATAACAACGGAGGGGAGGCAGTGGCTGAGAGGCTGGAGAGTGATATAATGACGTGACAGACAAAAAAACTAGACACAGGCTGATGGAGATGGGTAGTACAGAGAACACAGTAGGCAAAATAATGGAGAAACTGAGACTAGTAACAGAACTGAAGAGAGGAAAACAATAAGGAAACAGACTGGTAATAAAAGTAGAATACTGAACACAATACAGGAGAACAGACTGGATAACTGAGTGACAAACTCAATAGATGGTGAATGGAAAACAGAGCTGGAGAAATACTGAGAACTGGCAAGAAACAGAGCTGGAACAAAAACTGGCGCTGACTAGGAACAAACTGTGACTAAAGCAGAGTGTCAATGCTCACGCCACAACTAAAAGCTATGACCAGCATTGGAACAGAGGCAGATGGGGAAGATATAGGGAGCATGGACCAATCAGGATGGCTGGAAAAACACAAGCCTCCTCAACACAGATTAACTCCAGGTGAGTAGCCAAACCCATGGTAATAGGCTAATTATGCTACAGGTTTGTGCAAACACAAAAGTAAAGCTGCAGTTACACGGACTTGCCAGAGGTGGCTATAACTGTTGCCTGGCAAAAGCCAGGACAGAATCCTGACAGAAGATGTAACAGACAGGAAGAGACCATTTCAGGAGGAAATGGGGAGTTGCAGGAAAAATTGTAGGTGGGTCCTAGGCATTTTTGGGGCATGTATCTGGCTTCAGGTGCGATCATGTATGTAGAGAAATACAGCGCCGTGGTGAGTATACATGACCAAAAGACTTGTGAGAAATCAATGTTCTCAATTACTGCATCAATGCTGCATATGCGTACGCAGTTGCTGAGGACTTTACAATGGCTCCAGTAGGCGTCTTTCTTGTTTTCTGTGCGGCAGCTTCACTTGCGATGTATAGCAAATCCGTAGCCTGGAAAATCGCAGCTGTGTAGGCCAGTGTGTCCATGAATTAGGCCTTTTGGCAATCGGAGGCAAACTACTAGAAATACAAAATCCCCAAGAATCATGGCCACTGCACTTATTATACTGCATCTTATTACACAGCATCATGCATTTCTGTGACACCTTACTTTGCTAATTATATGCTACAAAAGCAGCTGTTTCACCCCAGCAATACAGATATTTGATAAGGGACTTTCTATTACCCTGGACACCTGTCACCACATATAGATCATGTGCTTTATTACACATAGTTTTTCCATACACAGCACCGCACACAATATTGTAGCTCCATTGCTTTAATAATATTTATTTGTCAGCCAGCTGGACAGCACACAGCTCTCTCATAGGGGTCCAGATGTATCAAGCTTCACAAAGTGATAAAGTGGAGAGTGATAAACAGACAGCCAATCAGCTCCTACCTGTTATGTTACAGACTGGGCTTGAAAAATGAGAGATAGGAACTGATTGGCTGGTTGTTCATCACTCTCCATTTTATCACTTTTGAAAAAGAATACTATACCATCATCAAGGAGGGATTTATGGGTGATATAATAGGTGTAACATTCTCTGTAGATATTTACTGGATGATTTTCACCGTCCCCGAAGCATGGCAATCACCTGTAGCAGGGCATGCTGGGATGTGTAGTTCAACAACAGCTGGAGTGTCAAGGTTAGCCATCGCTGTTATAAGGAATGTCTGTATATTGACGACCTGTCAATGGATGTTGCTATAATGACCGTCAGTAAAACGTCCGTAGAGAAATCATACTAAACCCATCACTGCACCCTTGTAGCTTGCAGTCTACATTCTCTAACACAAACACACACTAGAATCACTCTGTCAGAAATCAGTTTACATACGGTATGTTTTATTGCTTATATACAGTATATTAGCCAGTGGCGTAACTATAAATTTTGCTCCCCCCTGCCAAAATGTTTGTGGCGCCCCCCCCCCCCCCCCCCCCCCCCAGGCATAGGAGAAGCTGAAGCAGGAGAGAGGAAGAGAGACCAGCAGACACTGCTGCTTCCCTTGGCTCCAATGCATCCCTGGCCACCCTGGAACGCCAATACGCACCCATCCTGTACACAGTAGCCAATAGTCGGCTCTGTGTACAGTCAATTGAACCGTAGGGGGGATTTGTCGTCTCTGCCATGGCTGCACCTGCGCTGCGACTGACTCGCCTCCGGTGCTCAGCAGCGGCAGGCAGCAGCAGCATGTCAGTGCGTCGAGCGGGTGCCGGCGCCCGCACAGACCCTGCTGCCACTTGCTCCCCCAAGCGGAAGCTGGGGCTGCCTTACAGTAGTTATGCCTCTGATATTACCTGAAGGTAATATATACTATTCAGGGACTCTTTAAAACACATGGAACTCAAACTCATACTTATAACAAATCCAAAATGTGAGCTCACAGCAGGAAGCTGTATTATGGTCTTTAGAACGAAGCACACATGAATGCACAGTGTTTGCTGCAAATACCAAGAGATTAGCTATAAAATATATTTTTACTACAACGACTGCATTTGAAATAAATATGGTTTAGTATTTAGAACACAACAGTTCTTATCTTATAAAGTATGGCAAGCCAGTAAATGCAGTATTTTAGAGACAAGAAATGTACGTTCAACAGTTCCAGTAAGCTGAAAAAAGAGGAACTTTCAAAGAAGGAAATATCTTCTTTTTTTTCTATGAAAATTATCGTAATATAAAGCAAAATACATACCTCTGGTTGCCATTTTTTTTAAATAGCAAAATCTATTTTTCCTTTGTTACGTTGAATCCACTTCACAGTAACATGCCAGCTGTTCTGGTCATAACAAGCCTTTTCTTTATTTTCATTTTATTTTCCTTAATAGTCCACTGATTGCTTGTACTTTGCTCCTTGTCTTGTCTCGCAGAAGTCAAGATGATAAGATGCCCGGAACCAAGAACCCGATATGGCAGAGGCAACGGAATGCAGTATTGAAATGAGCAAGTGCAGACACCTGTGTGTGTCAGCCGGAGCAGATAGTTATTACTGTAACACTCTGTAAATATTCCACTTCCTGATTTCTACTCGTCCTATACTTCCTGCATTGAGTCTACCAGGCACGCATGACAAAGCAGCTACAGCCCCCTCACTAACTTAAGTGAATGGAACACAACAGTTTCAGAAAATGTGACATTTTAAAGCAATATAAAATGGGGGGCTGCTCAAAACAATGCATGGTTGTAAATGAATCCTGTTTTCTAGGAGGTAGGTATGTGCCAAGAATGTGTTGGTTTTGAGATTGTTTTCTTTTGTATGCTTATCTATTTTCTTCTGTTTCAATATATATTCTAGATCTGCTCAGGGCTGCCATCAGAAATTGTGGGGCCTGAGACTGACAATATAGGCAACCCCCGCTTATGTAAAGGTCCCCATACATGCTGCTATAAGGCAATGCGCGCTCCCGCAGGCATCACATCGCACAGTACAAAAAGTATGTGCTGCACATACTTTTTGTACTGCTCGCTAATCGCATCGCATGCAAAACGCACGCGTGCGATCCAATGCGATGTGATCCGCCCGATAACGCATCGCATTGCACGCTGCTATATCGCAGTGTGTATAGGGACCTTTAGATCAACATGATCACAATGTAACCAACACTGGCCCAGCTTGCCAAGCCCACCCAAACATCCCACTAAGGGACAGCTGTATCAAGCTTCAAAAAGTGATAAAGTGGAGCGTAATAAACCACCAGCCAATCAGCTCCTACCTGTCATTTTTAAAACCCAATCTGTAGCATGGCAGTTCGGAGCTGATTGGCTGGCTATCACTCTCCATTTTATCACTTTCTGACACTTGATACATCTGGCTGCACCAAGGGCTGTTTGCCCATTTGAGTGCACATTGTCTATGTCCAGGATGATGTGTTCAGTACATGGCCGCTGTTATTAGGGAGAGAATGAGAAATGAGGGGGAGAAATGGGGGGGGGGGGGGGGGGTTGGTAACAACCAAAAGGAAGAATGACTGAGACAAGGGAAATAGGGGCAGACAGAAATATACCGTAGTATAAGAGAGGGGGAGACAGGCGGGAAGGAGAAAGAGATAGCTGCCGCACGCAGACAAAGCAGAAGCTACAGTTAAAGCATACCTCCCAACTCCCCAAAGGACAGTCTAATTTTCGGGGGACTTTCCTGCTGTCCCACCTACAGGCAGCAGTGTCCCTCAGTTGATGGGGCAGTTTAAAGAGACTCCTTGTCACATGCTGAAAAGATGCGCAGCGTCAGAAAAAGACTAGGGGCATGGCTAATAGCTCAGCATACCTCTACAGTGACAGCAACTGTGGTGTGGCTCTCAATTATTCTTGTGAAACCACATCCCATTTTGCTAAAGCCACACCCCCAGGCAGAGGAGGTAAAACCCTACACAGTCGAGATTTCTAGTAAACTTGCACCTAAAGGAATATGTCCCCAAGAGTGTGTGTGTGTGAGCTATTTAAACCACACCCACATTATAAGCTACTCCCACAGCATAATACCCCTTTCACATGCCGGCTCGACCTGGTAATTAGTGCAATGTTAAAGGGGTTACCGGGTCCTGCAAACGGGTAGCAACACATCAATAAGAACCGATAAAAAAAGCATTTCATTACTGTTTCATTGACATGTTGCTGTGCAGTGTGAATGGGTTAACCAGGTCATGCGACCCGTTTCCCTTCACACTATGGAGGAGGCAGCTCTAAGCACTGACCCCCCCCCCCCCCCACGATGACGCGCCAACTCCCTGCAGGACGCCCCCCCACCAGGGCAGCGCCGTTTCAAAGTCCCAAAGTATTATTGTTATGCCTATTATTGTTATGCCTATTCTCCATGAAAGGCTGGGTCACTTTCTTGTGTCTGTCCCCCAGGATGATTGCCAGCCAGCCCCTGGAGTGCCCCAACCGCCCCCCCCCCCCCCCCCACCACACACACACACACACCACAGGACACTGCCAACACTGGGTGGGACGCGGGACAGTCCTAAAATGAGGGACTGTCTCACAAAAATCAGGATGGTTGGGAGGTGTGCCCAAACTCTTTTCTTGGGAACCCCCACAAGCTCATGTTACTGACACATTTTAAATGATCCACATATGGAGCTAATTATTTCACTTGTGCTGCTCGAAAAGAGACATAGCCATGTCTAAAGGGGGCGCAGTTTTTCAGTAATGATGCTCCTGTGAGCTACGTCTCCCAAGGGCAGCACTCTGTGAGCTGCCAGCCTGGGGTGCCGGACAGGGTTCCGACAGGATCCCGACAGTCATTTACTCTACGTCGTGATCCCGACTGTTAAAATACCGACGCACGGGTTCCCGACGGCCACCCGCTATTCTACCGTCCAGTCGGGATCCCGACGTACGGCTAATGACTGACGGGATCCCGACTGTCGGAACCCTGTACCTCACCCGTCCCCTGTTCCTCTGTCTACTGTGAATGCTAAGCAGAGTATCAAGGGACGGGGTCTCAAAACTGCTGCTCTTGTGTGGGACAGCGGTACAATCCCCCAAAAATTGGCACAGTCCTGTGAATATCGGGACAGTTGGGAGGCATGATAGAGACTGATTATGGCTTGCATTTCAGACAATTGTGCAAATACATCTAGAGTATCTCCACGGCTCCTGAACCACATATCAGGTGCATAACATTTCTATGTGTTTTCATGTCAGTGTGCACTTGCATAAAGATTTTCTGACACAAATAAATAAATGACAAGGTCCTTGTTACTAATATATATGACTGCCTCTGCTCATTACTAGATTGATGTCAGCAATATCTTTTGCAAGATTTCAATACCATATATACTCGAGTATAAGTCGACCCGAATATAAGCCGAGGCACCTAATTTTACAACAAAAAACTGGGAAAACTTATTGACTCAAGTGGGACCCTCACTCGAGTATAAGCCGAGGGGGGCTTTTCAGCATAAAAACTATTCTGAAAAAGTAGGCTTATACTCGAGTATATATGGTATTCAGAAAATATTAATTGACAGTAAAGATTTCATGTACTGTAGTAACATCAGCTCGGTATCCTGACTATAGATAGTGCTGCGTCTCAACAATATACTGTACTTCTGTTTCTCCTCTCTCCCACTACCCTCAGGGCTTTTGGTAAATACTGTATTGCTCCACATTAGCTACAGTATGCTGTCCTTTCACTTTCATGATGTTTTTGTCTGTCCTCTTATTAACTCTTTACTGATCTCTGTCTCTCTATACCAGGAAGGGGCAATTACCTCAGCTGGGGGCACTTAACACATGTTTTCTACTTTACCAAACCAAAATGAATTCATGCTAGTTGCAAGGGATTACATACTCATCTCACTACCTTTAATCTGTAACATCCTGGTAGCGATTTACGCATCTATCTACCGGTCCAGTAGGACCTTTAGCATCTGTCTCCTTAAAGGCGGCAGCCATTTTTGGACGGACATATTCAGCAGATCCCACAGAGATGGCCAGACCCATTGGAATCTGCAGAGACAATACACACCCACAGCGCCGGCTCCCCCAAGCCACCGCTTGGGCTGCATTGCAATTGTTACGCCACTGGATGGGGGCATCAACTGCTTAGATCAAACTATATGCTATTATATTAGGATATATTGGGTGGTAATTAATTGTTATATCTACCCAATCTTCCATCTAAAGTGATGGGAGATTGTAGGGTGATATTCCAATTGATCTATTTTTCTGTGCATATCGCGCTCATTATGGTCAGGTTAAGCCACACATTCGCATTTCAGCTCGCCACCCCTGGGGATAGTGAGATGAAATAATCTATGCAGGATCTATTATTATAGCTAGTCCCTGACAGAGGAGTAACTCTGAGAGGCAATGGAGTCATCTGTCAAAAGACTCCTGCTCATAAGGGGGCACCACTCCTACCCTGCAAGTTTGAATCAGTTAATTGACAGCTACTGAGCTACCAATATCTCTTTTGTGGCTGATGGGGGATTTAGTTTAGTGACATGGCATAATGATGTAGTGCAGCATTTGGGGGAAGTAGTGTAGTGACATGACATAGTGAAGTGGTGCAGCATATGGGAGGGTGTAGTGCAGTGACATAGGAGGTTATTCTGATCGGAGCGGCCAAACGTGCGTACGTTCACTATTAACGTACGCTAGCCGTACGCGGCCGTTAGGGTTAAGTCCACCCACAAATCAGCCGCTTACGTACGGGCAGAAATAACGTAGAAGGGGAGTGGCGTACAAATGAGCGTACGGCAACGTACGCGGACGGCCCAGCCCTTGCACTCCGACAACAGGCGTACAACTGAGCGTACGGCGCCGTTTACGGACGTCTTTCGTCCGTCTTCCCACCGACTTCTTGCGGAGATCTGAGCGTACGCCAGCTTGCACGGACGGGTCCCTATTGTTTTCAATGGAAAACACAGCTTATGTCACCGCTCGTGAGAGTGAGAGTACGTCCGTGTACGCTGACATACCCTTCATATATATGGACCTGCAAATGTTGCCTTTCAACTATAATTATGAAAATTAATTAATTGATTGAATTAATTAATGTGCAAAATAGTGGCCATGGGCTTAAAACATTGCTGAAACATCCTTTGTAGGTGTTAGATGTGGTTTATGTTATTGTATAATAAATACAAAACCTATGTTTGTATTAGAGTGAACACGTTGACACATGTCGACTTGTGTAGATTGAGTGTGCTACTGTGTAAAGTCTATGAAAGCACGTAGTGAATGTGTATAACTGTTTAACAAATACCTACCTTAGCATATATAAGCAGGTCTTACAAAGATTCTTACCTTAAATTAAACAAACCTTTAAATGTAGAGAAGTATAGAAAGATAAGCTTCCAATGTGTTTGAGTGCTGTGTGTGGCTTGCAGGTAGTGAAATCATGGTTTGGACTTAATAGACTGCAGCATTGGTTATTACATTCAGGTGTATGTGTTTGGTAGTAATCAGCGTAAATTAGCAAACCCAGGCGCACACTGTCATGCGGTATCTGTAGGGGTGGTTTGAGATGGCGGTTGGCGGCCGCCTGTTTTGTGTCCGAAATGAACGGTGCCTTAGTCGATCGTGCGGTAGTAGCACCGCTCATTTTTGGTGCACACCCCCGTGTACGCCCATATTTACGCCCATTTTCCCTCATTATTTCGGCCGCTCCCTTCAACACGCCCCTATGCCGCCCCCAATACCGTACACTCGCGTACAGGTTTTTTCGCACGTAGAGACCCCGTCCGTAAGCGTTGTGGAGTGTTCGCGCCTGCGCATTAGCGAATGTACGCATGCGCAGATCATAAAAAATCCCGGGACGTACGCGTACGGCCCGGCCGCTCCAACCAGAATAAGGCCCATAATGTAGAGTGATGTACACATGGAGCCGCTCTCATTAGAGCAGCTCCTAGCAATAGAATCGCCATGCGCCATCCCCCACCAGCCACCTTCCGCGTGCGCGCATTAGATGCTTGTGCGCCCCATTCTGTTGGAGGCTGTAGCAGCCCACCACCCCTCTTTGCGCTCCTGCCCCAGTCTGCCCAAACTCCCTGCCCATCTCTCTGAAGCGGAGATGGGCAATAAAGCCTTCGGCCCCTGCTCCACGCCACCTTGCTGACGGGGACACCTTGTTGATGTGGACACACGATCGAATGAGCCGCACACGCATCCCTGTCAGCCAGCCTGCGCAAGCACATGAGAACTGGCGATCGGGCTGATGGTGGCTTAATCTGTAGTGCGGGATATGGGGTGTGCAGTGTAGTTTCATAATGTAGACCAGGCATGTCCAACCTGCGGCCCTCCAGCTGTTGTGAAACTACACATCCCAGCATGCCTTGCCATAGTTTTAGCATTCCCTAATATCCAAACTGTGGCAAGGCCTTCTGGGATGTGTAGTTTCACAACATCTGGAGGGCCGCAGGTTGGACATGCCTGATGTAGATTGTAGAGTAATGTAGTGCAGGCAGGGGCTAGCTGGCAACTTTTAGCCTGGGGGGCAAGTCCAGAGCACTGGCGCATAAGTAACAGCGCATCGTTAAATGCACAGGCTGGTCCCCCTGCATAATAACAGGACACCACAGGCTGCTCCCCCTGTATAATATTACCAGGACCCCACAGGCTGCTCCCCCTGTATAATATTACCATAACATGCATAATAACAGGAGGACACCACAGGCTGCACCCCCTGCATAATAACAGGAGGACACAATAGGCTGGGAACGGCAGAAATATTATATATTTGTGTTTGTCATTTAGATGATAAGTCACCTGAGCCTGGTGTGGTATCTCTCAAGTCTCTGTGCTGCCTTTCTCCGATCTCCGGGTCTGTGCTGCAGCTCCCGGAATCCGGGTGTCTGAAAAAGCCTCCAGCCCTATTTGCCGCCTCTCCCCCATCCCCAGCCGTCACAACGCTTAACGTTGTGCCTGCCAGGCCTGCCTCCGCAGCCTGACAGATGCACTCGCGAGATGATGTCATCATCTCACGAGTAACCCTGTAGCCCGCCGCCCGCCGTGTCTGCCGGTCATCATTTGCTGGCTGCACCGGGACACGTGCAGGCTCAGTGCTGCACAGTGTACGTGTCCCAGATTCCCAGCATGTCCTACCTCTGCTCCCTGCTTCTGGCTGCCTGGAGTGTGAGGACTGGACACCGCGCTGCTGCTGGCCGCCTGCTGTATGATGACCACTGGTGAGTTGAGCCTCCCTGTCAGCTGCAATCCCCCCACCCCCAGCCTGCCAGCGCTGCCCACCCCCTGGCCTGCCAGCTGCGGCTGCCCCCCACCCCCGGCCAGCCAAGCGCTGCCCACCCCCGGCCAGCCAAGCGTTGCCCACCCCCGGCCAGCCAAGCGCTGACCATCGAATGATTTCTCCTGCCTTTGCAAATAAAAGTCAGTGGAAATTGAATTTTATTTTTGTATATGCCTGGATGAAGACTGGGCAGGGGGCTGATGTCCTGTGAACGCTGGGCATTCCCATGGCGATTCCCATCCCCGCCGCTGTCCGCCCTCGGCCTGCACCGATCCTTGCGAACGGCTCGCCGACTATGCAAGTCCCCTAAACATTGGGATGGGGCCGAACTTGCATTAATGCTAGTAGATCAGAATGACCACTTAGTGCAGTGAATAAGGGGGAATTCGTGTAGTTATGTAGTGTATTGCATAGAGGTAGGTAGTGCAGCAAATATAGTGGATGTATAGCAAAGATGCAATGTAATGTAGCAATGTTGCGCTGAGTATAGGGGCAATGTAGTGCAGCTATGTAGTATGGTGTATAGAAGGATTTAGGGCCCGAATGAGACCTGCCTTCTAGGCTGCGTGTGCCTGGACCAAGACTGGGCAGGTGGCTGAGTTACAGGCTGGGTTTGAAAAACTTTGCTCTTTTTCTTGAGTTTAGAAAAGGGGGAGGGGCAGATTTATTAAGCTCGGTGAAGTGATAAAGTTTATGTTTTTGATCACCTGCCAATCAGCTCCTAAAGATGAAGTTACAGGCTTGGTTTGAAAAATGACAGGTAGGAGCTCATTGGCCGGTGATAAAAACCAGACACTTTATCACTTCACCAAGCTTAATAAATCAGCCCCTGAGTTAGGAACTGACTTTCTGCTGTATTTTCACCTTCTGTTTTATCACTTCTCCAGGCTTAATAAAGCTGTCCCTCTGGCTCCACCCCCTCCCTGTATCAGTGTCAGCAGGGACCAGGAAGGAAGATCTCCATGGATCTCTCCTTGCTATAAGTGGGATTGGGTGACCCGGCTTCCCTATTTACGCTGCCTCTTAACCCGAGTCCTTCTTGGTACCAACCTTGAAAGCTAGCCAGGTTTGATTCTCGGGTCACAGGACCTTTTCCACTAAGCCATGAAGTGGGTTATTATGGCAATAACCTGGTTTTCAGTGACAGCGGAAAATGGGTTTTACTCTTTAATTATACAGTATAGATTTGGGAGACCAGGATTGAAGCCCCAAATTACCGGGATTTGAATCCTGGGAATGAGAGTTTTTCAATCCTGGGATTTAGAAAATGGCCCTGATTGGCTTCCCTAATCTAAACCTGAAATCATTGTATGGTGGAACTGCCAAATTGCAAACTCAAATTTTATTTTTTGTTCAACAATACTGCTCAGTTTTGTGCTAGTTAAATTTGTTTGTAAAAAATTAGTTAAATTCCTATCCTCCTTCATGAAGTTACACTGGCAGTGCTCACACTGGGAGTTTTGTCTTTAAAATTCAATCAGAATTATGAAAGGTTGTACTATGTAACTCTGTAAATAGAAAGCACACACTATCCTATTGTGCTTAGGCATACTACTCAGAAAATTCCCATGAGTTTTAAATGGATCATTTATTTTAAACATACACCGTTTGTGGGAGGATATAGTTGGGAAATCCCAAATTTTGACAGTAGCTTTTTTTGTGTTAGATATTGATTTTCTCCATTGCCTGTGCCTACGGTGGCCAAACCCGGGATCAGGATCAGATTTGTCCACCAAAATGGTTGGAATTTCATGGTTTCAATGGTTGGAATTTCAATCCCAAAATCCTGGGATTTCAGAATTAGACAGCACATGCGCAGTCTAATTCCAGGCAGCGTCTCAACATCCGCACTGACACTGCCCCGGTTTTTCCGACCCCGGCGTGTGACTCTGCGTTGCGAGATGTGGTCAGGGGTCACGCTGCTGTCTGCTCTACTGCCGCCCACCCAGTCACTCCTGGCATCACCGAGCAACACTGTACCACTGCTGTCTGCCCCCCACTCCCGGGCGCACCGCCCACCCATGTAACTAAATGTGCAGGGAGCCCGGTGTTAGGAGGGGCGAGAGTGTTTTTTTAATTTTATTAGGGAGGCCAATCCTGGGAATCGAATACACGATTACAGCAGGACAGTCCCGCTAATTGGAGTCTGTCCCTCCGGGGGGACACATTTGGGAGGAGCTGATAATCACCGCTCGTTGATCTCTTCTGTGGAGGGAGGTAGCCGGGGTGGGGGTCATGGCACTTGGCCCGCCCACTCTGTCAGAGACTCCACCCCCTTCTAATGAGGTTCACTACCCCCAAGAAAATTGGGAGGTATGCAGTTGTATAGTGATATACAGTATGGGGGGGTTGGTGTATAGTGTTGTGTGTATGAGGAGGACATAGCGTTGTTGTATATACTAGGGTTATTTGGCTAGTACTGTCACCCAAAGCACATGCCCTGTGTGTGGAACTGCAATCTCTAATTGCCTAGTCTAGTGGTTCCCAAACTTTTTTGAATCACGGCACCCTAGAGCATCAAAATATTTTCAAGGCACCCCGAGGCCAAATGCTTCTTATCGAGAAATTCAGAAAAAGAAAATTAAATGAAGTGCATTGAGTTTATGGGTGACATTCTATGCTCTGCGATTTCCGTTTTTTGGCGTTATTTAGACCACAAAATGGCGATATCGCATTTTTCATTGAAATCGCCAATTTAATGTGATGCGTTAGGGGACAGAAATCGCATATTATGTGCGTAAAGGTATGCAGACCAAAAGCGCGAGATTAATTCGCACTTTTATCGCATCCAGATGTTTTCCAATACAAAAGTATACAAACCGCTTATTTAATGCAATGCGCATTCGCAATTCGCACTTTTTAGGTGTCTAATTATCGCACTTATTTCAGACCTGGTTCTGTTTGGCGAATTTGCACAGAACTCATTTTGGTCAAGTGCACACATGGTTAATTTCAACACAGGTGCCTTCATTATCACTCCCAAACCCCCCTACATTAACCCCAACATCAGTAAGGACACCTGTGAGGGTTTAAATCATGTAGATTTTGATGACTATTTTCAAGTTGCTTATCTGTGATGTGTCCCATTTGGAGGATCAACGCAGGAGGGAGGAAGCTGGCCAACAGATCCTGGTAGCCCCCCCACTACTGGGTACCCCACGTATGTATGGTGCTCGCCAGTACCTGGACTACCTGTCGGATCAACAGGTTGTGGGGATGGTTACGCTGAACCCCATTACCCTGTAGGAGTTATATGAGCAGGTGAGAGATGAATTGTACCATTTTGTGGGTGCCAACTATGCAGTGTCTGCCCAGCACAAATTAATGTGTGCCCTCTACTATTTGTCCACAGCCTCCACTCAGTCTGTGACCTCATGGGCCTTGGTGGTATCACAGGCCACTTTGTCTAAGCATTTTACTCAACTGTTACTTGCTATAAAGAAGTTGTTGCGGACATACATCAGCAGGCGTAACTTTTCTGCTAAGCACATGTGCCCTGTACTCCAAAATGTACCAGTGTTGTAAGTGTACTCATTAACAAATTATTGACCAATACCATCTGTTTCCACCCACATTTAACCTAACACCAGTCCCCAACGGATGCACATGGTGGTGCTGACCTATCCCTTGCTGCTATCTACCTTCTAAGTACTCTTGATACATGTATGAATGAAGTTTGCAGTCAAACATGGCTCACTGGTGTTGTGGAACTACATGTGCCAGCATGCCCAGACACACTACAACCATTGCAGTCCAAACCATGAGTGTCAGAGCCTGCTGGAATATGTAGATCCACAACCTTTGCCAGCCAAGGAGTTATACCACACTACTTTAGTGCAATCCCATAGTCATATACCATTACAATATGTTATAATTCACACATTAATTTATATTGAGAAAAAGACACAAACACAATGGTATGCGGTTAGCAATTTTTACTTTTTTTTTTAAGAATTCTGCATTTTGACATGTGGTAAATAACAACTGTGGGGCCATGTACAAAGAACTTTGGCTTTTCAATAACTAAACACACTGATATAGCAGCTACCTTCTCCCAGCATCAGGCAGCCCTACACCACTTCTAGACCCTGCACTAAGCCCACCACGGGTCCTCACACTACGACGGGGTGGGGGAGCCACTTATTGGGGTGCTGGATACACTGCTGAGGGTTGATGCAGTGCCACCTCCCACATTGCCTTCCTGCTGCTGTATTTGGGCCTGCATAGCTAGTAGGGCATTGGTCTGCGCTGTGCATGTTTGGGTTAGTGCTGTGAGACTTTGCGCCAGGCTTCCAATATGCCTATTCTGCTCCCTTATTGCAGCAGTTAGTTCTGCAAAACGGGTGTCAATACTGTTGGCAATGCGCACTTGAGTGCCTACACCTACCCGTACACTACGTGCAATTTTGCGTAACTGAAGGAAGGTGTCACGCATGTACCCCTGTATATTACCTATTTGGAGGCTTTGGGAGGCCATGAATTCTAACTGTTTGTCCTTGAAATTAACCAAGGAGTTAGCTACTTGGGAAGCAGTAGCTGCTGTATGGGGTGGGTGGGTGGTTGGGGGTGGGTTGGGAGAAACCCCACTTGGGGGAAGATCACTCTGTGACGAGGTCTGCATTTCTTCCTCTGCCGCAAAGGTGTCGACCGGATCAAGAATGATGTCCATTTCGTCTAGCACCACTATTGAAGAATCTGTTGTGTTGCTCCCTAGTTGTATAGCACCTGTGGATGCAGATGAAGAGGTAAGTATTGATGCATATATAGGCCACACTGTCGTCTACACTGTTTTACATAGGGCTATAGATGGCTGACGGCCATACCTGGGGGTGTTATGCACTTACACATGTACCCCGATACAGCATGCAACATTGACATTAATAATATATCACATGCCTAGCTCAGATTACATTCATTTCTGTAGCAATGTAGCAGCAGGAGCTGAATGTAGTGTGAGATCTTGTTGATGGGACATGGGTGTGTGTACTGTATGTGTAATGGGGTGTTGTTTGTTCATTTACCTGCTTCCGCAGATTCAGCAGCAACGGCCTTCTTCTCTTGGATGCCGCAGCACTTCGGGATGGACAATCTGTGCAAGGAAAGATGGACAGGCATTATGGACATTTCTAAGGCTAAGCATTTTCAGAAAACATGCATTGAATTTACAATAATGGACAATACCCAATAGAAAAGGACAGCATTATATCTTGACCACTTTTTTTTTTTATAGTCAAATATTTTATTTAAAGCTTAGTAGTAAACTAGTGTACACATGACAACTATTGGTTAATCGGTGGTATGTAGGCATGGCAGCTAAACCACCTGTACACCACAGGGTTTTTGTACACATACATGTTAGTCTGCTAGAAAGAATGGTACACTGTTAATCAATATGAGTAGTTGTGGAACTACAGGGCCCAGCATTATCAGCAATTTCAAAGTAGGAGCAGACATTTTCTTGTGCATGACCTTGCTGGGCTATGTAGTTCCACAGCAGCACTTTACAAAGCATAACAATACAAGTGCACATTACAGGTATAATACATTGGCATGTATGTTAAAGTTTGCATGGGGTCACACTTACCAGCTCTTGGTGGCGTTTGTGGCCTGTCGGAATCCGCCACATGCATGCCAGGCAGGACCTCAGGTGGGATGATGCGCTTCAGCTTCACCTCATACGCATTGTAGCTGACAGTGGTGGGGCTTCCTCCTCCAGTCCTGGTGGCCTCCTCCATCTCCAGGGCCATTTTATGTTTTAACTGGCGTTTTATATCGTTAAACCGCTTTTTTACATTGCGGACCAGGCGCTTGTGATGACTGACAGCGTTCACCGCCTGGATGATGTCCTTCCATATAGCCCGTTTGCGCTGGGCAGTGGTCTTGTAGTTGCTTTTTCCGAGCAGACGCTCGAACACTGGCATGATAGCCCGGACATGTGCCACATTTTCTTCATAAGAAAATCTCACCATCCGGCCACTTTTGGTGCGACCAGCTACCACCTCCTCCTCCTCCTCATTTTCACCACCAGCCATGTCGCCCTCCTCCTCCATGCCAGTGTCTTCCTCCTCCTCACCAGCATCTTCCTCCACCTCTGACATGTGGCGCTCCTGCAGCTGGTGTGGGGTATGGTCTAGGGCTTGGCTGTAGGATGGGGATGCCAGCGGATCCTCCACCTCCTCCTGCTGGGGCTGGACGGCCAGGGTCTGGGCTGAGGCTGGCCTTGCTGTGGCCATGCTGCCTGCCACACTGCTGCCTCTCCCACTTGACTGGCTGCTGCCACTGCTCCCTCTGCCACTGCTCCCTCTGCCACTGCTTCCTCTGCCACTGCTTCCTCTGCCACTGCTCCCTCTGCCACTCATCACTCTGCCACTGCTCCCTCTGCCACTCCTCACTCTGCCACCAACACCTCTTCCTGAACTCACGCTTCCACTGCTCCTCTCCATGCTCCTTCCTTCCTATCAAAGAGTGAAATGGCGCCAATGCCCTTTATATAGGGGGTGTGATGCATAATGGAGGGGACACAGGTGGGTCAATAGGTTGGGGGGTTCTTAGTCATGCGGAGACAGTTTTGTAAATCGCACTCCGGTTGGTCCAAAACTCGCACATGACCGGCGGAAGAAATCGCACTTTTTTGTTACTAAAAATCGCACTTTTTTGTTACTAAAAATCGCACCTCTTCGCCGCAAATTGCCCCTCTTCGCACTTTTCAGCCTCAAATGCGCATCACATTAAATAATCGAATTTTGACTGAAAAGTGCGATTTTGAAAAAGGCGATTTGCGGCGATGTGGTGCGCGAATAAAACATGCGCATTTAGCGCACAGCATAGAATGTCACCCTATATGTCATAGTTATCTGGTGAGGGACAGGATTTGCTTCTTTTTGTCCAGATATATTATGATTGGCAGCCACAAGCACTGGTTTTGCCTGGTACATTGGCCATAAATAATATGAATTGATCTTGGTCCATCAACCCAAGGCACCCCTGCAAGTGTCCTGAGGCACCCCAGGGTGCCTAGACACAGTTTGGGAACCACTGGCCTAGTCCCTGCTGGATGCATATTAGTAGCAGTGTGTCTGGCTCCTTCTCTGCCAGGTGCACTGCTACTGATATACAGTGCAGCAGTCAGTAAAGGCATACCTCCCAACAGTCCCGATTTTAACGGGACAGTCCCGATTGTCAGGGCCTGTCCCGCTGTCCCATCCGCGAGCGGCAGTGTCCCGCGGTGTGGGGGGGCTGTTGGGAGTCCCCCCGTCAGATGCTAAGCAGCGGGGAATAAACGCTGTGCGCATGCGCACAGCGTCTATTCCCGCAGCCAGGGGGCTGGGGGCATGGCTAGAGGCTCACAGAGATCCACTCATACAGTAAATGTGGTAGAAGAAGCTGGTACACTAGGGATGTGCAGCAGCTCTGCTCTGTCCCTTACACTGCATGATGTGGCGGCAGCTCTACTGATCATATTACAAACCAGTGCTATTGTTGTCATAATTTAAGGCACTTGCCAAGAGGAGGGGGTTTCCGGCATCCCCCTCCCCCCCTGCATTTGCCTATGCCTCGCTCTGCACACTTTACCGCTCTCACTTGTAGACCATGTGGATAGTAAAGTATGAAAAAGTCTAAAAAGCTCAAAATTGAAAAAAAACCTTATGTTGACCTTTTCGTGTTTTTACCTATTTCATGTCGACCTTTTGACCCTGTCGACCTATTGCATGTCGACATTTTAGTGTTGATCTTTTATCTCTATATCTAGACAATGTAGATCAACCAGAACCAGTACAACGCCATGGGGAGTTATTCAGATCTGATTGCTTCTTTGCGAATTAGCAGTATGTTCGATTATCGCATGTCTCTGGGGCGCAGCACATATGCGCGGCAGCACACAGCAACATAAACCAGCAACTGTTATATCCGCAATCCGAGCACGGTTTGACTGATAGGATAGACACATTGGTGGGTGGACGGGATATGGTCACTAGGTCTACAAGCATTAGGTTGACATCGCTAGGTCGACATGCATGAAGGTCGACATGACTGGAGGTTGACATAGGTTAGGTCGAAAGGGTCATTAGGTTGACACAAGCATTAAGTTGACATGGGGAAGGTCAACAGTCAAACGGTCGACATGGGGACTTTCACATTTTTGTTGTGCCGACAGTTGGTATTTCATGCACTAACATCCACTAAGGTGTGGTGGGAGAATATTATAGTGTGCCGAGTGTAGCCAGGCACCGTGCCCAAAGCATGGCGAGAGGACACGGTGCTACGTTTCAGTGTCCATGTCGACTGTCAACATTCGGTGAAAAACACCATGTCAAGCTTTTGTCTGTCGACCTTCCCCATGTCGACCTAATGCTTGTGTCTACCTAATTACCCTGCCGACCAAACCCATGTTGACATTCTGTCATGTCGACCTTCCTTGTGTAAACCTTCAGTCATGTCCACCTTCATGCATGTCAACCTAGAAGTGTTGACCTAATGCTTGTTGACCTAGTTGGTGTCTATCCAATGATCCATACGTGGGTGGACACCGGATGTTTTGGGGAGTGTAAGAAAAATGTAGGCATGCCCAAGTGTTTTCAGAAAGGGTGTGTGACATCAGCTCCGGCCCTGATCAGCCTGTTTCTATCGTAGACTTGTGGAGGGTCCGGGTTACACACAGACTGCACACACTGGAAAAATCGTTCGATGATGAGTGAGTTGTGAATGGATTTGCAGTTGTGCGACAATTGGTTATACTTTAGCAAACCATTCACACACTTTCACTCTGGTGGGGTGGCGGCGGCTATCTGATTGCCTAGTGTGCACACCGAATATACAGTAGTATGGGCCTTATTTTGGTTCATTCTTTCTGACAAATTCCTTCTTAGATGGACAAAACCATGTGCACTGCAGGGGGGCAGATGTAACATGTGCAGAGAGAATAAGATTTGGGTGAGTTATTTTGTTTCTGTGCAGGGAAAATACTGACTGCTTTATTTTTACACTGCAATATAGATCTCACTTTGAAGTAAAACCCCACCCAAATCTAATTCTCTCTGCACAAGTAACACCTGCCCCACCTGCAGTGCACATGGTTTTGTCCATCTTAAGGTGCGTACACACGGGGGAGATATATTGCTAGCAATATATTGCTTGCAATATATTGCCGAGCAATATATTGCCCAGTGTCTCTTTTTCAACAAGCGACCAGAGATGGTCGCTGTTGAAAACGAACCTCTGCTGGGGGGGCCGCAGAGGTAATTAGCTGGTCGCAGGAGCAAGCTCCTGCGACCAGCGATTACAATGGGGCAGAAAACGGGAGCGCGCACCCGGCGATTTATCGCCGGGGCACACTCCCAATCACTGGCAATATGGTCGCCTGCGACCATATTCCCAGCGATTATAGCACCTATCTCCCCCGTGTGTACACAGCATAAGAAGGATTTTGTCAGAAAGAATGAACTAGAATAAACCCCTTAGTGATGTTCAGATGAGGAAGGTCACACTGCAGCTCCCCCCACGCTGCCCCCTCCAGCTGCTTCCTTCCCTGCTGGCATCGACAAGTGACAAGTGAATTTGCATATGCTTACTTCAAGGAGGATGACATCACCAAAAATCATAGGAAATACGGTCAGATTACACTGGCCAACAGTGAAAATGCTTCCGAAACAAAAATAGTAATTTCTAGTTTATTCGAGCATGGGAAATACGAATATGGCATTTAAAATGCTGAGTTAGCTCTATGTTCTGAGATCTAACCATATTTCATTAAATGCTAGAGAATTTGAGGGATTTTTGAAAAATACTAGGGATTTCTTTTACTTAAATAAATTGTAGGTTGGCAATCCTTAGTACAGGTATCCTGAGTTATTGTCATCCATAATTTGTTACTCAATATATATGTTACTCATATATGTCACTCAAAATAAATTTTCTTGATTCTCATCAGGACTTCTTTCCTCCGAAAATGGTGCAGTAAGTGATGAGCATGGTGAGAGATTCCACCAAGATATTTCAACTATGGAACGAAGATATCAGGGTAAATGGGATGTTTCCATGCTTGCAGACTACTGTTGGACGGTGACAAGAGATGCTCCAGGACAAGAGTACAAACGACAAGCAAAACTAAGGCGCACTCATAAATAGGTCATCATACGAAATAGCAAGGCTGGTTATCTTATTTTCTGCTAATTTACCTGTACAGAGATTGAATTAAAACAATTGCTACTTCTGTTGTGTACAGATATCGTTAATATAATATTGTTTTTTACTACAGAAGTACATGTATCACAAGTAGTGTATCTAAAAAAAACTAAAGCTAATAAACAAATTCTAAGGTCATATTCGGTTTTCCTGACCCAAATTTAGTAAAAAATGAGTATTTTTGTAAAAGAAGCAAATAAAAGTTGTTTTTTTGTTGGCTAGCGTTATCTAGATGCCAGAACACTGCACAATGGGCCTTATTCAGCATGGTTTGCTAAATAGGGAATTTGCAAATCTAGAGATTACAGAATGTCTGCACATGCATACTGATCGAATTGTGCAAGCGCAAGGAAAATGAGTGAAAGAAAATTTGTATGGATGATAATTGTAATTATCTTGCAGTATGACTGACAGGAAGCCAGGATTTGAGGGCGTTAACCTGACATTTTCTGTGTGTGTGTCAGAAAACCGTAAGCATTCCCAGGTGTTTTTGAGGAGTATACTGTGTGTGACAGCAGCGATGACCACTTACACGCTGTCTCAGTCACAGATTAGTGGAAGACCTCACAATTGCACAGATAGTTAATTTCTTTTGTTGCTTTGGAAATTGCATATGGATATGAGAAAATATATTGATTAGCAATCCATTAGCAATTCTCTCACAATTTTGTCTGGGTGGCTTCTTACTCCTCACAGTCCACTGCAAATTCTCTATTTAGTGGCCCATGCTGATTTAGCCCCACAATCTGTAGACTTAAGCCCCGTACACACGGGGGAGATATATTGCTTAGTTTCTCCTTTTCATCAGCGACCAGAGATGGTCGCTGATGAAAGGGAACCTCTGCCAGCGGTGCCGCAGAGGTAATCAGCTGGTCGCAGGAGCAAGCTCCTGCGACCAGCGATTAGAATGGGGCTGAAAACGGGAGCGCGCACCCGGCGATTTATCGCTGGGGCACACTCCCATCACTGGCAATATGGTCGACTGCGACCATATTTCCAGCGATTTCAGCCCCTGTCGCCCCCCGTGTGTACACAGCTTGAGTCTGAGATTTTCTGTGTTGTTTGTGACCATGATTTCTCCTTTTATTGGTGAAGCTGCAAAATAATCATTCACACACATTAGGCATTAAAACTGGCTGATCTCTATGTTATTGGCAAATTGGTCCATTAATTGTATGATTCTATACCTATTGTAGCTTGTCTAGGCTTTTCACAGGCAATACTGGTAAGATACTGCCATCTAGTGGCTATTACCTGCAGTACCGTACACAAGTTTATCACGCAAAATCCATCTAATTTTACTGCACATCTCACACAGCACAAAACATAGCCAATAGACTGTAAACATATATCTTTGATTACATTAGTAAAAGTTACTTTATACCCATTTAAAGTAAATAGGACAGTCAGAATTGGCAATATAGGGCAAAATTTACTATGCTTTGGGCAACCAATCAAAATCTATTTCTTATTTATTTAGCACCTTCTAAAAGATAATAGTTAGTATCTGATTGGTTGCCCATAGCAACATCCCATATAGAACTCCCATCTTAGTAAATTTCCCCCATAGTATTTTGGCCACTTAGCTTTGTACATCACATTAACGTTCTTAATTACTTCACCAGCCGCCACCCTAGCAATTGAAGTTCTGGCTTTGGTACTGTAGTGTATTTGCATTAGATGATAGTTGCAGGGAATGAGGCAGCTAAGGGATCCCCTCAAATCTATATACCCCATAACCCTGCAACAGAAGTATTTTCAACGCTGCAAATTTCTATTTTTGCCTTATTCATGGACTAAACAGTATGTGGTGTTTGTACAGACGTGATTGCATGCCGGTTAACAGCAGATGTATACCACACCATAGTGGCTGCTTTGTGTTAAATCTGCAGGATGCAGTGGCAAACCCAGGATTTTTTGAGGGGCACAGGATTTTTTGAGGGGGGTTTCCAAGTGTAATCCACAATCTCCCACTCCGCAGCACATTGATGTAAGTACGGAAGTCTGGGGGAGAGGTAACAGCGCTGAATATTGGTCTTTTTTATACACTAGATACTGTATGGAGTACAGTATTAATATGTAATGGAACAGATGGTCTATAATATAGGCTGTATCAAACATTTCAATAAAATAAGTGGTCAGGAAAAGGTTAAACATATAATAATAAATACACAAACATAATAGAACCAGTACTGCACTTTCTCACAATCTCCCACTTCATGGTAAGGCTCCTGTCTCTCCCTCCTGGCAGCTACTCTTTGGTCCATTGCGATGTTTGAGGGCTCAGATCCACACATACAGTAAATGTGGTAGAAGAAGCTGGTACACTGGGCATGTGCAGCAGCTCTGCTCTGTCCCATACACTGCATGATGTGGTGGCAGCTCTATTGATCATATTATATACCAGTGCTACTGTTGCCATAATTTAAGGCATTTGTGAAGAGGAGGGGGGAGGGGGGTCGGGGCAACCAGAAACCCCCCTGCTTTTGCCCATGGGAGGGTTTACAAATCTTCATCCGTAAGCTTAGAAGTTTCTATTTTTATAGGAAGTTGAAGTAAACAGTGGTATTTGTACTGTACATTTGTGCAATTGGCCAGTTTGTAGTGCTTTGTGTAGTTTTTGTACAACAGCAGCGACCTGCATATTGGTAGACTGTACTGCATATGTAGCTATAGTACAAGTGGATGGATAGATGTTTGAAACTGCTGCTTAAAGCCGTGTACACACGGCTGCGATATGGGGCTGATATCGCTGGGAATATGGTCGCTGGCGACCAGAGCCAGATTAAGGTCTAAATGGGCCTGGAGCTGAACATTATCAAGGGCCTATTATGCAAAATAATAGGGGTTGTGGCCAGCACCTAATAATGTGGGGGGCGTGGCCAGTGTTCTGTTTGGGTGGTCTGCTCATGGGTCTCTATTTGTGTAAATACTTTCAACTAATTATATATGCCTGGAAAAAGCAGGGGGCTGGCATAGGAAAAATGCAGGAATATATATTGGCGGATGCCCTCCAAAAGGTGCACCCGCAGGATGCCGATGTCCTAAAATCCTAACATACTTGCGGGGTGAGGCGGCACTCCAGTCATAAAAAGAATACTGAAAGACAAAACTTGATAGACAACATTTCAGCACCTTTTATGTGGTTACCTAAGTTTACCACACCATATACCGGGATGCGGTCAATATGCCAGTGGTCGGAATCCCAGCGGTCAAAATACCGATGCCAGAATCCCGATCATCGCAATGCACTTTGTCCCTTTATGGGTGTCCCCCACAAAGGGGAGTGATCCACAGCCTCCCCTTGTTGGCATTGCGGAGGTCGGGATTCCGGCGTCAGTATTTTGACCACCGGGATTCCGACCGCCAGCATATCATACCGGACCCATATACCCCTTATACAAATCATGCAACAAAAGAGTAACCCCTTTATATTGTACTTGCCTCTTAGACATTATGCCACATGGAATGAGCAAAAATTCACACCGACTGAGCCAAAATTCACACTATGGCACACGGATTGAGTCAAAATTCATGTTATGGCACACAGATTAAGGCAAAATTTTGCCACATGGATTGAGCCAAAATACACACTATACCAAACAGATTAAGCAATAATGCACAATGCGCTTCATAAACGGGCATTGTGCGCCAAAGGTGCGCATTAAAAATTACACCATAATGCCCATTACATGTTAAGCCACACACCATAATGTCCATTACGTATTATGCCAAACACCATAATGCCTATTAAAAATTATGCTACAGAAGTGCTGCTTACCTATATGCTCATTGCCAGAGGTTACATGCTCATTGCCATGGGGGATTGTATGCTCATTGCCAAGGGGGAATACATGCTTGCAGTAACTGGGGGACAGCCGCCGCCGGGCAGAAATGACAGCCATTGACAGCCGGACATAGAGCAGGGGGCTGCTCTGCTGTATTCAGAGCAATGCAGGTCCCGGCTACTTGAAATAATACCCCTTTCACACCAGAAAATGCAGGGATTTACCCGGGCTGGCCCCTATTACACCAGCCTAGTTCCTGCATGTTCTGGTGTGAGGAGAGAAAACTACCCCCCCCCCCCTTTAAAGTTTAAGGGGGGGGGGGTTAACCAGCATTATCTTCGGAACCAACTGACCCATTTACATGTGGGCTTCGAATGATTTTCAAATGATTTTGGTCCTGTGAAACTGGGCCATTTGAACAGCCATGAAATTACATTTCAAAAATGAAAAATCAGTTTACCCGCAATATCTCTAGAACCAATTAACCCATATGGACCAACCTGGTATCAGATTGAAGGCCCAGCAATTTGAGTTAGACTGAGATCAACCTCGAGCTTCTATGATGCCGTTGGAACCAGGTGGGGGTCGGAATTAGCAGGTCTCATGTTATTCTATGGGGAAAACGTTCCAGCTTTGCCTGGCGGTATCTCCGGTTCCCGGGGGGCTAGCAACACGGGGCTGGGCTTGTTGAAAAGCCCTGACCCTCAGCTATAAAATTGGCCTATTTAGAGAGTGGGCCTGGAGCTGTAGCTCCATCAGGCCCATTGTTAATCCGGCTCTGCTGGCGACCATATTGTCAGTGATGGGAGTGTGCCCCGGCGATAAATAGCCGGGTGCGTGGTTCCGTTTTCAGCCCCGTTCTAATCGCTGGTCGCAGGAGCTTGCTCCTGTGACCAGCTGATTACCTCTGCGGCACCACCGGCAGAGGTTCCCTTTCATCAGCGACCATATTTGGTTGCTGATGAAAAGGAGAAACTGAGCAATATATTGCTAGCAATATATCTCCCCCGTGTGTACGCACCTTAAGGGTCAGTTATCTGGTGGTGTACAATTGTGCTTCTGATTGTCTACGTGTTTTATGACTGGCAGCCACCAGTATTGGTTTTGCCAAATTTGATTGGTCCTGGACAGGGTGTGGATCATATAGTCGACCATAAGTTGGCATGCTGAACGGTCTACATGGGTCTAGGTCAACATAGGACAAGGTTGACAGGTCATTATGTCGACACAAGCATTAGGTCAACATGATCTGTGTCGACACTCAAAATGTCGACATGGGGGTTTCCGCTGTTTTTTTTACCCGAATGTCGACACAGTTACATAGTTACATAGTAGTTAAGGTTGAATAAAGACTTGCGTCCATCGAGTTCAACCTAAGTTTTTGTAATAGCAAAACAGTTGACATGGACACAGGATAAAGTGCACCCCGTCCCCTCGCATGCTTCGGGCACGGTGCTTCGATGCGCTTGGCACACTATTTGATGCTCCCTCCACGCCCTAGTAGATGGTAGGGCTTGAAATACTGCCTGTTGGCACATGTGCGCTAAAAAAAACAGTGAAAAACCCCATGTCAACCTTTTGACTGTCGACATATACCATGTCGACACTGCTTGTGTCAACCTAATGACCTGTTCACCTTGTCCCAAGTCGATCTAGACCCATGTCAAGATTTCAGCATGTCGACCTAGTGGTGTCGACCTAATGACTGTCGACCAACATGCTGTCAACCTAATGACCATTTCCCCTGGACAAACAACCAGAGGCACCCCTGCAAGAGTTTCAAGGCACCCTCAGGGTGTCTAGGTAAAGTGGGGCAGATTTATTAAGCCTTGTGAAGTGATAAAGTGGTGATAAAGTTGAAGATGATAACGCACCAGCCAGTTTTGTCAATATATTTATGGAAATATGGGAGGAGCCATCTGTTTGGCAGGAACTGGGGGCGGATCTAGTTATGTACCACAGATATATAGATTACATCATATTTGTGTGGAGAGGAAGAAAAGAGTCACTTGTACAAACAACTCTAAATAATAATAATTTAGGTGTAGTATTAACCTTGGAATCCAGTAAAGACTATACTTCTTAGATTTATACTGTTTTCACATCACACAAAATTACCGGGTTCATGCCGGGATGTGGGATGTGAAAGGGGTTACCGGTTACAGCTAACCGGTAGCAACACGGCAATACGAACCAGGTAAAAAGAAGGGTTCTTCTTTTCTTCGTTTGTTGCCGTGTTGCTGTGCAGTGTGAACAGGTTAATCGGGTCGAGCAAACCGTTTCCCATTCACACTATGGAAGATGCAACGCTTGGAGCATCGTCAGCTCTAAGCGCTGCCTCCTCCTCCTCCCACCCCTGATGATGCTCCGACACGCCCCTACATGACGTCAGCGAACCAATGTCAATATTGCCAGTTCGCTTATGCGATCTGAACGGACTGCACATGCAGGGTCTCACCGGGACTGAACCATTTCAAAGTTCCGGTGCGACCCTGTATTTGCGGTCTGAAAGCAGTATTAATGATATATTGTACATAGAAAACTCCAAAATCCTCAACCAAAAAATGTTGCTACTTGTTTCCTAGCACGGCGCCAACGATTTTAATTGTATGCATTCGGGTTGCATAAATCAGGTCAATCGCATCGCATGCAACCAAATTGTGGCGAATATAGTGTGGCAAGCGCAGCGAGCCCGAAGCGTGGCAAGCGTAGCGCGCCCCACGAGGGGACGCGCATTACTCCAGACGTATTACGCATCCCCTTGCGGGGCTCACTGCGCTCGCCACACTTCAGGCTCGGTGGCTCGCTGCGCTCACCACACTATATAAAATCAACTATGCGCCGACGTGGATAGTGGGGTATGAAAAGGTCGGAGGACGCGTGGGTTTGCGTTCATCGTGGGGTGGCGTTAACAATGAGGGTGCATTTGACATAGAAATTACCCATCAGGGTGGGTATACAATCAAAAATTGGGTATGGGGGGCCATTTAACATTGCTTCCTATGTAAAACCGGGTCCATTGCATTGGTCGCATTGTATGCCATTATAATGGCATACAATGGACCCGATTTTACATAGGAATTTAACATTACATACAATGCTTACAATGTAAAATCGGGTCGGTCGCATCGCATGCCATTATAATGGCATGTGATGGACCCAATTTTACATTTGTCAGGAAACCTCAAAAAAAGCCCGAAATCGGGTCCGTCAGGTCTCATCGCATACCTTAAGTTAAGGTATGCGATAGGACCCGATGGGCGCCGTGCTAGGAAACAAGTACCAAAATTTCTACAAGCCAACAGACAGCAATTAGTTTACTGATAGAGAAAGCAAATCATCATCCGAGTTGGCTAAAGGTGGTTCCCGGCAGTCAATTTCATAGAATAATCACTGGAAAAGAAAAGAAAAAAGATTGTACAACTGCTTTTATAACCATGTACAATAGGGATTGCAAAACAATTGAAAAAAATCCTGAACAAACATTGGGATCTTTTAAAAGATGACCCTATCTTAAAAGGAATAATTTCTGACAAACCAAAAATAATATATATAAGGGCACCAGTGGCGTAACTATAATTTTGCCACCTAAAGTTAGCAACCCTCCCCCCCGTCCGCCCATTACCCCTCCGCTCAGCAGGGACCCGCCGATCTACTCTGCAGTGCGGTCCTGGCTCCCCTCCTGCTTCTGCTATGAAAATGGTCCGCCCCCATACAGCAGACAGTTTCACAGAACTGTCTGCTGTGTGGGGGGGTGGACATTTTATGATGGTACATTTCCAAAGCAGCAGTAGCCAAGGGGGGAGCCGGGACCGCACCGCAGAGATCTGTGGGTCCCTGCTAAGCGGAGGGGTAAGGCGGCACAAGGGGGGCATGAGCGGGGGGGGGGGGGGGGGGGTTTGACGACGCTTCCAAAGTGTCTCCCGTCTGTGCAGCGGACGTGAGTGCAGCGGCGGCGGCAGCGTTACAATAGCCCTGCAGACCCCCGGCGCCCGCACTTACACAGCACCTCCACATGACCACGGGGTCTGCTGGGCTATTGTTACACCACTGAAGGGCACAGAACATAAAAAATTGGGTAGTAAAATGTGCACCTGCGCAAAAACCCACTATGCAGACTAGAATGAAAACAAAAGGCTTTTTTCGATGTGGCATGTGTGCTGGCTGCAAACAATGCAAAAGTCTACAGGGAAGTAAAATAGAAAGCTTCACATCAAGTGTAACCAATAAATCCAACTACATGCCCCCCCCCCCCCCCCCCCCCCCCCGGGGTTCCGAGACCAGTACATTTTTGTTGTGGTACAGCCTAGGGGCCAGTTTCTCTAAGCTTCAAAAGTGATAAAATGTAGAGTGATAAACAGCCAGCCAATCAGCTCCCACCTGCCATGTCACAGACTGTATTTGAAAAATGTCAGGCAAGAGCTGATTGGCTGGCTGTTTATCACTCTCTATTTTATCACTTTTGAAGCTTAGAGAATCTGGCCCTAGGTCTCTTCGGAATGGGGCAGCTAGTGAATGGAATAGATAACTATTGGTGCTTCCCCCCAATATTCCTGATTTTAAAGCTGACTTTGGGACCAATTCAGACCTGTTCGCTCTGGTCCAATTTCGGCCCCGTTTTTGATGGTGGGGGGTCTGCGCATGCGTGTATATGCACATGTGCAGACCCCCATTGCGAAGGCCTTTGGCGATTATTATTACACGTGCCGAGGCATTCGCTTAGTATTACAGGGTTATTACATGTGCAGAAAGGTTGAAACAGGATACACAATGTGGTCTGTAACGTAATGTGTAACACTGTATCATTAGAATCAGTTTGAATTAAGTAACATACAGAAGTGTTCAAATAAATCTCCTAACCATCTGTTATATTGTAGACTCTTTGTAGTACTCCTGTATACTGTTCTATAATCAGGAAATCCTGAACCCTAAGCAAAATAAATTATTTATCAAATGGATAATCTGTCCCTCAAATGATAGTGTTAACTAGTTACAGTAAATGATAGTCTCCCTCCTGTGTCCCAAATGTGAGTTATACAAAATGTTAAATTATTAGAGGACAGGAATCCAAACTGCTTTTTCGGCATAATGGATGTCCTTAATGGAAGAAGATACCTGTGTCTAGATGGAGGGTACGATCACTGGTGTGTGAGTGTCAGGGGCTTCCCCCTGCTGTAGTGACTGTGACAGGATGCTAATTTCCCCCAATGTTTGGGCTTGTTCACCTGACAGCCTAAGAAGGTGGAAGGTCACAGGACCAGGACAGAGAGAACAGGAGAAAGAAGTTTCAGGGACATGACAGTGGGGACATGGAAAAAATTGTGGGGACAGGACAAAAGGCAAGACAGGAAAGAGATGTCAGGAACAGTGCAGAAATGACAGGGCTGGGATTAGGGCAGGTGCAAGGCATCTAGGCGTCCTAGGCAAACCTACAGGATACTGCCCCCCCCTCAAAAAAAAAAAATAAACTTGCACCACAACACTTCCCCTGCCACTGAGCAAAGTAGGTTTTACACATTTATAGACTTATGAAACACAAATAGCAGATTCTGAAAATAAAGCATCATTCAGACCCACAAGAGGCAGACGGAGCCCATCCATAAAGTCTGACCTCAGGACAGCAGTGTCTGAGTGAAAGGGATAGTCATCAAACCAGGCCAGTATCAATACCACTTGCAAAGGGTAGGGCTTATGGCCAGACAGTGATATTTCAGCTGCACTGCCTGTAGCACCTTCAGGGTCTATCTAGTCCATGTTGGTGGAAGACTGTAACTGGGGATACACAATGAGAACCCTCTTCTAAAAACACAGGGATAGAATCATATCCTGACAGCCCCTGCTGTTCTGCAAACCTCACAATCACAATAATAATTCCTATGAAAGCTGAGTCCCAATGGGACTGGTGGCAAATATAGGGACTTACAAGGTGTTTGACTTGCTACTTCTTTATAAGTTCTGCCATCTCTTATCCCATCCAACTGCCCCAAATGCCTAGCTTGTCCGATGAAGAGGAGGGAACTCTTCCTACTATGCTTACATCCTTCACATTGAAACCATTTGTTGTCCCTGCTAGGTGAGACTCCACACTAACAAACAGAGAGCTGGCATAAACCCCACCAGTCCCATTCTGTCAATATCAGCTCCAAATTGATGCCAGCACCTGATTTGCATGTACATCTTTGCATTATCAGCCACAGCAGGTAACCCCTGAACAGATCAAGGCTGTTATTTTCCCTCTCAGTCCCAGTACCCCTGTTTCCAGTATGCTGTCACTTTCCCTTTCCAATGCCAACACCCCATATCTGTCTACAGCCAGGCTCAGCAGCCAGGCAGCACTGACTGGAGCCTGGAGCCAGGCCAGCGGATTGCTGGGCGGGCGGGTGGCTTGGAGGGGGGCGGGTGGCGTCTCCTCCACCCGCCGGAGATTGCTGTGTCAGTCCAGCACACCGGGGGGGGGGGGGGGGTGAGCGGATTGCGGCTGACGGGGGCTGGGGTGGTCGCCGCACGCCGCCGAACATTGCTGCTGGATGGGGACTGCGACTGCAAGTTTATGGGCGGTCTCCAGCGGAGGGGGAGAAGGGGGATTTTGGAAATCGCTCACCGCTTGTTGATCGCTGCAGGCAGCTTCCAGTTCCTTCCTCTGGCTCTCCTCTGCGGTAGCTTCCTTCCTGCTGCTGCTGGCCGGCTGCAGCTCACTACCGCCCTCCACCTGCCTAGTGGTGGCGCCGGCCCTGGCTGGGATAGAAGTTAGCAGGAAGCCAGCATTCAATATACCAGCGCCAGCATCCTGACATCCGAAGACCAGCACCAGAACCTCGAAATGGATCAGGATGCTGACGTTTAATATACTGATAGAAAGCAACCCAATAGGTGGTATGTCGGGCTAGTGTGCAGCCGGGGAAGAGGATGGGGGGGGGGGGGGGGGTAGGAGCTAGTCAGGGGGATTTTAGGGTTAGGCTACAGAGAGGGGAGGTTAGATTTATGCACTTAGAAGAGGGAGTTACTGTACGCTGCAGGCCGATGTGGTTAGGTTTAGGAGGTGGGCTACCATGGTTAGATTTATGGACTAGAGGGGAGGGCTTTGGGGGGCAGGGCCGCCGAGAGGAGAGGGGGGCGGGTACAATTTACCTGGGCCCGGGCCTGTCAGGGGGGCCCGGGTCCAGACGCACACACACACAGGTTTTTTTTAATTTACTGTGGCAGCAGGTGCGGGTCAGCCGTGTAGCGGTGGCGGCGGCCGGGCATAAGGAGGTGTAGGAGAGCGGGTCAGTGAGCTGTCACTGTGTGTGCAGTGACAGCTGCAGCAGTCTTCCACCGCTGAGGAGCTCAGCACAGACACTCTCGTGAGATGTCATCATCTCGGGAGTCTGTGTGTCTGCAGCAGCCTGGGGCTGGGACCGGATGCTGCAGCCTGGCTGGCCAAGGTGCAGTGGAGGAGGTCAGAGTCAGGAGGCTGGCCGCTGAACACGCTGTTTGAGCTGAGTAAAAAGTCTGCTCTTTAAGTAAATGTTTCTGCCCTGCCTGGCTTAATACATATACAGATATTATAATAGGCGGTTTGGGGGTGTGTGCACCTGGGCATGTGCCCCCCCCCCTCTTTTGATTATTACTTTTATTTTATTTTTTTGTACTTTGTTTTTTTTGGGCTGTCAGCCAGCCTGTTAGCCATCCCTTGTTGGTCGGGATCTGTCAGGGTCTGCGTGGATGTCACCAGTCCGCCTTCATATTATGCCCCACACTGTCACCACCCACCAATTAACAGCACAGCCTGGCATCGGAGTCCAGGAGTCACTGCCAGTAGCACACAGACGTATGCCGGTCAGCCCTGACATGACAGGTGGTTCTTCTCCTGGACCTATGGTGAGTTTGAGTTATAAATAGTAGCTCTGGCAGCTCAGCTGCACTTGACAGTGCTACGGTGTGGGGAGAGGGGCATGAGCTGGCATGGATGGAGGGAGTCCCCTGGGCAACGAGCATGTAATCTCCCCTTAGTCAAGCATGTAAACTCTTCCCATCACCTGGCAACAAGCATGGAACCCCCAAAGGCAACAAGCATGTAATCTTCCTATGGCCAAAAGCATGAAAACTCCTTTGCCAACAAGCACAAAACTCCTGGCATCAATCTCGTAGCTCCTGGCAACTAGTATGTATGTAAGCGGCACTTATGTGACATAACATGTAACATGTAATAGGCCTTACGGTGTGTGACATAATATGTAATGGGCCTTACGGTGTGTGACATAATATGTAATGGGCATTATGGCATGTGATATAATAATTAATGGGCATTATTCTGTGGGGTATAATGTGTAATGGGCATTACCGTGTGGCATAATGTGGCCATGCCCCTATTGTCATGTAGTCTTGTATAGTTTCATATGACCATGCCCCATCATGACACATGTCCCACTTTTGGCACTTATGGTACCACTAAGAAAAATCTCTACTTGCGCCACTGGGTACAACATTCCCCTTTGAGGCCACAACCATGTTTTATTAAGCCATACACCCTTTTCTAGAGACCAGCTCACACAACGGCACTCCCCTTTATTAATAGTGGTGTGTGTCCGTCCGTCCGGTCCCCCCCCCCCTGTAATTTTTTCCTGGATCCGCCCCTGGATACTATTTATGATTGATGTATGTGTGTGTGTAAATGGTGTCTCTGGCCCAGTGCCCTCGGTGGTGGTGCAGTGTGATATATATATAAGGAGAACGCCCCCCCCCCCCCCCTACATGGGGGCCCCAGGAAGTTGTTGTACCAGGGCCCAAAAATTCTCTTGGCAGCCCTGTTGGGGGGGGGAGGGGGGGATAGGCTGCAAGTGATGGTTATTGTAAGGGGGTAGGGGATACAGGGTACGGGACTCTCCAAATTGGGATGCTGTGGTATTTTGGCCGATGACATCCGCACCGCCAGGATATTGCATGTATCCTGGAACAAGGGACAGGGCTAGTACCGAGGTGTCAAGACCAGGAAAGATGGATCAGAGAAAGGACAGAGGGGACAGAAGAGAGGAGTGACAGGAACACTACACTGGTGACAGCAGAGGAACAGAAAGGATAGAGACCGGAGAGAGGACGTACAGCTCCATGACAGAGGGGACAGGGAGAAAATAGTTTGGACAGGGACATGACAGAGTTCCAGGACAGAGGGGACTTCATATGACAGAACAAAGAGAACAGGGAACAGGTGGTAGGACCAGGCCACAGGGATATGAAAGAATAGTGAGGTCAGGATGGAGGCAGGAGTGACAGAGACGGTGCAGAGGGCAGAGACAAGACCATGGGGAGAGAGGTGGCATGCTGGTTGTAACAGGAAGGTTTTTTATGTGCTTTAATGTACTCACTGGCAGTTCTGTGGGCGATCCTTCTGACAGCCGCACTGGTGCTTTTCTATAGCCAGGACTGGGATTAGCAGGTCTGACTCCCGGATGCATCTGTTGCAGGGCAGTGATGGGGCCAGTGCAGGCCACCTCAGTGCCCCAGACATCCACTCCACGGGGGAGAGGTTGGATGTGGGCGTGTTGGTCGGGGGGGGGGGGGGGTTGATGCGCCCACCGATGTCATGCTTCAGGGGGGGGAGGGGGGCTTGCGAGTGCCCCGCTGTCCTGCTCCACCGGGGAGGGGAGTGGTTGGATGCGGCCGCGTCGGTCCGGGGTGCGGCCGACGACCTGCTCCCTGCACGGGGGAGGTTTTGAGGTGGGCGCACTCACCTGGCTCCCCTGGCCAGGGCACATGCATGCATGCAATATGTAACATGCATACACACTCTTTAATCTGCTTTACCATTTATGTTGTTATGCAAAGATACAATAGAATCTATGTAATTGGACACCTGCCGTGTATAACACTATGTAGGCTTTTATGGTTATACCATCTTACCAGTTTCACATTAAAATGGATAATTAAAGTCAGGAAAAAAAACAAGCTTTGTTTTAAATGTTTTCTTTAAATACCAGCTGGCAAATGTCCACAAGTTAATAAGTCCTCTAACAAATGTAATTAATACTAGGTTAATTATGTTACTCACAGTACAATTATTATTAGGTCTTTCCAAGAAGACCAACTTATTTCTCCCTCTTTGGTGTCAGAATTCTTTATTGCCTAATTTAGGAATCATTCCATAAACCATCATCTTCTCCTTTTAACACTTTCAGCCCTCCTGTCCGACAGTGCAGAGCAATTCATATGTATACACTTCATCTACATTAGATAATGATGTATTATATGTACAGTCAGGGCCAGCAACAGAAATCTTGGGCCCCAGACAATGATATCTCTGAGGGCTCCCACCCCCACAAACACTGTCAACCCCCCCCCACGCTGGAACATAAACAGAACACACTGTGGCCTGAAGTCTATCACACTGACGCGCTCCCTTACCCCGTGTCCTGCACTGACCTATGGGCGATAGTGGCGCATGGGACTGCGCAGCGCCATTGCTGCAGAGAATACACATGGAGCCAGATGCTCTAAGCTTCATAGGTGATAAAATGGAGAGCGATAAACAACCAACCAATGTCCTGTCTGACATTTTTCAAACACAGTCTGTGACATGGCAGATAGGAGCTGATTGGATGGCTGTTTATCTATCTTCATTTTATCACTTTTATTTATTTATGAACAGTTTCTTATATAGCGCACACATATTCTGCAGCGCTTTACAGAGTATATTTGAACATTCACATCAATCCCTGCCCCAGTGGAGATTACCTGTATTCCCTACCACATGTACATGTACACATATTCATTCTAGGGTTAATTTTGTTAGGAGCCAAATAACCTACCAGTATATTTTTGGATTTTGGGAGGAAACCTGAGTATCAGGAGGAAACCCACGTAAGTACAGGGAGAATATACAAACTCTGCACAGTTAGGGCCATGGTGGGAATCGAACCAATGACCTCAGTGCTGTGAGGCAGTAATGCTAACCATTACACCGTCCGTTTAGTGCATCTGGCCCATACATTACCAGGGAAGTCCAGGAACAGAGCATTTTCTCCCTGAAGGAGAGGGTCAGGTAGGCAACCCTGGGATACTATATGAAATATAGTATTAATATTTAAAAGTACAGATGGTCTATAGCAGGGGTAGACAACTCCAGTCCTCGAGAGCTACCAACAGTTCACGGTTTCCAGCTCAGGACTGGAGTTGGCTTCCCCTGGTCTATAGCATAGGCTATTTCAAACATTTAAATAAAATAAGTGGTCAGGAAAAGGTTAAACATATTATAATATATACACAAACATTATAGAACCAGCACTACACTTTCTAAGCTCACAATCTCCCACTTCATGGTAAGGCTCCTGTCTCTTCCTCCTGGCAGCTGCTCTCTGGTCACTGCAATGTTTGAGGGCTCAGATCCACACATACAGTAAATGTGGTAGAAGAAGCTGGTACACTGGGCATGTGCAGCAGTTCTGCCCTGTCCCTTACACTGCATGATGTGGTGGCAGCTCTATTGATCATATTATATACCAGTGCTACTGTTGTCATATTTTAAGGCACTTGCCAAGACAAGGGGGGTTTCAGGGAAACCAGAAACCCCCCCTGCGTTTGCCTATGCAGATCGGTTAGAAAAGGGGCTTAAATGACTCCGTGCGTATGCCCCTTTAGAGTCTAAAATAATTGCTTTGCTACACGGTATGTACTTGGGTGAGCACTGGATTCAGGGGCAGATTTATTAAGCTCAGTGAAGTGATAAACTGTCTGGTTTTTATCACCAGCCAATCCGCTCCTACCTATGAAGTTACAGGCTTGGTTTGAAAAATGACAGGTAGGAGCTGATTGGTGATAAATACCAGACAGTTTATCACTTCACTGAGCTTAATAAATCTACCCCTCAGTGAGCTAATATTTTATAGTATTACATTCTAAGCTTAACCCCTTCCCGACATTTGACGTACATTTACGTCATGGCCGGGATGTACTTCCCGACACATGGCATAAATGTACGTCATGGCTTTAAACTGTCCCCGCGTCTATAGACGCGGTGACAGTTTAAACATGTCTGCTGTCCCTGACAGCAGACATGTCCCTGCATGCCCAGGGGGGGCTGCGATGCCGCCCCCCCGTCGGCGATCGCTGTGATTGGCTGTTCAGTGTGAACAGCCATTCACAGCGTTTTCCTGTGTACCGGCGAATAACGTTCGCCGGTGACACAGGGATCGGTGGTGATTGGTGCTGTAAAGTACAGCACCAATCACCACGGGGTGTAAGGGTGACACTGGTGTCACCCCACCTCACCCCACCCGCCCCCAAAGGCCGTGATTGGTTGGTCGGACCGACGAACCAATCACAGCCATGGAGGGTGATTTAAACTAACGGTGACTGCACTGCAGACGCCATTCCGGTCTGGAATTGCATGCAGTGCGGTCACCGTGCCTATCTGCCGCGATATACTGACCTGATCCTTGCAAATACTTACCTGATCACTGCTTGTAGCGTTCCTGGATCTTGTTACTTCTTGTGACTTCCTGTGTTGTGCTGTGCTGTGTTGTGCTGCTGCAGTGTGATAGATTTATAGATAGAGAGATAGAGAGAGATAGAGAGAGATAGAGAGAGCTAGTGACAAAGAGTGCTATATTTTGTGCTGCTGCAGTGTGATAGAGTTATAGAGAGAGAGATAGAGAGAGATAGAGAGATAGTGACAGATTGTGCTATATATTTTTTATATATATACAGCTGTACTGCGTGTGCAACTGACTGCTGCCCCCCCCCTTTTGTGCTGATCAGTATAAATTAACTGATCAGCAACTTTTTGGGGGCTCAGGGTTTTTTTTTTATATATATACCTGTCAGTGCTGCTGCTGCAGTGTCATAGAGTGATAGATAGTGAGAGATAGAGAGATAGTGATAGAAAGTGCTATATTTTGTGTCTGCTGCCCCCCTTTTGTGCACCCCCAGCAACTTTTTGGGGGTGCAGGGGTTATTTTTTATATATATAACTGTCAGTGCTGCTGCTGCAGTGTCATAGAGTGATAGATAGAGAGAGATAGAGAGAGATAGAGAGAGATAGTGACAGAGTGATAGAGAGTGCTTTATTTTGTGTCTGCTGCCCCCCTTTTGTGCACCCCCAGCAACTTTTTGGGGGTGCAGGGGTTATTTTTTATATATATAACTGTCAGTGCTGCTGCTGCAGTGTCATAGAGTGATAGATAGTGAGAGATAGAGAGAGATAGAGAGAGATAGTGACAGAGAGTGATAGAGAGTGCTATATTTTGTGTCTGCTGCCCCCCCCTTTTGTGCTGATCACTATATCTGAGGTGATCAGCAACTTTTTGGGGGTGCAGAGGTTTTTTTTTTTATATATACCTGTCAGTTGTTGCCAGTTGCACTGTCAGTTGCACCAAAGGTTGTGCACCTGCTGCCCCTCACTGGTAATCAGTGTCGCATCACTGATCACCTTTTTTTTTTTTTAGGGTGCTGTGGGGTCTTTTTTTAATTTTTTTTTTTTTTTATCAAATTCCTGTTGCCTTTGAGCGCTGTTCAGTGACGGACGTTACTGACCAACATCTGTGCTCAATTTTTGGCGCAGGACCTTTTTTTTTTTTTTTTTCTGCACTACATACACACTACACACTACATACTACATTGAAATAAAGTTTGTACCCCGCCTACACTATATACGTGTTGAAACATTTCACTACCAGAAACACAAAAATAAAAATGGCATCCCAAATGTCATCCCAGTCATCCAGAAGAATGTATTCAGCGGAGGAGGCATATGCCATGCTTGCCTCTGACTCTGACACAGCCAGTGAGGCAAGCGGGGAATTTGAAGGATTCATCTTAAGCTCCTCTTCCTCCTCTAGTGATGAGGGACCCCCTCAAAGACGCCCCCGTAGAGCAGCTGAGACCCCCCCCCCCAATAATTGATCTCGTATGGACCCCACCACCAGACAATTTTGAGCCCCAGGTTCCTGAGTTTTTGGCCATCCCAGGAATCCAATTTGATTCCACAGGTCTCAGAGAAATTGACTTTTTTAAATTATTTTTCTCTGATGATTTTATAAATTTAATGGTGGACCAAACTAATTTATATGCCCAGCAGTTTATTGCTCAAAACCCCACGTCATCATTTGCTAGGTGGACCCCTGTAGATGCAGTAGAGATTATGACGTTTTGGGGTCTGGTGTTTCATATGGGCATAGTAAAAAAGCCAGAAATTAGGCAATATTGGAGTACAGATGTTCTGTACAGCACCCCACTTTACCGTATGGCCATGACCCGGACTCGTTTTGAGTTAATCCTTAAATTTTTGCATTACAACGATAATGCACAGTGCCCACCCAGAGATGATCCCACCTTTGACCGGCTATTCAAAGTCAGGCCGGTCATTGATCATTTCAGTGCCAAATTTGAAGAGATGTACATCCCAGATAAATTCATTTGCATAGACGAGTCCCTTATACATTTTAAAGGAAGGGTTAAATTCCGCCAGTACCTTCCCAGTAAGAGGGCAAGGTATGGCATAAAAATGTATAAGCTGTGTGAAAGCACCTCAGGGTACACTCCCAGGTTTAGGGTATATGAAGGGAAGGATTCAAGAATTGAACCGCCAGAATGCCCCCCCTCCCTCGTAGGTGTTAGTGGAAAAATTGTCTGGGATTTAGTGCACCCCTTCCTGGATAAAGGTTATCACCTCTATGTGGATAACTTTTACACTAGCATCCCCCTGTTTAAGGCCCTTGGTTCAAGAGGTACAGCAGCTTGCGGTACTGTGCGCAAGAACCAAAGAGGCCTCCCAAAAACGCACATTGCCCAAGTAATGAGAAGGGGTGAAAGCAGGGGAATATGCACCGAAAATATGTTGTTGGTCAAATATAAGGACAAGAGGGATGTCCTTATACTGACAACAATTCACGGAGACAGTACCACCTCCGTCCCTGTACGAGGTACCAGTACCCACACCTCAAAACCTAATTGTATCCTGGATTACAATAGGTACATGGGCGGAGTGGATCTTTCAGATCAGGTACTGAAGCCGTACAGTCCCCTGCGGAAAACAAAAATCTGGTACAAGAAGCTGGCCGTGTATATCATCCAGATGGCACTGTATAACGCTTACGTGCTATTCCGTTCTACCAGCCAGAGGGGGACATTTATGCACTTTCAAGAGGAAGTCATAAAGGGCCTAGTATCTGGGAACCAGCAGGCAGAGGGCCCCAGTACTTCTAGTACTGGCCCCCGTATTGTACCAGGGCAGCATTTTCCTGATGAAATCCCCTCCACTGGAAAAAAGGGCAGGACACAAAAAAGGTGCAAAGTTTGCTATAAAAAGGGAATAAGAAAGCAAACTATTTTCCAGTGTGACACTTGCCCCGACAAACCCGGCCTATGTATAAAGGAGTGTTTTAAAATATACCACACATCTATGGATTATTAGGTTCATAATTTCACCGTGCTTCGGGGGTCTTGCTAATGCCACATAGCACCCACCATTCATTCCACCAGAATCTGAGCCGCAAAATCCAAAAATCACTCCTTCCCTTCTGAGTCCTGCCATGCACCCAACTGGTATTTTTTGGTCACATGTGAGGCATTGCCGTACTCGGGAGAAATTGGGGCACAGATTTTGGGGTGCTTTTTCTCCTTCATACCTTCTGAAAATGAAAAATTTTGAGCCAGAACTGCATTTTTGTGTAAAAAATGTAATTTTTCATTTGCACTGCCCAGTTGTATCAAAATTGGTGAAACCCCTGGGGGTTTGAAATGTACACTATACCCCTAGATGAATTACCTGAGGGGTGTAGTTTGCAAAATGGGGTCACTTGTGGGGGGGTTCCACTGTATTGGTGCTTGGGGGGTCTTGCTAATGCGACATAGCACCCACCAACATTCCACCAGAATCTGTGCTGCAAAATCCAAATATCACTCCTTCCCATCTGAGTCCTGCCACTTTTTGGTCACACATGAGGCATTGCCGTACTCGGGAGAAATTGGGGCATAGATTTTGGGGTGCTTTTTCTCCTTCATACCTTCTGAAAATGAAAAATTTTGAGCCAGAACTGCATTTTTGTGTAAAAAATGTAATTTTTCATTTGCACTGCCCAGTTGTATCAAAATTGGTGAAACCCCTGGGGGTTTGAAATGTACACTATACCCCTAGATGAATTACCTGAGGGGTGTAGTTTGCAAAATGGGGTCACTTGTGGGGGGGTTCCACTGTATTGGTGCTTGGGGGGTCTTGCTAATGCGACATAGCACCCACCAACATTCCACCAGTATCTGTGCTGCAAAATCCAAATATCACTCCTTCCCTTCTGAGTCCTGCCACTTTTTGGTCACACATGAGGCATTGCCGTACTCGGGAGAAATTGGGGCACAGATTTTGGGGTGCTTTTTCTCCTTCATACCTTCTGAAAATGAAAAATTTTGAGCCAGAACTGCATTTTTGTGTAAAAAAAATGTAATTTTTAATTTTCACTGCCCAGTTGTATCAAAATTGGTGAAACCCCTGGGGGTTTGAAATGTACACTATACCCCTAGATGAATTCCCTGAGGGGTGTAGTTTGCACAATGGGGTCACTTGTGGGGGGGTTCCACTGTATTGGTGCTTTGGGGGTCTTGCTAATGCGACATAGCACCCACCAACATTCCACCAGAATCTGTGCTGCAAAATCCAAATATCACTCCTTCCCTTCTGAGTCCTGCCACTTTTTGGTCACACATGAGGCATTGCCGTACTCGGGAGAAATTGGGGCATAGATTTTGGGGTGCTTTTTCTCCTTCATACCTTCTGAAAATGAAAAATTTTGAGCCAGAACTGCATTTTTGTGTAAAAAAAATGTAATTTTTCATTTTCACTGCCCAGTTGTATCAAAATTGGTGAAACCCCTGGGGGTTTGAAATGTACACTATACCCCTAGATGAATTCCCTGAGGGGTGTAGTTTGCAAAATGGGGTCACTTGTGGGGGGTTCCACTGTATTGGTGCTTGGGGGGTCTTGCTAATGCGACATAGCACCCACCAACATTCCACCAGAATCTGAGCTGCAAAATCCAAAAATCACTCCTTCCCTTCTGAGTCCTGCCATGCACCCAAATGGTATTTTTTGGTCACATGTGAGGCATTGCCGTACTCGGGAGAAATTGGGGCACAGATTTTGGGGTGCTTTGTCTCCTTCATTCCTTGTGAAAATGAAAATTTTTGAGCCAGAACTGCATTTTTGTGTAAAAAATTTAATTTTTCATTTTCACTGCCCAGTTGTACCACACTTGGTGAAACCCCTGGGGGTTTGAAATGTACACTATACCCCTAGATGAATTCCCTGAGGGGTGTAGTTTGCAAAATGGGGTCACTTGTGGGGGGGTTACCTAAATTTTAGCATCTTATGGTGCCTAGAAACCTACATGGTGCCTAAAAATAATCTCATAAAAAGGAGGCTCCAAAATCAAGTAGGTGCTCCTTCTATTATGAAGCCTGTGGTTTGGTCAACGTGCACACTAGGGCCACATATAGGATATTTATGAAAACAAAAGAATTGGGGGAATCAATTTTTAGTCACATTTCTCTAGTAAAATCTACTGTGTTCCTTAGAAAAATGTATTAAAATTGCAAATCTGCAAAAAAAATGAAATTTTGAAATTTCACCTACACTTTGTTTTAATTCCTGTGAAACACCTAAAGGGTTAACAAACTTCCAAAATGCTGTTTTGAATACTGTGAGGGGTGCAGTTTTTGAAATGGCATCATTTATGGGGGTGTCTCACATACAAGTCCCTCAAAGTCACATCAGAACTGAACTGGTCCCTAAAGAAATCAGTGTTTGAAATTTTCTTGAAAATTTGCTATTCATATTGTAAGCCTCCTAGTGTCCAAAAAAATTAAAAGGAAGTTGAAATAATGATGGAAACATAAAGTAGACATATGGTCTATGTTAGTTATTAACTATTTTGAGTGGTATGATTATTTGTCTCACAAGCAGAAAATTTAACATTTTGCAAATTGCTAAATTTTCCATTTTTTTACGACATTTTGGTATTTTTCACAAAAAAACACAGACTGTATCGACCCAAATTTACCACTAATTTGAAGTACAATGTGTCACGAGAAAACAATCTCAAAATCACTGGGATAAGTAAAAGCAAAAAAAAGTTATCCCCACTTAAGTGATACATGTCAGATTTGAAAAAAAGGGCTCTGTCAGGAAGGCAAAAACATGCTGTGTCAGGAAGGGGTTAAGCATTCATTTCAAACTCCATGAGATCACTAGCTACAATATTAACATTTAAAAAAATAATTAATCATTAAAAAAAAATTGTTATTGTATTGTTATCTAGAGTATATAAAATAAGTGCTCTGTATTCATCCATCTCCTTTATAGGAACTTCTGCCTGCAGTGTTCTGAGGGCTGAAGCGTACAATCTTACAGCAAATTTGGAAGAATTCAGGTTCCTGCCTGAAACCCTGCAACATTCAGTTAGGACTGGATGCAAAGTTCTATCTTAGATGAAGACAAACTACTAAGCTTGTACTAACATTACCAATGTATAAGCTTTGAGAATTTTGGATGAGACTCTCCTTGTCCCTCAACTAAAGTTGCTATACATCTATATGGACAAGGGCATGACTACTATAGTTTTAAGGGGTGCAGCTGCTATGGGGCCCAGAGCTGAAGGGGGTCAATCTTTACTGTCTAAGTGGGATATGGTCATTTGGTCTACAGCATGATGGTCAACACCATTACGACGACATGGTGTATGTCGACATGGGTCAAGGTTGACATGGGTCTAGGTCGACAGGTCATTAGTTCGATACAAGCATTAGGTTGTCAGTGTCTAGGTCAACAGTCAAAAGGTCGACATGGGGTTTTTCACTGTTTTTTGAGCCGACATGTGCTGACAGGCGGTATTTCATGCTCTACCATCCACTAGGGCGTTGCGGGAGAATAAAATAGTGAGCCGCTCGTAGCGAGGCACCGTGCCCGAAGCATGGGAGCGCAGCGAGCTATGCGAGGCTATGCACTGCAAACTATGTTCATCTCGGCCGTGTCGACATTCCGGTCAAAAAACAGTGAAAAACCCCATATCGACCTTTTGACTGTCGACCTAATGCTTGTGTTGACCTAAAGCCCTGTCAACCTTGTCCCATGTCAACCTAGACCATGTTGACCTTTCCCCATGTCGACCTAATGGTGTTGACCTAATGCTTGTCGACCATCATGCTGTAGACCAAATGATCCCAACCCGTCTAAGTAATATGTTTTACATACATTTATCACCATCAGTTACTAAATAGGGGGCCCTTACAAACGTTTGCTATGGGGCCTGTGAATTTCTAGTTACGCCATGTATATGGACATTCCATTTTAGTACAGTTGAATGATCTGGTCACATTGCGTGTTGCACATCCACCAAATATTGTTTGCATAGAATTTTGACCAATATAGTCTAGTGTGTATGTGCCTTATAACAACCTCTAATTTGCCAAAAGGGTTAGGATTGCCTATGAACTGCTAATTTAACTCCTGCAACAAAATTCAAAAATAATGCACATTAGGCAAAATGGAGATTACCACACTTAGCTCATTGTTTTTGTTTTATTTTTAATTTTTTTAGTGAAATTAAAGTGGTAGAAGGTATAATGTAGAAGGCAATTTTCAAAGTTACTGTTGTTGCTGGTCTTTGCCACTACATTTAAGGGCCAATATCAATAATGTTATGCAAAAACAAGAAGTGGATCTTAGTGTAAACTAGTGGTGATTTAAATCATAAATAAATCATTATAAATACAGTACGTGTCTTGTGTCTTTTTGCGGTGCTCAGTCTTACAATGCTGTGGTATTAAACTGAAAAAGAAAGGGATAGTGTGAGCAGCAGCGGCGTAGCTTTGTTTGGGGCGCCCCCCCGCCGTTAATGGGGGGGCGCCCCCCCCTCCCCCCCGTGCCTGCCCCCCCCCGTGCCTCCTCCCCCCATTGCCGCATGCTTACCTGTCCGCGCTTCCCGGCTCCCCTCCTGGCTTCAATAAATTCTATGCAGACGGACCACGATAAAATGGCCGCCCCCATACAGCAGACAGTTTCAGAAAACAGTCTGCTTTATGGGGCGGCCATTTCATCGTGGTCTGTCTCCATAGCATTGATTGAAGCCAGGAGGGGAGCCGGGACGCGCGGACAGGTAAGCATGCGGGGGATGGGGGGCGGGGGATTACTATAGCACCGCAGCCCCCCTGGCGCCCCCATATGCACAGCGCCCCCCCCCCGCGACCGCGGGGGCTGCGGTGCTATAGTTACGCCACTGGTGAGCAGTACAGGGCGCAATGCTGCCTTAAGATGGTTGATACCTAGATGGATCTCACCGGATCTATAACTTAGTGAACAAAAGAAGAAAAGTGGAATCAACCTGATCTAGTGGCGCAAAATCGGGAATAATATAGACACTAACAAAATATTAAACATAAATTAAAAAAAACACAAATATATTACATCCTTCCAAATGAATTATCATTTTGGCCTTTATTCAGATCTGATCGCAGGACAAATTTTTTGGAAAATGGGCAAAACCATGTGCACTGCAGGTGGGGCAGATGTAACATGTATAAAGAGAGAGTTAGATTTGGGTGAGTTATTTTGTTTCTGTGCAGGGTAAATACTGGCTGCATTATATTTACACTGCAATTTAAATTTCAGTTTCAACACAGCCCACCCAAATTGAACTCTCTCTGCACATGTTACATCTGCCCCACCTGCAGTGCACATGGTTTTGCCCATTTTGTACTGCAATCAGATCTGAATAAGGGCCTTTGTGTAAGTGTCTCTGACTACTTTAATCCTGATGGTTCTATAGCAGGGTTGCCGACCCTCCCGGAATTCCCGGGAGTCTCCCGAAAATCGGGTCCTCCTCCCGGCCCCCCGGAAGGGTGGGCAATCCTCCCGGAATCTGGGGGACCCCCCTGAGCCCCCCGAATCGCGGCATTTAAATGCCGCAATCCGCGGGTCTCAGAGGAGGGGGCGGGGCTAAAATGGCACAATCGCGTCATTTTAGCCCCGCCCCCTCCATAGAGATCAGTCATTTTCCCTGTTTCCCGTAATGGGGGCGGAGCTTAATGACGTCACAGTCAAGCCCCCCCCCCCCCCCCCCCCCCCCCCCCGATCGGGTAAGGAAAGTCTCCTCTCCGGGCTTCTCTCGGAGAGGAGCATTTATAAGTCGGCAACCCTGTTCTATAGCGTTCCAGAATTTGAGGTAAGTGGTTCTTGTGATGATCCCAATGAATAACCAGTGATCGATGCTCAACAGATATATGAAAAAAATACAAATAAAGCAAACGTGTAAATTATACAGTTTCCCAAATCTTTGATTCAGACAGTAAATTCTCAGATAATCCTGTAGATGTCTTATCCACCTCTAAAAGACATATGATAATATGGGTATGGAAGTGAATACAGAAGTAGAACAACACAGATGGACAAGTTTGGATGGCATACAAGAAGCAGTGTGTATTCAATGCTTAACCCCTTCCCGACATATGACGTACATTTACGTCATATGTCGGTTGGGGGTGAATCAAGCCAGCTCACGGAGTGAGCTGGCTTGATAGAGAGCAGGTAATGGCTGTATATTACAGCCATGTCCCTGCTCTCACGGCCGCGAGCGGCGAGTTCGCCGATCGCGGCCGTTTAACCCTTTAAGCACCGCGGGCAAAGCGCCCGCAGTGCTTAAATAGCTGATCGGAGGGGGGGGGCGCCCCCCTCCGGCGCCGATCGGGGCCCCCCGCAGCGCGATCGGAGGGTGCCGATCGGTTGCCATGGTAGCCAGGGGTCTAATGTAGACCCCTGTGCTGTCCGTGTATTCATACCTATTACATCCTGCCTCAGGCAGGATGTAATAGGAAGTGCAAAAAATCACTACGTTCAGCCATAGAGCTCTATGGCTGAACCTAGTACAGGCGATCGCGCCCCCTAGTGGTCAAGTACACTAGGGGGCCTTGTAGTAAAAGTAAAAAAAAAAAAAAAATAAAGTTTAAAAATAAAAAAAAAATAATAAAATATTAAAAGTTCAAATCACCCCCCTTTCCCCATTTCCCAAATAAAAATAAATAAATAATAAAAAAAATAAACATATTTGGTATCGCCGCGTTCCTAAAAGTCCGATCTATTAAAATATAACATTAGTTATCCCGCACGGTTAAAGGCGTAAACGGAAAATAATCCCCAACGCCAAAACTACGCTTTTTGGTCGCATCGCCTACCCAAAAAAAAATAGCTAAAAGAGATCAGAAAGTCGCCCATATCCCATAATGGTATTAATTAAAAAGTACACTTCAGCCCGCAAAAAATGAGCCCTCACCCAGGTCCGTAGGTGGAAAAATAAAAAAGTTATAAGCCGCAGAACATGGCGACGCGACGCAAATTCGAAAAACCGTAACATTTTCTATTTTTTTTTTTAGTGGTAAAATGTAACGAAAACTATATAAGTTTGGTATTACCGGAATCGTAACGACCCATAGAATAAAGATAACCCATCATTTTAAACGAACTATGAACTCCAAAAAAACCGTAACCAGCGCAAAATTGTGGAATTGCGTTTTTTTTTTTTTTTACCCCACATTGAATTATTTCCTGATTCCCCAGAATATTATACAGTATAGTAAATGGTACCATTAGAAAGTACAACTTGTCCCGCAAAAAAAAAGCCCTCATGTGTCTATATAGCCGGAAAATTAAAAAAGTTACGCTTATTTGAACACAAGGAGGAAAAAAAAAAAAAATTACCTTAAAAGGCAATGTCGGGAAGGGGTTAAAGCAGTTTCTTTATCTTTAGTCCCCTTAACAGATAAACCGTATAGACATTTGCTGTATAGCATAATATGACTAGGTGGTGTACCCCACTTACAAGAAACAGAATAAGTGGACACTTATAGCAGCTTCTTTTTCCTTAATCCCTTTAACAGGGAGGGGAACCATGTAGCAATATAGATAAGGTGGCATACCCCACTTACTGAATCAATAGCTGTGTCACGGTCTCAGGTACATCACGCTGGTCACCAGGCCGGGGATTGGCTAGACCTGACACAGGGGTGCGGAGTCTTACCACGCCATAGGTGTTCACCAGTGACCCCTCCAGTTGGGATTTGGGCTTTGCTGCTATGGACATGCCGGTCGCGGTCCCCTGAGCAGGTTCCCCATGTGGCACTGGTAACCCCTTGGAAACAGGTAGCGTGGATTCAGGATTATGCGTAGTCATCTTAGCCGGGTCGTACACTGGTATGTCACGGAGCACAGTGCACAAGGGTCAGACAGGAGAATAGTCAGAAGGCAAGCCGAGGTCGTCCACTGGTAATCACTGGGTACGGTACACGAGGATCAGGCAGGAGAGTGGTCAGGAGGCAGGCCGAGGTCATACACAGGTAACCCACGATTCACGGTACACAGGGATTAAGCCGAAGGATAGTCAGGAAGCAAGCCGAAGTCAGTATCTGGTGATCAGGAATACAGTGAAGTACAAGGGACGCTGGAGCAGGATGTGAGCCTATACTCTGGCAGCTTCTGTCTGCCAGAGACTGCCTTTTTATAGGAAGCACAGGGAGCTAATTACTCACAGGTGCCCTAATCAATGAAGGCTGAGCATGGTCAGTTCACACTGAACTCTCCTGCAGGAGAGAGTTACCAGGTGTTGCAACTAATCAGCAGAGCTCAGATCACACAGACTTTCCTGCAGCATGGAGTGGATCAGAAGCTGAAATCAGCATGCAGACTTTAACCACACAGAGCTGTCAGCAGCAATAGACAGAGCCAGCAGGATTTTGCACGCAGGTAACACTGAATACTACATATTGTGACATTACCCCCCCCTCTAGGGGTGGGCTCCGAACACCCCACAAGGAAATTTTCAAGGTCGTCTGCGGTGCTTCTTTTTTTTGGAAGACTGTTTGGATTTTGTTGACTGATGTGTGACCTTTGGCTCTACAAAACGGGCAGTAGATAATATTGGACGTCCCAGAAAAGGAGTGACATCATGATCCGAGCCGCACTCTGAACTTGAATCCTGGTCCATGGTTCGTGTAGGGAGTTCATGAGGATCCACCATCAACCTGGAAGAACCTACACATATAACTCCACCTCTTAAATTCAAGGAATCGGGTCTCAAAAAATTTTTTGGAGATGCTCTGGGAATTTTAGAATGTAGTCTAGCTGACTCACCACTCTGACTGACCTCAGGTGCGGCAAGGATAGACCTCTCACCAGGAGTCTTGGGTCCAAATCTTTCAACCACAGCCCTGGAAAAAGAAATTAGGTCTTTTAGTCGGGGGTCATGAGTCTCAATGAGTGTACTAACCCACTCCATGGCTTCTCCCCTGAATGACAACACTAAGTACTTGACAATGTTTGCCAAATTAACCCCGGAGAATGGATCGGAGTTCATAGCATCTAAATAATAGTCTGCTAGGGCTTGGAAATGGGTGAGATCTCCATCAAATTGGACAAACTGAGGCTCTTTAAATGAATCCAATTGAACTGGATCCTCCTGGAAAATGGACTTTGAGGACAGTTTGGGTAGAGCCGGGACTCCCAGCAACACAGGCAAATCTTCTTGAATGGCAGGCATTGGAACCTTAGAGACCATGAGGGTACTGGAGACAGGTCCGGAGGCTGCGGAGGAAGACCCGGAGACTTTGGAGGCAGGCCCGTAGGCCATGGAGACTGGCCCGGAGGCCGTGGAGATTGGCCCGGAGGCCGTGGAGACTGGCCCGGAGGCAGCGGAGACAGGCCCGGAGGCCGCGGAGACAGGCCCGGAGGCCGCGGAGACTGGCCCGGAGGCCGCGGAGACTGGCCCGGAGGCCGCGGAGACTGGCCCGGAGGCCGCGGAGACAGGCCCGGAGGCCGCGGAGACAGGCCCGGAGGCCGCGGCACATAGGTCCTCATGCCCGGAGGCAAGGGCAGATGGGTCCTCATGCCCGAAGGCAAGGGCAGATGGGTCTCTACTGGGAGTGACACACTCGGAACTCCCGTCTGGAGTGGAGGACTCGGAACTTCCGTCTGGAGTGGAGGACTCGGAACCCCCATCTGGGGTGATTAACTCGGAACCCCCGTCTGGGGTGATTAACTCGGAATCCCCATCTGGGGTGATTAACTGGGGACACCCTTCTTGGGTGCTTAACTCGGAACCCCCTCCTGGGGTGACGGACTCGGAACCCCCACCTGGGGTGACGGACTCGGAACCCCCACTTGGGGTGATAAACTCGGAACCCCCACTTGGGGTGATAAACTCGGAACCCCCACTTGGGGTGATAAACTCGGAACCCCCACCTGGGGTGACGGACTCGGAACCCCCACTTGGGGTGACGGACTCGGAACCCCCACTTGGGGTGATAAACTCGGAACCCCCACTTGGGGTGATAAACTCGGAACCCCCACTTGGGGTGATAAACTCGGAACCCCCACTTGGGGTGACATACAGAGCCCCTTCTTGAGGCAAAGTGCTCGGTGGCCCTACTTGGGAAGCCACACTCAGAGACTCCTCTTTGGGTAATGCATTCAGACGCCCATTTCGGGGTACCACCTTCAGAGACACCTCTTGGGGTGCAGTGCTCAGGAAACCCACCTGGGGCGCAATGCTCAGAGACCCTGTTTGGGGTGTGGTACTCTGAGACCCTGCTTGGAGCCTGACAGTCTGAGACCCCTCCTGGTGCACGACACTCTGAGACCCCTCTCGGAACTCAACACTGGGGAATTCCTTTTGGAGTACAGCACTTTGATGCCCTTCCTGGGACTTAACACTAGGAAGCTCCTCCTGGAGCACATTACTCGGAAGCCCCTTCTTGGGCTGGACTGCCAGGACCCCATCTTTGGGTTTGATACTCCCCTCCTGGGGCTTGTAACCATGAACCCCCTCCTGGGGCTGGATGGACAGGACCCCCACCTGGGGTTGGACTGATGGGACCCCCTCTCGGGGTGAGACTGAATGGACTCCCTCTTGAGTTTGGACCAACAGGGGCCCCTCTTGGGGTGAGGCTGGCTGGACCCTCTCATGGACTTGGACCAACAGGACCCCCTCTTGGGGCTTGCGATCATGAACACCTTCCCGAGGCTGGACCTGGGCTATACAGTTCTTCAAAGAAATTTTGGTCCTAGGACCCCAGTTGTAACCATAGGATTCCCTCTGGGTTAGAACAGAATCTACTGCTCTATTTCGGGTCCCACGTAGGGAACAATCCCCGATGAAATGATCCTGGGCTCCACAATAAAAGCATAGGCTGAGGGATCTACGCCGCTGGCGCTCCTCATCAGACAACTGGGGACGAGGATGACTCAGGTACCTGTCCTTGCAGGGCACAGATGTAGATGCCACTGGAGTGCCCGGAATGTCATCAGAGGGTTTCACAGGCACTGAACCTAGAGTGGAAGGTACCGTGCCACTAGAAGGACTGCCTAGTAAGACGGTAATCACTGAAAACACCTTAGTCAGTAGCTCCTGCAACTGCTGCATTAAAAGGTGAAGAATCTTCAATGCCTCTGACACTGGTTCCACGGATATTGGAGGAGATGAAGCGAAGTCCATCCGCTGTAACAGAGTCTGTATGCTTTGTAAGATCAGAGCTTGGTTCTGCTCTTGCTTACAGACCCTAGCAGACAGTTGCTCCCATAGCTCCTTTTTTGGGCCAGAGTATTCTGTCACGGTCTCAGGTACATCACGCTGGTCACCAGGCCGGGGATTGGCTAGACCTGACACAGGGGTGCGGAGTCTTACCACGCCATAGGTGTTCACCAGTGACCCCTCCAGTTGGGATTTGGGCTTTGCTGCTATGGACATGCCGGTCGCGGTCCCCTGAGCAGGTTCCCCATGTGGCACTGGTAACCCCTTGGAAACAGGTAGCGTGGATTCAGGATTATGCGTAGTCATCTTAGCCGGGTCGTACACTGGTATGTCACGGAGCACAGTGCACAAGGGTCAGACAGGAGAATAGTCAGAAGGCAAGCCGAGGTCGTCCACTGGTAATCACTGGGTACGGTACACGAGGATCAGGCAGGAGAGTGGTCAGGAGGCAGGCCGAGGTCATACACAGGTAACCCACGATTCACGGTACACAGGGATTAAGCCGAAGGATAGTCAGGAAGCAAGCCGAAGTCAGTATCTGGTGATCAGGAATACAGTGAAGTACAAGGGACGCTGGAGCAGGATGTGAGCCTATACTCTGGCAGCTTCTGTCTGCCAGAGACTGCCTTTTTATAGGAAGCACAGGGAGCTAATTACTCACAGGTGCCCTAATCAATGAAGGCTGAGCATGGTCAGTTCACACTGAACTCTCCTGCAGGAGAGAGTTACCAGGTGTTGCAACTAATCAGCAGAGCTCAGATCACACAGACTTTCCTGCAGCATGGAGTGGATCAGAAGCTGAAATCAGCATGCAGACTTTAACCACACAGAGCTGTCAGCAGCAATAGACAGAGCCAGCAGGATTTTGCACGCAGGTAACACTGAATACTACATATTGTGACAAGCTGTTTAACACATATAATGGTTTATTTTACACCACTCTCCTTATACATAGGAAAATATATATCCAATAGGCGTATCATTTACTCACTGAAAAAAAAGTTGTTTGTAAGCGTATCAAGGTTTCTTTGTGATTTCAAAATCCATTTTCCTCACCAATAATCCAAAATATTTTTTAATGATAAAAAAAGGGATGTGGGGTGAGATTTAATGGGATGAGAGATTCAGAAAATGAGAGATTTGGTGAGAAATCTCCAGTTTTTTTAAAGCAGCAATCATTTACACTGCTAAACCAGTTTGATTTTGCAGTGTAAATGATTGCCGCTTTAAAAAAAACTGGAGATTTCTCACCAAATCTCTCATTTTCGGAATCTCTCATCCCATTAAATCTCACCCGTGGTTTCTTTATTCCATGCAAGGAAGGGAAACCCCAAAACATACAGAGGAAATGGGCTTGATATAGAATCCATGTGAAGATTATACAAAGTCCAACAACAGGAACAAACGGTCAAAATTCTCAAAAATAAAAAATATTTCGGTCCAACTGGACCTTTATCGAGTTGGACCGAAATGCGTCGTCAGATCCAGCGTGTGAGCAGCCATATTTTTTACCCCATTATTTCTTATGTATTTTACCTTTTAGCTGCTTTTTGACTGTTTGTTCCTGTCGTTGGACTTTGTAAAATCTTCGCATGGATTCTGTATAAAGCGTATGGATCAAAGCGCGCATGTGTGAGGCAATTCTGTGAAAAAAATCCATGATCTTTAGCCATTTGTAGGTTGATTAACCAAACCAACAATTTTCTGGCAGTGTCAGGGAAAACGCAGGTGTTCCCAGCAGGGAGGGTGTGTGACATCAGTGATCAGGTCTGAATAACCCCCAATGTATCTATTATGCCAGTCAAAATGACAAAACATCAGAACAGTAATGTCAGCCCTGCCACTTGTTCTGTCAGGCACCATATAGTTGCCGCCGGCATGCACATCACTTGAATTTCCCCAATTGAGACACATCTATCTCTCTTAGGAGCCTATTTATCACCATCCGTATCTGCTTTGATTCTATCATCCCAATACGCAATGCAATAATTGATGCATCAATTATCGCATGCAGGGCACTGTGTTCGGCTTGTGTCTCCTTCGGACACACCTAGCTGATCACTAAGAGGCAGAAAAAATGGGTGTGGCCACGTGACGTTTCACCTTCATGTGTCCTGCTGTCACTCTGCCGTGTACCCTGCTCCACCTGATGCCATTCAAACATGCACCCTGCTTCCCCTGCTGCCACTATGCCCTCTACCCTGCTTCCCCTGCAGCCACTCAGTACTCACCCACATTCGACCCCTCCTCAGCATCAGTCTAGCTTCCATGTTCTGGCCCTTCTCCAAGTCCTCCTCCCCACCCAGCACCCCTCCTTCTTCACCCCCTCCCCAGCCCATTGAAGCAGCCTCCTAACTGCTGTGTAATTTTGGAATATTATTAAAGAATGTATGGATGTTCTTCCGGATATATCACTGCTCTTTTGTGAAGCCTGCTCATAATGCTATTGATGATAATATTGTCTCTTACTAATTTAAATAGCTGCAACTGCCCATGATTTAAAACGTACTCAATGATAAGTAATGCTGTTATTGGGCCTGAGGTGCTGGGCGTGTGCTTGGGACACATGGGAACCGTACATTAATAAAACATTAACTGTCTAACCTAGTTTCCATAAATTGTTTTATAGCAAAAGGATGAGCAGCACAGGTTCAGTACTAATGCAATGGTGATTTAATTAGAGATGCAAGATATATGAGCTATAGAGTGAATACCAGGTACTGGGGTTATTAGTAAACCTATACAAATATGGGGAGCATTATATCAACAGAATAAAAAATATTCAGTTAGCATTTCAGGGTTTTGCCCATTCTTGAAAAGTCAGTTTCTTTTTATACAGTTCTCTGATTGGGCGTTTGCTGTGAACTTGCGGGTCGGATAATTATGGAGCAGAGTATATGAAGGCGGTTACTGCAGCTAACAGCATTGCAGGACTCCTTTTCTCCGATTCAATAGAGCAGAACAAGTGCTTCATTCTGCTCTGCTGAATTGGTAGGAACAGATCGGGGCCTCCTGCACTGAACTTTCAAATAAAAACAAGGTCCAGTAACTAGAAATAAAATAAATGACCATGATCCTGGGGATGGACACAGCAAATGACTTGTTAGAAGGAGAAGTCAGGCATAAAAATGAGCTGTTATATTGGCAGATACCTGCAATTGGTAGGTATCTTGCGCACCCAATGTGCGCAAGAAGGTAAAGCCCCCATACACTATGCGATTTGGGCACAATTTCACCCGATTCAGATTAATCAGGCCGTAAAATCAGCCCAAATCACACATGTAGACATCCTGTCCGACCCTATGTGGGGTCCCGTGCACATCGGATCGAAGTCGAGAGGTATGATGGGCTGCACATAAGATTTGCAAAGTCTTATGTGCAGCCTGGAGCCGGGTAGGGGACGGCAGCGGGCAGGGATGCTGGCAACCAGAGAGCCAGGCGGAGGGAGCAGGGGGGACAGGGGAGGGAACCAGGGAGCTTGGTAAGGGAAGCCGCTGCCAGGCAGCGCCAGCGGGCGCACGTAAAAAAAAGAAAGGGAACCCACTCATTGGCTGAGACCTAGTGTATGGGGACCTTTAGTCCACACATTCATTCCAAAGGACAGTAGATTTTATTGAAGATAACAGGATACAGGTTATATAGGATAAACAGCAGTCAATATGATAAGGTATCAATCTCTCCTGGGATATGTATAGTACAGCACTTTTACATTTCAATAAAACTGTGACAGGATTGGTCAGATACAGACCCTTTTATAGAGCCAAGAAAACAATATGCACCTGCAGTCTAATCAACCTGACCTTTATGTCTGGTATGTTATTGTGGCTGATGACCCATGTACAAGAAAACTCAAGGGGCAGCTTGTAGCATTTAAACATTTAACTACATGTTATCCTGTTGTCTAAAAGTGGACAACTCCTTTAAATAAATACATTTGTATTAAAAGGGGGGGGGGGGTTGGAGCTCGATTGTAGCTATTATATCCTCAGGGCAGTATTCAATGGGCTTATTCACGGCGTGCAGCGAATCCTGTTTAGGATTCACTGCACTGTCACCACGTTCCGGAGCCTCGCTGTCCCCCTGTTATCCCCCTATTCAACGTCGCAGGGGCTCGCTGCCCCTGACGGCGAATGTGAACCCCTGCGGCAGACGCCGCAGGGAGCCTGAGGACGGCGGCAGGCAGGGAGATGGAAGTCTCCCTACCTGCCCCAGAACCTATGTGGGGGGGAGGTGGGCTCCCCGGGAGCCAGGCAGCACAGGCTGCCCCCTGGGTGAGCCAGCAGGGGACTGGGTATTCACTGCACCTGATCGTGCATATGTAATGATCGGATGCAGTGAATATATGAATATCTAATGAGCGGCTCTCGGCTCCCGGACCCCTGCTGAATATATATTCATGTGCTATAAGCACATGAATAAAAATAGAATGCCCCTTCACAGAATAAAATTCCTGATTTTTTGACACCACTTTCCACTTCTCCATGAAAAGATGGCGATTTGCTACACGGCGTCACACGGCGAAAATCACTTAGAAAGACGGCGAGAAGTGCATGTTGAATAGGGTGTTTCGCTTTCTGACCCAAAAAAATCACCTTCCAACGCGAAAATAGCACAAATTTGCCGTGAAACAGGGCAAATTATCCTCATTGAATACTGCCCTTAGAGTGTTCCAGGCTTACGTCCTGCACAGAAGGCACCTGAGCAAGTTACCCCTGGGGGGAGTCTGAGTGCCAGTATCAAGGAGTTGGTATATACAGTTGTGCTTATAAGTTTACATACCCTAGCAGAATGTGTGCTTTTCTGGCCATTTTCTCTGAGAATATGAATGATAGCTCACAAACTTTTCTTTCACTCATGGTTAGTGGTTGGGTGAAGCCATTTATTGTCAAACAACTGTGTTTACCCTGAAGATTTGGGCCTGATAACATGCACACAAGTTGACACAAACGGGTTTGAATGGCTACTAAAGGTAATCATCCTCACCTGTGATTTGTTTGTTTGTAATCAGTGTGTGTGTAAAAGGTCAGTGAGTTTTTAGACTCCTGAAAGACCCCTGCATCTTTCATCCAGTGCTGCACTGACATGTCTGGATTCTGAGTCATGGCAACTGTATAAAACAGGAAAGGGATATAAAAAGATATCCAAGCAATTGAGAATGCCAATCAGCAGTGTTCAAACTCTAATTAAGAAGTGGAAAATGAGGGATTCTGTGGAAACCAAATCACGGTCAGGTAGACCAACAAAAATTTCTGCCAGGAACACTGTTCGGGATGCAAAGAAAAATCCACAAATAACTTCAGCCTAAATACAGGACTCTTTTATAAAAAGTGGTGTGGTTGTTTCAAGATGCACAGTAAGGAAGCATATGAAGAACAATGGGCTACATAGTCGAGTCACCAGAAGAAAGCCATTACTACGCAATGCCACAAAGCATCCCGTTTACAATACTCCAAACAGCACAGAGACAAGCCTCAAAACTTCTCGAACAAAGTCATTTGGAGTGATGAGACCAAAATTTAACTTTTTTGGCCACAACCATAAACGTTATATTTGGAGAGTCAACAAGGCAGATGATGAAAGGTACATCATTCCTACTGTGAAACATGGAGGTGGATCGCTGATGTTTTGGGGATGTGTGAGCTACAAAGGCACTGGAAACTTGGTCAAAATTTATGGCAAGATGAATGCAGCATGTTATCAGAAAATCCTGGAGGAAAATTTGCACTCATAAGCCCGGAAGCTGTGCATGGGACGTACTTGGACGTTCCAACATGACAATGATCCAAAACACAAGACCAAGTCGACCTGTCATTGGATACAGCAGAATAAAGTGAAGTGGCCATCTCAGTCTCCTGACCTTAATATCATTGAGCCACTCTGGGGAGATCTCAAACGTGCAGTTCATGCAAGACAGCCCAAGAATTTACTGGAACTGGAGGCTTTTTGCCAAGAACAATAGGCAGCTTTACCATCTGAGAAAATAAAGAGCCTCATCCACAACTACCACAAAAGACTTTAAGCTGTCATTGATGTTAAAGGGGGCAATACATGGTATTAAGAACTGGGATATGTAAACTTTTGATCAGGGTCATTTGGGCAGTTTCTGTTGTCATTATGATTGATTTAAAAAGAGTAAATACAGTTGGATGACAATAAATTGCTTCCAGCATACCAGCTTCCAGTTTTGTTTGGAGAGACCTTTTGTGCAAAAACAGTATATACAGATGTAGCGTGTCCCATCTTTGCAGGGGATGGCAGAAGATTTGCCATCCACCATCCCCCGCCAGCCGCCGTAAGGGGACGCGCGCACACGAGATGCGCGCGTGTCTCCTTACAACGGGGCTCCCCCCCGGGTCCCCATCGCCTCGCCGGCGGTCGCCCCGGGTCCCCGCCGCCTTGCCGCACCCCCCCCTAACCCTGTCCATCTCCCTGAAGCGGAGACGGACAGGGTTCCTGTCCCCCCGCCGACGTGAAACTGGGAGTGTGAGACGCACGTGCATCCCAGTCTCTAACGCCGGCGCTCGCCAGTGCAAGGGATCTGGTGAGCGCCGGTCAAAGATGTCTCCCGCTCCATCTGTAGGGAGTGAAGTGAACACTTTGGTACTTGTTTCCTAGAACGGCCACAATCGTGAGTGATCGTGGCTCTTAATTAAGGGACACGATCCTCACGATGTGGCCGATTTTTTACAATTTTTTCCGTTTGATTGACAGAAATCGGGTCAATCGGTCGGTCGCGACCAATTAAAATCGGCCGCGATGCGACCGACCGATTGACCCGATTTTTCCATAGACTTCAATGTTAAAAAATCTTTTAACATTGAAATCGGTCGGTCTTGTGCCATTATAATGGCACAAGATGAGATGGGCTTGATTAAGTCCATCTCACATAGGGAAAAATGATAAAAAAGGTGAAATGGGCCAATATGACCCATTTCACATTTTTTATGTGCCCGCCATGACCCCACGATAGACGTCAACCCGAAGCGTGGCGAGCGCAGCGAGCCCGCGAGGGGCGGCGGTGCGCGTCCTCCGACCTTTTCATTCCCCTACTATCCACTAGGGCGTGGAGTGAGAATAGAATAGTGTGGCGAGCGCAGCGAGCCACCGAGCCCGAAGCGTGGCGAGCGCAGCGAGCCCCGCGAGGGGACGCGTATACCTGTGAAGTTATACGCGTCCCCTCGCGGGGCTCGCTGCGCTCGCCACGCTTCGGGCTCGGTGGCTCGCTGCGCTCGCCACACTATTCTATTCTCACTCCACGCCCTAGTGGATAGTAGGGGAATGAAAAGGTCGGAGGACGCGCACCGCCGCCCCTCGCGGGCTCGCTGCGCTCGCCACGCTTCGGGTTGACGTCTATCGTGGGGTCTAGCCCACTTAGTAACATTTGGGGGGGCAATTGAAAATAATCATGTGAAAAAAAAAAAAATCGGGTGAAAAATCGGTCGGTCGGATCGGTCGCATCGCATGCGACCAAATCGCATGCGATGCGATCGATCCGATTTTTTATCTTACGACCACAACGATCTAAATCGTTGTGGCCGTTCTAGGAAACAAGTACCAACACTTTTCCTAGACTGAAGGATATCCCGCTTTCAAGTTGAGCAAAACACTGTTTAGCCTGTGAAGCGTGGCTGGCACTGGGACCAGTCATGAGGACAATATTGCTGCCATTTTTGGTCACCAGGGATTGGGGATATGATTCTCCTGTGTGCTCACCCCCAGCCCCAGCAGCTACTGCACGGACAACTCTGCCGACTCCTGCTGCTGCTGGATGCGGATGGGCTAGGAGTGACTGCCGGGCGGGGGGGCGCACTCTTGATTTCCCCCTGCAGCTCCCTGGGAGGGGGACACACGATTAGGCACTTGATGTGCCAAGGTTTGCATATGATAAATCACATGGATTTATCATATGCAGTCCCCGGGGAGCTGCAGGAGGAGAGAGTCGTGCGAGGGACGACAGCAGGCGGGGGATGCCGGCTAATAGAGAGCAAGGCAGGGGTAGCAGCGGCAGGCTGCTTAGAGAGCCGGGCAGGAGGAACTTGAAGCTGTTCTGGTGACAGTGCGGGAGCAGGGCGCCGGGTAGCGAGAAGACACTGGCTGCCGGGCAGCGGCAGGAGTCGGGAGAAGCAGATAACTTGAAAAAAACAAACGCCCATACAGATGACTAGGAAGCCATTGATTGGCTGAGACCTCTCTCAGCCAATCGCTGCCAATCAATGGCTTCCTAGTCATCTGTATGGGCGTTTTTTTTTTCAAGTTATCTGCTTCTCCCGGCTCCCGCCGCTGCCTGGCACCCAGCTACTACTCCCTGCCCGGCGCCCTGCTCCCGCACTGTCACCAGAACAGCTTCCTCCTGCCCGGCTCCCTATGCAGCCTGCCCCTGCTATCCCTGCCTGGCTCTATATTAGCCGGCATCCCCCGCCCGCTGCCGTCCCCCGCACGGCTTCGGTGCCGGGCTGCACATAAGATTTAGCAAATCTTATGTGCAGCCCATCCGACCTCCCGATCCGATGCGCACGGGACCACGCATCGGATCGGACAGGGTTGTCTACAAGTGCGATTTGGGCCGATTTCACGGCCCCATTCATCCGAATTGGGTGAAATCATGCCCAAATCGCATAGTGTATGGGAGGCTTAATGGTGTGTACACATGGTGAGATGTGCCTTGAGATGCGATCCCCGATATGATCAGATCGGATCGCAAGGCACATCCGATTTGCATACAATCTTGACTATATAGTGCAGATGTGCACTATATAGTCAAGGCAGCCAAGACTTTCTGGCTTGCGATACGTGAACGCGCATCGGTCTCGGATCGGGATCGCAAGGGTTAAAACCCTTGCGATCTGCATCCGATGCCGATCCGATGTTGACTATATCGTCAACATCAGAAGGCAAATTGTACCGTGTGTACACACTATTACTCTAGTCGGCACTGACACACACAGACGGTGCCTGACATGTGCTCACGGGTAGACACCGGTAGTGTGCTGTGCAGCTCTAGTGGGGGGGGGGGCGATCATCCCTGGTTATGGGGGAGTATCCATCCCTAGTTATAGGGGAGTTGGTGCCTCGGCCCAGGGACTATAGCAGTGGCAGGCAAGCAGTAAAGTCATGTGATGGCAGGCGTGGTGCCCCGTGTATCTGCATGGCTTGTCCGCCTCATTTATCTAGTACAGTTAAATTAGTTAGAAACTGTAAAAGCATAATCTAATATGCTATAGTGCATTTGCAGCAGGGCCCGATTAAGGGTTCTAGCATCCCCAGGCTAATACAGATGTGCCCTCCCCCATACATTAATTAAAAAAATTCCTACATATGTGCTTGTTGCCTTGTGTTACATATATTCATTGCCAGGGGGCTTCTTGCTCATTGTCAGGGAGTTACATGCTCATTGCCAGGGGGTAACTGCTTAGAATGCACCAGCGCTACCAAAAAAGGCACTTCCATGTATCACTGGGCACGTTGCCTTCCCCTGACATACACTAGAGGACCTCTAGCAGCTGTCTCCTAGAAGACGGCAGATAGTTTTGGGAGACCCATCTCCCCACCACAGAGGTTTCTAGTAGTAGGTACAGCCGCAGCATCTATTGTACTGGCGCTGCACCCCCCCAGAACCCAGCACCGCATGCTGCAACCTAATCAGCCTATTGGTTGATCAGGCCTTGATTTGCAGTGTGACTAAAAATAACACTGTCATACTCCAGTGATGCACAGGATGGAATATGTATAGCTAACATTTATTTAGTAAAATGAAGAACAACTTCCCCTTTCTAAAAATATCACTAACTTGTATAGTTGTGCCTTCATGTAAGGGGAAACAGTGTTACATTATCTTTCTGAGCTATGAGGAAAGTTAGTAAATTGTGTTTAAGGCTTTGCCTGATCTCTCACACTGATTCCCAGACAGCTCTTTGCCCTACCACCGAGTGCATACCTGTACCATGCGACCAAGATATGGACAGTGTTATTGTGACAAGATGGCAAACAGGGATACGGTCATATTGTCGACCCTACATAGGTCGACAGTAATTAGGTCGACATGCAACTAGGTCAACAGGGTTCTAAGTCATCATGGATGAAGGTCGACAGGTGTCTGGGTCAACATGGGCAAGGTCTAAATGGTTTTAGGTCGACAAGTTTTTTTTTTTCAGTTTTTTGAGCCGACAGGCTGCATTTCATGCCCTACCATCCACCTGGGGCGTGGTGGGAGAATAAAATAGTGTGCCCAAAGCATTGCGAGTGAAGTGAGGGGCTTACGGTTGACTTACAAATGTGTCCATGTCGACTGTGTCGACATTCGTGTCAAAAACCCATGTTGACCTTGTGACCTAACCCATGTCGACCTAACGCATTTGTCGACCTAAACCCGTGTCGACCTAGAACCCTGTCTGTCGACCCAATGGTGTCAAAAAGACGATTTTTACAGTACCTACTGCGCCCTAGTGCAGCAATAGTAATAACACCAAAAAGGGGGAATAGTAATATTCCTCCTTTTTGACCCAATGGTGTCGACCTAACGACTGTCGATCTGTCAGGTCGACAATACGATCCACACCCGGCAAACAATGATAGATAGACTTAATGGCAACATATCTCCTAAGCAGTGGTGCCGGGAGAGGGGGTGGGTGGGGGTGAGGGCACTAATTATCCGAGGCCAGGTCTGATGAAGGGGCTCCCCTGTTACCTGGCAGCAGCTGTTCTCATCCCAGCACATGCTGATGTGTGCTGGCTGCAGTGTGGCCAGGGAGGTGCTTAAGCATTCCTTCAACTTATATCTGTCTCTAATTGGGTCCGGCCTGACCGTAGGGGGAACTACAATGATGGTGGGCATGACTTTGGGTATTGGGGGCGAGGCCTTATACTGTGACCCCGATTTCATTGTTTTTGGAGCATACCCAGCACTCCACTAGCATCTGGACAGCCCTCGAATCCTTCCCTCCTTCACTGCACTTGCCCATGTCATCTCTTCAGCGATCACCGGCTGCTCTGCAGAGCAGCGTTGATATTTGGCTCCAGGCATTTGCCCCCCCCCCCCACCCACAGGACACCCCTGGGAGGGACAGTGGGACAAATAGTAGGGCTGCCTGCTGCAATCAGGACAGTTGGAAGATGTGCTTAAAAGTGCTATTTTTTCTGTATTTTCTTCTAAGGGTGCATGGCCATGCCTTCTGCAATTAGGCCACACACCCTGAAAATTAAAGGTTCTCTACTGCCCAGCTCCTAAGATCCCAAATGTTCATGGGGAGTCCTCATTGAAAATGGGCCGGTCATGGCTGAAAGAAGACATGGGGATTTAAAGCAGACATATTTTTTGAATGCAAAACCCACCTGGATCAAATATCAGTCCCATAGTTCTGTCTATAGTTGCCATGTGAAATGGCAGTGGAGCTATTCCCATCCCATACGCCAGAGATGAGGAACCTTTGGCCCTCCAGCTGTTGTTGAGCCACGCATCCCAGCATGCACTGCAACAGTTGCAGGTGGCCACATATCAAAACTATTAAATATGACATAATCAGGAACTGGGGTTCCTGAACCTGTTCTGGGACAAAATGTTCTTTCCATAAGATAAATTTTATTTTAAAGTCACTTGTGACTTTATAGCCTTTGTGTCTAAACACAATTTCTCTCTCTCTCTCTCTGTTTATTTTATTAATCGAACCCAAGACCTGGAGTTCCTGGACCTATTTTTCCAGAAAAAATAGTACTGTATATACATATATATACTGTAGTGCAGTGGTAATATTCAGCCGGTTCTGCTAATGAGCGCCGTCCGCTCCTTGTAAGTTAGACCGCCACCAGCCGCAGACAAGGAAAAGGTGTGACAACCGGGCAGAGAGCTGTATACTGCCCGGCTGTATACACAAAAGCAGGTCTGTGGCTATTTTGAATACCACTGGACCGCGAGCCAGTCGGCACTCACGGTCTGGAAGCCAATCAGTAAACGGCAGTGGAGGCTCCAGGGCATTACAGCATGTGGCCTTATGGTGTTTAGCTTTATGTGTAATGGGCATTAGCATTACAGTGCGTGACATAATATTTATAGGCATTACAGCTTGTGGAGTACTGTGTAACAGGCATTATGGCACGTGGAATACTGTGTAACAGGCGTTATGGCATGTGGAGTACTGTGTAACAGGCAATATGGCATGTGGAATACTTTGTAACAGGCATTACGGATTGCGGAATACTGTGTAACAGGCATTACAGAATGTGGAATACTGTGTAACAGGGGTTATGGCATGTGGAGTACTGTGTAACAGGCATTACTGCATGCGGGGTACTGTGTAACAGGCATTACGGCACGTGGTATACTGTGTAACAGGCATTATGGCATGTGGAGTACTGTATAACAGGCATTATGGCATGCGGAGTACTGTGTAACGGGCATTACGGCATGCGGAATACTGTGTAACGGGCATCATGACATGTGGAGTACTGTGTAACAGGCATTACGGCATGCGGAATACTGTGTAACAGGCATTATGGCATGTGGAATACTGTGTAACAGGCATTATGGCATGTGGAATACTGTGTAACAGGCATTATGGCATGTGGAATACTGTGTAACAGGCATTATGGCATGTGGAATACTGTGTAACAGGCATTATTGCATGTGGAATACTGTGTAACGGGCATCATGACATGTGGAGTACTGTGTAACGGGCATTACGGCATGCGGAATACTGTGTAACAGGCTTTATGGCATGTGGAATACTGTGTAACAGGCTTTATGGCATGTGGAATACTGTGTAACAGGCATTATGGCATGCGGAATACTGTGTAACTGTTAGGAGCTGCCCGGGCAGCGCTGCCCCGGCAGTCCTCAGACGACGCGCCCCGGCTGTTGCTAGGCAGCCGGGACGCCGCCGCGTCATCACCCCCGCTCTTCCGCCGGATGCAGACGCGAGTAGCGCTGCTCCGGCAATCCGGAGACGAAGTGCCCCGGCTGTTGCTAGGCAGCCGGGACGCCGCCGCGTCATCAGTCCCGCACTTCCGCCGGACGCTGACGCGCGCCCGGCAGCTCTCTCTCAATTCCTTCCTCCCCTGCCGCAGCGGTTGCCTAGGCGACGGGGGATGCCAGGCGGCCGCGGGGAGGAGGGGGCAGTCTGCAGGCCCCTCACAGCTGATTAGCAGCAGCTGTGGGGGACGCCTTTTGGCGCCCTATTTAAGGTCCTGGGCACTATACTCTGACGCCGGTGATAGTTCTACCTTGTTTGGTCAGAGTGTTCCCGGTTTCCTGGTTCCTGTTGGTCTTGGTTCCTGCCCTGCTTCCAGCATTCCAGTGCCTATTCCTGTTTGGCTGCTGAGGGATATTCCTTCTTGTCTGTATCATCATCTTTCAGATAAGTGGGAGTTTATCCCTATCTTTTCAGCTCCTGTATATCATTTGTTGTTAAGTACCATCCTTTTAATATTGTTACTCCTGTATGCCATTTATTGTTAAGTACCATCCTTTGAGTATTGTTACTCCTGTATACCAGTTATTGTTAAAATATCATCTCTTGAGTATTGTTACTCCCGGTGCCATTTGTGACAAGTTCTACCATCTACTAGTTGTGTGAGTCCTCGCCAGTGGTTGTAGTCAGTTGTTCCCCTTGTCCTCCGTTGGCCTTGACGGCCGCGTTGTCACACGTAAGACCTGGTGGCATCGGGGGCGGAGCCTGACTAACGGGCTCTGTCGAACGCGGCTATTTTAGGTGAAGCCTTAGCCCTTGCACGCGTCCGTCAATTCTATCCGGAGGCAACGGAGTTAGGGTTGGCGGGGACTCTACGGATCCTAACATTATCACCGGCCACAAAAAAAGAGAAGCTTATTGCTATTTGTAGGGGATCCGCTCTCTTATCATGGATCCTGCTCAACAGGCCGCAGGCCACGCGCTTGCAGGGCAGATGCATACTCTCACCCAGAAGCTTACTCTCAGGGTTAATACACAGGAGGAATGGGTGCATGGGGCCTTGTCCTCAGCTAGAAACCCTGAGCCTAAAGTAAACCTCCCGGATCGTTTCTCTGGGGATCGCTCCCAGTTTTTTAACTTTAGGGAGGCTTGCAAATTGTATTTTAAACTCCGGCCGGTATCCTCAGGTACGGAGTCTCAAAAAGTGGGAATTATCATCTCACTTCTCCAGGGTGATCCTCAGTCCTGGGCTTTTGGGCTCCCCGCTGGGGATTTGGCTCTTACATCTGTTGATTCTTTTTTTACTGCCATGGGATTGTTATATGATGACCCAGACCGGGCTGCCTCCGCCGAAGCAAATCTTCGGGCTCTACGGCAGGGTAAAGGAACTGCGGAGGCATACTGCACCCAGTTCCGGAGATGGGCTATTGATTCCGGGTGGAATGACCCAGCCCTCCGTAGTCAGTTTAGGATAGGGTTATCGGAGGGTCTTAAGGACGCCCTGGTTCATTACCCCACATCCCTTGATGGGATCCTACAGTTGGCCATCAAGGTAGACCGGCGTTTTCGCGAACGCCAGAGGGAGAGAGACTCAGGGGTGCTGCCCTCACAGTCGTCTGGGGATGCCCTGGAGAATTCGGATGAAGAGCCCATGCAAATAGGGGCTACTCGCTTGTCCACTGCAGAGAAGAACCATAGGAGGACCCGGGGTTTATGTCTCTACTGTGGGGTCAGGGTCACCGCGCAGTCGCTTGCCCATTGAAGTCAGTAAAAGACAGGGCCTAGGTGAATTCGGGGGGGGGGGGGGGGTTCATTTAGGCCTATCTAGTTTCTCTCCCCTAGGCTCGATATTATTACAGGTCATTGTCGCTAGTGGTAAAATATCGTCGGAGGTCTCTGCCTTTGTGGATTGCGGGGCGGCCGTCAATTTCATAGATATAGGGTTAGTCCACGCATTAGGGCTCGAGCCCGTACCCTTAGCTAATACCTTGTCAGTCTGTGGGTTGGACGGCCTTCCGCTCTCCAACGGCAGCATCTCTTCATGCACTCCTTGTATTCGTTTGTCTGTGGGAGCTCTTCATTCGGAAGAGATCTCTTTCTACATTTTTTATTGTCCGTGGGCTCCTCTGGTACTGGGTTTACCATGGTTAAAGAAACATAATCCCAATATTGACTGGGTAACAGGGGAGATCACGCGGTGGGGGTCATCTTGTTCCAACAACTGTCTCACGCTTCCTCTCCGGGCCATTCACTCGGTCGTCACGTCCCTGCCTCTTACCTTTAGGGAATTTGCCGACGTATTCTCAAAAAAAGAAGCCGATACTTTACCCCCTCACCGCGCTTATGACTGTGCCATTGATCTTGTCCCTAATTCCCGGTTGCCCAAGGGAAGGCTTTATGCCTTATCGGTTCCTGAATCCCAGGCCATGGACCTATATATCAAGGAAAGTCTTGAGAAAGGGTTTATTCGTCCCTCCAAGTCACCGGTGGGCGCAGGTTTTTTCTTTGTAGAAAAAAAAGACGGGTCACTGCGTCCTTGTATTGATTTTCGGGCCCTTAACAAGATAACTATAAAAAATTCTTACCCATTACCCCTCATTTCGGTCTTATTTGATCAGATTCGTGAAGCAGTCATCTTTTCTAAGATCGATTTAAGGGGAGCATATAACCTCATCAGAATTCGCCAGGGAGATGAGTGGAAGACCGCGTTTAATACCCATTCCGGCCACTACGAATACCTGGTGATGCCGTTTGGACTAGCCAACGCCAACGTGATGCCGTTTGGACTAGCCAACGCGCCCGCGGTCTTCCAGGACTTCATCAACGAGGTGCTACGGCCTTTCTTAGGAATTTTCGCAGTGGTCTACCTGGACGACATTTTAATTTTCTCCAAGAGTCTTTCCGAACACCGCCAACATGTTTCTATGGTCCTACAAAAACTGCGGGAGAACCAGTTGTACGCTAAATTAGAAAAGTGTGAATTTGAAGTCTGTCAGATCTCCTTTTTAGGGTACATAATCTCACCCAAGGGCTTTTCTATGGATCCATGTAAGGTTCAGGCTATCTTATCTTGGGCTCGTCCTACCAACCTCAAAGCAGTCCAAAGATTCTTAGGCTTTGCTAATTATTATCGTAAATTTATTCGGTCTTTTTCTCAGATTGTTGCTCCCATCGTCGAGCTTACCCGTAAGGATGCCGATCCCGGTCATTGGTCCCCACGGGCGATCGAATCCTTCGAATTGTTAAAAAAGGCCTTTTGTTCTGCTCCCATTTTACATCATCCGGATCCCAGATTCCCATTTGTGGTTGAGGTGGATGCTTCGGATATTGGGGCTGGGGCCGTTCTTTCTCAGAAAAATAATCTCGATCAAAAGATCCACCCTTGTGCCTACTTCTCCCGCAAGTTTTCCTCGGCCGAGAGGAATTATGATGTGGGGAACCGGGAGTTGCTGGCTATAAAGTGGGCGTTTGAGGAGTGGCGCCATTGGCTGGAAGGCGCAAAACATGTCATCACGGTGATCACGGATCATAAAAACCTGGCCTATATCGAGTCAGCCAAAAGACTTAATCCGCGTCAGGCGCGATGGGCATTATTTTTTACCAGGTTTCGTTTTCTCATCACCTTCAGACCCGGGCCGAAAAACATTAAAGCAGACGCTCTTTCCCGGAGTTTTTTAACCAGTCTTGTTACCAATTCTAGTGAATCTCCCATTCTCCCGTCTTCCATCATCCATGCCGGTTTAACCCAGGATTTGGCCTCTCGTGTCATCGCCTCTCAGTCGTTAGCTCCCCAGAACTCCCCGCAAGGTCGTCTCTTTGTTCCCAAGGAACTGCGTGAATTGTTCATCAAGGACTTCCATTCTAGCAGACTCGCCGGACACCCTGGCATTACCAAGACCCTAGAACATCTGTCCCGAGCAGTCTGGTGGCCTGCCATGAAACAGGATGTCTCTCGTTTTGTTTTTTCTTGTCAGACTTGTGCCAGATATAAGTCTTCACGACTGTCACCTGTGGGTCAGCTTCTGCCATTGTCCATTCCAAAAAAGCCGTGGTCTCATATTGCTATGGACTTCATTGTGGATCTTCCGCCCTCTGCCCATTGTACCACCATTTGGGTCACGGTGGATCGCTTTAGTAAAATGGCACACTTTGTTCCCTTGCGCAAGCTTCCCACAGCCAGGGAATTAGCTCAGTTGTTTGTGACACATATTTTCCGGCTGCATGGCCTCCCCGAGAATATCGTCTCAGATAGGGGTACGCAGTTCGTGGCCACGTTTTGGAGACGATTTTGCTCCATGTTGGGGATACAGCTCAATCTCTCCTCGGGGTATCACCCGCAGTCCAATGGGCAGACCGAGAGGGTAAACCAGGCGTTAGAACAGTATTTGCGTTGTTTCGTATCTAAATGCCAGAGTAATTGGGCGGAGCTGTTACCATTGGCTGAGTTCGCCTATAACAACGCCTATCATGTGGCATCCAAGAAGTCTCCTTTTTTGTGCAACTTCGGGTTCCATCCCAAGTGTAATTGTTTTGATGTCCCCATGGATTCCTCGTGGTCTTCTTCTTCTGCGGTTGCTCTTCTTCAAAGGGCTTGGAAGAAGGTGCACCTCGCCCTCAGACAGTCCGCAGCGCGCTCCAAGATCTTTTTTGATAGACACAGGAGACCGTGTTCTTTTAAGGTCGGTCAAAGAGTCTGGCTGTCAACTCGACATGTCAAACTTCGCCAGAGATGCCCCAAACTGGGGCCCAAATTTATCGGGCCCTTCCTGATTACCGAACAAATCAATCCAGTGGCGTTCAGGTTGCGGCTACCCAGATCTTTGAGAATTAATAGTGTCTTTCATTGTTCTCTACTCAAACCGGTCTCAATTACTTCCCGGTCCTTGCCCCTTCAAAGTCGCACACCCATTTTTGTTCAGGGACACAAGGAATTTATTGTTGAACGCATCTTGGATTCCAAAATGGTCCGGGGGAAACTAAAATTTTTGGTCCATTGGAAGGGCTTTGGGGATGAAGAGAGGTCTTGGGTGCCTGATAGGTTTCTTCATGCGCCCAGGTTAAAGGCTGAATTCTTAAAGAACTTTCCGTCCAAACCCGGTTCTGAGGGTTCGGTGACCCCTCCTCAAGGGGGGGGTACTGTTAGGAGCTGCCCGGGCAGTCCTCAGACGATGCGCCCCGGCTGCTGCTAGGCAGCCGGGACGCCGCCGCGTCATCACCCCCGCTCTTCCGCCGGATGCAGACGCGAGTAGCGCTGCTCCGGCAATCCGGAGATGAAGCGCCCCGGCTGTTGCTAGGCAGCCAGGACGCCGCCGCGTCATCAGTCCCGCACTTCCGCTGGACGCTGACGCGCGCACGGCAGCTCTCTCTCAATTCCTTCCTCCCCTGCCGCAGTGGTTGCCTAGGCGACGGGGATGCCAGGCGGCCGCGGGGAGGAGGGGGCAGTCTGCAGGCCCCTCACAGCTGATTAGCAGCAGCTGTGGGGGACGCCTTTTGGCGCCCTATTTAAGGTCCTGGGCACTATACTCTGACGCCGGTGATAGTTCTACCTTGTTTGGTCAGAGTGTTCCCGGTTTCCTGGTTCCTGTTGGTCTTGGTTCCTGCCCTGCTTCCAGCATTCCAGTGCCTATTCCTCTTTGGCTGCTGAGGGATATTCCTTCTTGTCTGTATCATCATCTTTCAGATAAGTGGGAGTTTATCCCTATCTTTTCAGCTCCTGTATATCATTTGTTGTTAAGTACCATCCTTTGAGTATTGTTACTCCTGTATGCCATTTATTGTTAAGTACCATCCTTTGAGTATTGTTACTCCTGTATGCCATTTATTGTTAAGTACCATCCTTTGAGTATTGTTACTCCTGTATATCAGTTATTGTTAAAATATCATCTCCTGAGTATTGTTACTCCCGGTGCCATTTGTGGCAAGTTCTACCATCTTCTAGTTGTGTGAGTCCTCGCCAGTGGTTGTAGTCAGTTGTTCCCCTTGTCCTCCGTTGGCCTTGACGGCCGCGTTGTCACACGTAAGACCTGGTGGCATCGGGGGCGGAGCCTGACTAACGGGCTCTGTCGAACACGGCTATTTTAGGTGAAGCCTTAGCCCTTGTGCGTCCGTCAATTCTATACGGAGGCAACGGAGTTAGGGTTGGCGGTGACTCTACGGATCCTAACAGTAACAGGCATTACGGCATGCGGAATACTGTGTAACAGGCTTTATGGCATGTGGAATACTGTGTAACAGGCTTTATGGCATGTGGAATACTGTGTAACGGGCATTACGGCATGCGGAATACTGTGTAACAGGCATTATGGCATGCGGAATACTGTGTAACAGGCATTACGGCATGCGGAATATTTATTTATTAACAGTTTCTTATATAGCGCACACAGATTCCGCAGCGCTTTACAAAGCATAATTAGGAGCAAAAACACATATCAAATTACAGTACAAGACAGTTTAGGACAAGTACATGGTAAATATGGATAGTTGCATCAGGGGACAGGACACTGAAGCAATCATCAGGGTGGCAGAGGTTTATATATTCTAAGAAAGGCACAAGAGGAGAGAGGGCCCTGCCCGTGAGAGCTTACATTCTAAAAGGAATACTGTGTAACAGGCTTTATGGCATGTGGAATACTGTGTAACAGGCTTTATGGCATGTGGAGTACTGTGTAACAGGCTTTATGGCATGTGGAGTACTGTGTAACAGGCTTTATGGCATGTGGAGTACTGTGTAACAGGCTTTATGGCACGTGGAGTACTGTGTAACAGGCTTTATGGCACGTGGAGTACTGTGTAACAGGCTTTATGACATGTGGAATACTGTGTAACAGGCTTTATGGCATGTGGAATACTGTGTAACAGGCATTATGGCATGTGGAATAAGAATAATATATAACATAATCTAGTTTTGTGTACCTCTTTTATTGTTCTTAATTATATTTAATGCATGAATTATTAAACTACCTATCGGTATATCTTTTGGTATACTTAAAATGGTAATTAGGACATAGAACCTGTTGTTAATTTATTTGAATCCCACCACTGAGTTTGAAGAAACTCAGGGAGCCCGAGGTGTGCTCCCACCACCAGTGCTGTGCCTAAACACGTGCATAGGGGTCATGCGATAGAATGGACCCTCTCCCAAAGGAGAAGGGCCCAGTTTTTCCCCTAACCCCTCTCAGCCTTAAGGCCGAAGAGGGGAAAAAAGGGATCGGTGGGTCCTCTTCGCCGAAGCTCAGAGAGACCCTCTTTCCTCAACCCCCGGAAGTGTCAGGACGGTGGGTCCTCCGCACCCGAAGGTTTGGAGAGACCCGCATTAGACTTCCCTCCGCCTTGCGGCTCGGGGTCGCCCTTGAGGGGACCGAAGCTCTCCCCAAAAGGCGAGAGCTTTGGCACATTGGGGAATGGTAGGTCCATAAGGGTCAACCACACAACCCAAAAAAACAGTGACACACTACAGAAAACGTGAAAAGTGCTCAAACGTGAGAAGAAGAGAAATAAATAATAAAGAGGACCCCAGCCAGAAGGCCGGGGTGGGGGTGTGAAAAATTGTCCTACCCCATCCAAAAGGACGAGGTAAGGACGTGCAGCCTATCCTAGAGGGGAAGTGTGCAGTGAAAGTGCTTACTTGTGCAAGGTGATTTTTGGGATCACCCGTGCAGGTTCGGCACCCCCGAGTTTCCCCGGGAGCACAGTGCAGTCTCAGACTCCGATCAGCGTCCGACCAAGTGTTTCTCTGCTCCCATCGTAGGGCACTTTCCAGCCCCTGGCATGGCAATGGGTACTCCACTGCTGTACTGTACGTATTTATATGAACTTTATCTCGCTCTTCCTGGCACTTGTCAGACTTCAATACATAATGCACTGTTGAAGGGAAAAGGGGAGAGGGAGGCAGACCAGTGCACAGGTTGGTGTGAAAGAAGAAATCACGGCGATGGTATGTATGGAATCCACAATAACTGAATCATTCGAGAGAGAGCATGCTCCCGCAGTATTTCAAGGTAGTGGAGGTGCACCCTGGAGAGTAAAAATGGTTTACAAAGAAAAAAAGAGAAGACTCTCTCTTTTTTGGGGCACTCTTTTGCTAAGATTACGTATAGTAATCTATTAGTATTAGTAGTAGTATGCGTTGCAGATATGGTAGAGGTGTGTGGTGAGGTACCCACAGTCAAATTTTGCCACTCTGTTGGTGTGCCTTCAGATCTGAGCCTCTCTGTGAGAGCGGCTCGTGGATCGAAATCTGAACTAGTGATTAATTACTAGTACACAGCGGTTCGTGGTTACTTACTAGTACACAAAGTTGTAGGGGAAAACAGAGAGAAGAATCCCCAAGTTTATGAAGGAATTTAAGATTTAACTTTTAATGTTTAATTTAAAATATTTACTAGACAGACGTTTTTTCTAGACATTGACACACATACATATAAACAGAAATTACAGTAAGACAGTATACGTTTGTGTCTCTGTGCATTCAGGTGCACTACAATGAATCCCCTTTGAGTTGCAGGAGGATTGCACTAATGTGAAGATAGTAGCCCCTGTTATATATGATTCCCCTTTGGAATTCACTCTGGGGATATGGTCAGGGCATGTGCTCCTGTACTCCTACAAATATCAATCTTGAGAGCAAGGCTTGGGTAAACACTGTATCCACACCTTGATATCCCCCTTCATTTCCCAAGTGGAGCTTCCATAGAGGAGCATGTGGGGTGAAGCAGTATGAATTCATTTGAAATACTTTGCTGTCCTCAAGTTCTGTTGCCTCAGCAACCCTAGCCTGATTGTCTGATGTATGCCTTTATAACAGTACGTGCAGCTTTTTATTGTAACCATTTTTATATGTTTGTAACTTTGTGGTTTTTTATACCAATCACATATCCAATAATTTACTAAACTTTACATCTTACCCTTACCCAACACTGAGTCACCACCTGCAAAGCCAAGTCCTTTGTGTGGTGGTGGGGTGTGTGTGGGGGGGGGGGGGGGGGTGATTGTGTGCACCTCTCACCTTGCTAGATGTCCTTGTTGCTGCTGCCGAGTAGCAGGAAGCTGAGCTGCCGCTTGGGGCCGAAGAAGGCAGCAGCGTCACTGCACAGCGCGGATCCGGAGCTTGCTGACCACACTGGGAACCGGTCGCACATGTAAGTTGCCTCCTGCGGCTGCAACTTGGAGCTGCACTTCATCCTGTGCTACTACAAGCACTTTGGCGAACCTAGATGGTATGGGCACTGCCTGGGGTGCCCTGGCAGAGGACCGGGGATAAACCTTTTCGTCTGAAGTTGGGACCCGCCCACCTTAAAAAGAGGGCGTGGTCAAAAAATCACCGGGACCTACTGGGGAATTCCCCAGTCCCCAGCTGGGCCAGTCCGAGCCTGCTCCCTGGTACGGGCGAGGCTCGCCGCAAATGCAGGGAGCCTACTGCATATAGTGGCGAGCCACGCCCTTTCGACTGCCCTGCATGCAAAAGACATGGGGGTATATTCAATGGGGGGGGACGCTTCCCCCCCCCATTGAATATACCCCCATGTCTTTTGGGGGGGGGGGGGGGCTGATCGCAGGTTGCGAACATAGCTCCACCCTCTTACTGAATTAGGCTCCGCTCAATCATTTGTAGGGGGGAGAAATCTCCATGAATCGATGATGCATGAGGTGGCAACCCTGTGGGCCCCATATTAATTACATATTCCGGTGCTTGTTTCCTAGCACGGCGCCCACGATATTAAGTTGTATGACATCTCGTTGCATTGCATGCGGGCATATGGCATGCGATGCGATTTTAAATTGTATAAACCCCTATATGATTTTAAATTGTATAAGCACCCTAACGGGTGCTTACTTTGTTAAATGCACCCCCACGCCACCCCCACTATCAACGCCAACCCAAAGCGTGGCGAGCGTAGAGAGCCCGCGAGGGGTGGCATTACGCGTCCTCAGACCGTTTCATACCCCCACTATCCACGTTGGCGTGGAGTCCATGCGAGAGGACGCGCAATACATGTAAAGTAATACGCGTCCGCTCGCCACGCGTCGGGCTCGGTGGCTCACCACACTATATAAAATCAACTTCACGCCGACATGGATAGTGGGGGTATGAAAAGATCGGAAGACGCGTACCGCTGTGCTCGCCACGCTTCGGGTTGGCGTTGATAGTGGGGGTGGCGTGGGGGTGCATTTAACAAAGTAAGCACCCGTTAGGGTGCTTATACAATTTAAAATCATATAGGGGTTTATACAATTTAAAATCGCATCGCATGCCATATGCCCGCATGCAATGAGATGTCATACAACTTAATATCGTGGGCGCCGTGCTAGGAAACAAGCACCGGAATATGTAAGCACCCATTACGGTGCTTATACAATTAATTATCTTATAGGGGGCACATTTAACATTGAAAACACCCATTAGGGTGCTTGTACAATTTTAAATTGTATACCATTGTATATGTGATGGTATACAATTTAAAATTGTATAACATCAGCTGCCATCGCGTAACATCGCAACGCATACCATTGTATGCCTTATGGTCTGCGATGCGATGGGCGCTGTGCTAGAAAACAAGTACCCATATTCCGAATCTGAATATCTAGCAAAAACATGCGATTTGGTTCATATTTTCATTAAACCATTTAATATTTCACCCCGCGGTCATGGGACCCCAAATACCTGTAAAGACTTTTACAATAACATGTAAAATATCGAACCTCTTAAAGTCATTCAAGGCTATGAGGTGCATGAATGGAGCTGCAAGTTTACTGACACAGAAATGCCTGAGAATAGCCTACATGCACAGATTTATATTCAGATTTATTTACAAGCATTTAACATTACAGCCTTGAGGTCATGAGTGCAATCCCTGAACAGGGCATCATATGTGTGGAGTTTGTGTGTTCTCCTCGTGTTTGTATGCTTTATATACCACACTTCAATACCTACGGTATACATGCCGCAGGTGTAAAGAAGCCGGACACACGGCGGTGTCACAGCAACCAGACAGCGTAGCGCCCGTCCCCTGCTCCCTCCTCCCGGAGCAGCCAGCCGCCGCCACCTCCTACCGTGTGTCTGTGCCAGTGTAGGGGGGGAGCCGCCGCGGTGCACGCTGGGTCAGGACATCCCCCTTCCCGCGCCGTGTGTGAGCCGCAGAGTCTGCGCTGCCGCCGCCATGTTGCCAGCAGCCGCCACCGCTGCCGCCGTCAGCCTCTAGCTGTGCCCCGCGTCTGCCCTCCCCTTCCCCTCCCTTCCTGACAGTCCAGTGCCGCCAGGAGGAGGCCGCAGCGGAGTCACCGAGAGCAGGGAGCGGCTATCCCGGCGCCGAACCATGTCCACCAAGGACGGTAAACACTCCACCACCGAGCGGGCGGTTAAATGTGAGTCTGTTTGTGTCGGTCTGTTCCTCACCCCCACCTCACCCGCGGACCCCTCCCCGGGCTACCTGGGTGACAGCTCTCTGGGTCTCCCACCTCCTCAGCGAGCGGAAAGATGGCGGCCCCGCAGCTGATGGCCGTGACCGGCCTGGGGAGACGGATCTGCACCCCCCTACATAGCCTCCCGGTCCCGGAGCTCCCCCCCGGGCCGCTGTGTGGTGTCAGATGCAGCGTGTCTGGCCTGCCTGAGCAGGCACTGCAGGGGTTACACACACATGTACACACACACACATGTAGTCACTCTGTATGCCATATAAGTATGTTCTGTGTGTGTCTGTGTCACATGTGTGCATGCTGCCAGGGGAGCAGTGCTAGGGATACAGGAGGGATGCCAGTAGGTAGGTGGTAATGGGATAATGACAGCTCGCAGGGTAACCTGCCCCCATGTGGGCTGTATGGCTGCATCACTGCCATGATTTAGGAGCTGTCAGTGTGTGGGTGCAGGCAGGCCTGAAGGATTGGGATTCCTGCACAGCTCCTGTGACTGCTGTCTGTTCCTTTCTGCCATATTGAATCAAAAGAAAACTGACACAGGCTGAGCATTATTTTTTTAATTGGTTACTGTTAAAAAATAAAACAAGTGTCTTGTTTGTTTGTCCGCGGTAGCCATGGCTTTTAAAATGTCAACATGTGAATGTACTGAATTGACATCAATATAAGGCTTATTAGTATCGTATTGACATGCACGTATAGTGGATTATCATTTTGGTTTGTATAAATCTGGCTTTTAATATAAAATATATATATTTTTTCGTTTGCACATCTGCACACTCTGATTTTGGAACCACCTTCCTTGAGCAGTGAGAGGTCCAGTACATCCCAGGACTCTATAAACTTGTAATATATGGTGGCCTGTTGATTTGTTGTGGGAAGTGTTTCGTATATATTGTGGTCTACTGTGCTACTCCTGTGTTTGCAATAACTAAGGTTGTGGCATTGCTTTCAACTATGATGACCGATGTGTAGGGTGCTGTTTACAACTTGTTCCATCGTTGTTATGAGTAGGTTACAAGCTTAGGAACATTACACAAGCGTACATTGTGCTATTTATGAGTAGGTTACATTTCAAAAGTAATGTTTCGTGAACTTATAGTGTATACTGTATATACCACATCAATATTTACATGATAGACTGATGTTAGATCTTAGATTTGTTGTAGCACTGGGAACAACCGATCTCCTGCATTATATCAATATAAGAAAATACGTTTATTTTTTGCTATCCCTCCCCAAGTTAGGATTACTGCAAATGGTAATGCTATTTTTACTTTGTAGCTACTTAATATAGCATTTAGCTTTTTTTTTTTTTTTTTCTTGTGGTGCTTGCAAACAGCTGTGGCTCCTTAGTACATATCAGTGGCTAAAGTTGTACTCTGTAGTGTTTTCCTAGTGCACTGTGGCATGTAGGGAAAGTAGGTCGTTTTAATACTCTACTTTGTTTCCCATTTAGTTGTAGTATAGACTGTTGTTGATTCGGTACTTGTTTCCTAGCACGGCCACAAAGATCTTGATCGTGGGCATCGTGAGGTAAAATCGGGGGCATCGCGATTTCCCCATAGGGAACAATGTTAAATACCTCAATTTACCCGCGATGCCCCCGATTTCCCATGGGAATCAATGTTAAATGGCTCAATTTACCCAAATCATCATAGGGAACAATGGGAAATGGTCCAGAAAACCCAAAAAACACAGCTGAACACTGAAATGTCCCCCCAAAAGTAGTTGACGCCACCCCACGATCAACGCAAACCCGAAGCGTGGCGAGGGGCGGCGGTACGCGTCCTCCGACCTTTTCATACCCCCACTATCCACGTCGGCGTGGAGTTGAGAATAGAATAGTGTGGCGAGCCACCGAGCCCGAAGCGTGGCGAGCGCAGTGGATACCTGTGAAGGACGCGTTTACCTGTGAAGGTATCCGCGTCCGCTCGCCACGCTTCGGGCTCGGTGGCTCGCTGCGCTCGCCACACTATTCTATTCTCAACTCCACGCCCACGTGGATAGTGGGGGGATGAAAAGGTCGGAGGACGCGTACCGCCGCCCCTCGCGGGCTCGCTGCGCTCGCCACGCTTCGGGTTCGCGTTGATCGTGGGGTGGCGTAAACTACTTTTGGGGGGACATTTCACTGTTAAGGGGTGTTTTTTGGGTTTTCTGGCCCATTTCCCATTGTTCCCTATGATGATTTGGGTAAATTGAGCCATTTAACATTGATTCCTATGGGAAATCGGGGGCATCGCGGGTAAATTGAGGCATTTAACATTGTTCCCTATGGGGAAATCGTGGGCATCGCGTCTGGACCATTTAAGCTTTTTTTAGCCGCATACGACGCGACCGACGCGATATTGACTTTTTTCAATGCATTTCAATGGGAAAATCGGGGGCATCGCGTCGGTCGCGTCGCAGACCACTAAAAATTACACCCGATGCCCGCGATTGTGGCCGTGCTAGGAAACAAGTACCGTTGATTCTTCCAAATCTATTTGCATTGCCTGCTAAGGAACTCCCAAAGTAACTTCTAATTGTTTCCTAAAATTGGCTATTTACAGTATAAGCCTGTCTGGCAATGAGAGTACTTTTGTAAAATGTAATAATTTTTTAAATATAATTTTTAAAGTGCTTTTCCACTTTACATTGTGTATTTGGTCCAATGTTCCCATTTCCTGTAATAAAACATATCAGTGGAGAACAATCTCTCAGTCAGAGCCACAGGGATGGGCAATACGTTGCCCTCCAATTGTTGATGAACTACACATCCCAGCATGCCATGCATCAGTTGCAGCTTAGCTAAATAGCAAAACTAAGGCAAGGCATGTTGGGATGTGTAGTTCATCAAGAGCTGCAGGGCCGCTCATTGCCCACCTCTGGCCTATAGCAATGGTTCCCAAATGCAGTTCTCCAGGTAGCCTAGTGGTCCAGGTTTTCAGTGTATATATAAGCTTGGGTACACCCTAATAGATATGTCTACAGACGGACATCAGAAATGGGCATGTGCCTGCCCATTGAGCTGTCAATCACTGACTGCTCCCGGTGAGGCTGTACGGCGATCGGCGGATCACAGCGTGATGCGCCAATATATCGTTAGCTATATCAGGCATTGGTTGTATCGCACAGCCAACGAGATATATCTGTGAACAACTGTGTTCAGATATGTAGATGGTACACATTGGCCGATGGTGCATCGATATATTGGCAGTTCAATTGAGCAGCCGATATATAGGCCAGTGTGTACTCACCCTGGACTATTAGAGTTCCTTGAGGACTGTGTTGGGGAATCTATGGCCTTTAGTGATTAGCAGGTAGTAAATGAGTGCTGGGTTATCATTGCTCAATAAAAAAGGACTCCCACCAAAGTATTGTTATAGGAAAAGGGGTGAAGTATGATTTAAAGTAGAGACCTGTTTACCATTTTGTGCATTTGGTTCTAAACATGCAAACTACATTTGTGTATTGTTGACAAACTACTAGAATAGAATATAATCAACTTTATTGGCCATGTGTGCTTGCGCACACTAGGATTTTTTTTGTGCATTTATAGTGCAGCATCAAGAATGGAAGGGGGGGGTGGCATTACATTGAGACATTACCTGCGGTGACGACATGCCCACCGAGCAGCACAGCGCCTAGGCAGTCATCAGCGATATAAGCAGGGACAGTACAGTTATCACACAGGGAACACATACCCGCCGAGCTGCACAGCGCATAGGCAGCCATCCATGGCGCCACTGGTCCCTTCAGCAGCCAGGTAGGTAACAATATAAGCAGGGACAGTATAATGGCACACAGAGAACACATACCTGTAGCTACTAGCAAAGTAAAGTTTTTTGTGAAACTGATTTTTTCAGTATACAGTATTATAGAATGATTAAGCGCTTGTATAATATGTCTATATGCATGCCAGAAAAAAATAAAAAAAATAAAATTGAAGATAAAATAAAGACAGTAAAATAACAGGTAAAGATTTAGCCTTTTGATGTTTACAACTCCTTTTGGAGTAAGTGGAGTTATTTTCCAATGGGTTGTTAGCGTGGCTTGCACTTTGATGTAGTTGCGGAGGTCGCCGTTGGGATTGTTGGTCAGCGGTATTCAGGAGGGTGTGGATGCCCTAACTGTCCCTAACGTTACCTCTCCTCAGGGTGTTCTTAATTGGTGGCGTCTTCTCCGTTTGCAAGCTGCTTCTCCGAAACCGGAAGTTGCAGTCCATGCTTCCGGTGGCGGCGGTGTGCTCATCTCACGTCTCCCCTTCGGACCAACGCGTTTCGAGGCACTCGGCCTCTTTGTCAAGGATGGTGGCTGTTCGATTGAGCCTTCTGTTTTATAGCGTTGTGGCTCAGAAATGTTTTTTTTTTAAATTTTATTTTCAGGAATACACAATAAAACTACGCGATACGGTCACTAGGTCAACAGTATGCAGGTCAACCATTAAAGGTTGACAGGGCTTATGTCGACACATATTAGGTTGACAGTCAAAAGGTCGACATGCATTTTTCACGTTTTTTTTTTGAGCCAACTTGGGCCTACAGTCAAATTTTCATAACCTACCATCCCCTAGGGCAGTGATGGCTAAACTTGACACTCCAGCTGTTGTTGAACTACACATCCCAGCATGCCCTGCTAAAGTTTTACTATTTGGCCATGCTGAAACTGATGCAGGGCATGCTGGGATGTGTAGTTCAACAACAGCTGGAGTGTCAAGGTTAGCCATCACTGCCCTAGGGCGTGGAGGGAGAATATAAAAGTGTGGCGAGCGCAGCCAGGCACCGTGGCTGAAGCATGGCGAGCTCAGCGGGGCACTGATACAGTGTTCATGTTGACTTACGACAAAATTTGGGCCAAAAAAGTGACAAACTCATGTCGACCTAATGCTTGTGGCGACCTTAGCCATGTCGACCTATTTCATGTGTCAGTCTAAGCCCTGTCGACCTTTAGTGGTCAACGCTATGACCCATACCAAAAACTGCTGTACAGCAACATTTTGAAGCACCATAAAAGCTTATGGCTGTCGGCACTGTCATTTCAGCTCACCCTCCCGGGGTGGCAAGCTGCAATGCGGGAAAAGGCACCTATTTCAGTTGCGCAAACAGGACTTTTCACATATTACTCCCATTAGTTCGGTCCGGTTCAGCCACTATGCTCTTTTAAACCTGACCTTAGTGGGGCTGATATGCACAATGCGCATTCCGCCATCTGCTCTTACAGCCACGCATCAGTCAGTGATTGACAGCTCAGTGGGCGGTTGCATTTGCACGCGCCCGCCTACTGAGCTGTCAATCACTGACAGCTTCTTTTGTGATGTCAGTCCCAACAGATCGAGCAGCATGTTTGGAGAATATGCTGCCCGATCCGTCTGTAGATATATCTGCAGATCAATTGATTAATCCTGTTGACCGATAAAGATTTTTATTGGTATTTTATTTTTTGTATTTGTTTTCTTTATCACTTGCTTTTGCATTTTACAAATTACAAGACACAGTGTTCATTAAGATGGGATATAGGAAAGTTTCAGACTTAATTTAAAACTCATTTATCTGTTTTATAAAACTCGTTTTCGAACAAGTAATAACACGTAAAGATAGAAGACCGACACTAAAGCCGTGTACACACGGGGCTACGTCAAAATCACTTACAATGTTTCCCCCGGCCAAATAGATACTGTAGGCAAGAATATTTTGACTAGACCTGCAGGGTCTATTCGTCTGTACACACGAGCTGCTGCTGGAGATGGCCACCGGCTTATCACCGGCAGAGACTGGGCAATTTTGTACAAAATCGTTTAGTCAAAATCGTCCAGCTGCAGCCTGTGTGTGCCTGTGTCTTAAGGGGTGTACACATGGAGCGATCCTTCTAAGCGATTTTTACTACATATGGCAGTATTCAATTAAAATATTCTCCGTGCATGGCTAGCTTTTTTTTTTCGCTCGCCATGCACTCGCCGTGTTTTTGCGGAGATTCTCCATGTTTGGAGATTCTCCGCCACGGCACTTTAGATAGTATTCAATGTGACTGATACTCGCCGCCCCTCGCGGCAAGTATCAGCCAATCCGGCGTATGAGGTGACGCCGCAGGGAGCCTGAGGATGGCGGCAGGCAGGCAGGCAGATGGAAGTCTCCCTGCCTGCTCCAGAACGTATGTGGGGGGAGGTGGGCGAGCCAGGAGCCAGGCAGCACAGGCTGCTCCCCCCGGGAGAGCCAACAGGGGGCCGGGTATTCACTGCACCCGATCGTGCATATGTAATGATCGGGTGCAGTGAATATATGAATATCTAATGAGCGGCTCGGCTCCCGGCCCTGCTCTGTGTAAAAAAAATATATATATATATTTTTAAATTAAATATATATTCATGTGCTATAAGCACATGAATAAAAATAGCATGCCCTTTCACAGATTAAAATTCCTGATTTTTTGACACCAAAATTAAAACAATAAACCTTTTATTGTAAAAGTTCATATTCCACTTCTCCATGAAAAGATGAGAGAATTGCTACACTGAGAGACACGGCGAAAATCGCTTAGAAAGACGGCGAGAACTGCAAATTGAATAGGGTTGCTCGCTTTTTGAGAGCAAAAGTCTCCGTCCAACGCGAGAAAAGCACAAATTCGCCATAAAACACTGAGAATTTTTCTCATTGAATACTGCCCATAGTCAATATTGCTTAGAATGTTAAGATCTCTGTCAAGGTTAGACAAATCGAGTTGCCAGGCAAGAATATTTTGACTCGATTGCTGGCTGTCTAGTCAAGATCGCTGGTACTCCGAGAGAGATATACACTAGGCGATCTGCAATGAATACCAAGCAAGTATGTTAAATCTAGTATAGTCAAAATCACTTAGTCAAAATCGCTGTCGTATCTAGTCAAAATCGCTTAGTTAAAGTCGCTCACTAGCAAAAATCGCTCCGTGTGTACACCCCTTTACAGTAAATGACATCTTACAATTACCTTTTTGTATGCATATAGTTGAAGCTGAGAATAATTTTTACACTGCAATGTAGACTTCAGTTTGAACACATAACACTCAAATCTAAGGGGGGTAATTCAGTTAGTGCTGGTAATTTAGCAGGTGTGCAAAACAGAGGTTGCACCGATATATTGTTTTGCCGTGGGTCATTCAGATGAAGCCCATTTTTCTTGTCTATTCAAATATCTTTTGGGTTGTAAACACATAGGATCCAGCCTAAGTTTCTGGACCCTTATGGTAACGCTTCAGTGAATCAGAATCACGAAAATAGGCTATTAGAGGGGGGTTTCTGAGCATGAGCTCAGGTTTGGGGAAAAAAAAGCGGAGCGCTATGCAAAGCCGTCCTGAAAGCCGCTCATCTGCTGGTATAACCAGCAGATTAATGGCTTTCCCGGCGATGTTGCGGCAGCGCTCATCGCCCGGGCATACACACTGGGCGGCTTTGAGCTGAAAGCCGCTCAAACCTACAGATAACAGAAGTACAGCTATTGAATCATGGGTTGCAGTTTTACTTCTGGGGGTAAATTTACTAAAGCTTCTGAAAATAAGAAGTGGTGGTGTTCATGGCAACCAATCCGATTCTGTCATTTTGTAGAATGCAAAAGAGAAATTATAGAATCTGATTGGTTACTACGGCCTTGGCGTTTCTTCATGTGGGGATATTTTTTTTCCCCTTGAATAAGTAAAATCTTAATGACCACATGAGAATTTGATTTATCACAGTTTTTAGAACTTGTCGAGGATAAAGGGGTTATGTTTTAATATGTAAAATAACTGGTAGTCCATCATTTCTTTTGTACATGATTGCAGGTGTGTTAAATATATATATATATATAAGGATTTGTTCGGCACTCCGGACGAAAGATAATGCACCGCGGTGCCTTCCTCCGCAATTGATGTAGGAGAGAACCAGGGGCTTGTGGTGGGGCTCCCAGAAATAAGGCGGCACTCACGGAATTTAGTTGAAAAATCAATGTATTAGAAGTGACAAAAAAGTCATTTGTCTCGTCAACGTTTCAAGGTCACGCAGGACCTTTTCATCAGGACGTGCAGGGGTGTATAAAGTGCTGTGCATATATGTATGTATGTATGAAATATAACATTTGAATGATATTTGTATGTGACATTATTATGTCTTCGGATAGCCAAGAGTTTTGGCAAGTAATTAACTTTTTAACTGGTATTGATTTCAGTGGGGTCTTTCTCAAGTGTGTGTATGGGGCCTGTCTGTGAAATCTTTCTGTAAAACATAGCAAGATCTAATTTAATACTAAAATACTAATTTTATTATTGTTGCTCCATATTATGTTTCAAATACAGGGCCAAATGTAATAGGGTACGAGATTTTGGGAGTGTTCCAATTTTTTAAAGCGGCAATCGTTTAAATGGCAAACTCATCCTGTTTTTTTTTTTTATTAATTATTGCCCCTTAAAACAATAGGAAAACTCCCCAAATCTCCCACATTTTGATTCTCACACCCTATTACAGGCATGTCCAAACTATGGCCCTCCAGCTGTTTTGAAACTACATGTCCCATCATGCCTTGTTTTGCTTTTAGGGACTGCTAAAACTGTGGCCTGGGATGCTGGAGGGCCATAGTTTGGACATACCTGTCCTATTACATTTGGCCCTCAATGTTTAATATATATACAACAGAATAAGTGGCAACAATTTTAAATATTTGCCAGGCCGAATTTGTTGGTGTATCAAAGCACATCCTTCATCCTGCCGTGGAGCTACAGTAGCTCTCCCTTCTCTGCAATTACCAGCAGAACATGTTGAGTAAACAATGTATTTTTTGTTTTGTAAATAATCCTGTTTAATAAATACTAACCTGTAGAGCACAGATGACTGGAATAAATTAGTACTGAATACACATATAAGAGGAACTGCTGTGAAGTTCAGCATCCCAGTCAAAATGCCAAAAGGTCAAACATTAGACATGTAAAACATTTTTGGTGTGTCTGTTGACATAGGTCAACCTTAGACACCGTATTAGTGTCTAATGTTGCTGCGCTTACCATGCTTAAGAAACTATTAGAATCCCATGCCCACTTGGATCCTGAAGTAAGAACAAATTGGCTTCAAAGGAAAACTTTTTGACCTGTCGACATTTTAAATGTTTGACAATTCAACCCTGTAGGTATTTCGACCTTGTCAGTATTGTGACCATCGGTCAGTGGTTGTCTGGAATTTGACCGTCGGGAAACTGACTGCAATCCATTTCCACAGATCTACTGCTAAATCTTTGAACCTTAAGCCGGGTGCACACTAGACAATATTTTAAATGAGTTTGCTGATATTGACAATTCGTTATAACAAATTCTTGAAATTGTTCAGTGCGTATGCACTAAATTGATAGCGACCTGCGGGACTAAGCATAGTTATTAATGATGCTTTCTGTAATCTATCTATACACGCAAGCAATTCAATTTTTATATAAATACTAAAAGGATCAAACCCCCATAATTACAACGCAGCACGTTCCTATCTGCCTGGCAGGTTCCCTTCTCCTCTTAAAGGCTGTCTCATCTCGCTAGCAGTGGCTGCCATTGTAAGGATGACCTTTGTCCCAGCTTCCACTGCGCATGTATGTTGGAGACGGGACAAGCCTTATAATATAAGGCATTAAAATGTATGTAATCCTTTTGTTGCTAATCAACGTTAATGATTCATCCACATTACAATTTTTACATCACATGACAGGTGCTTTAACCATGGGAAGCCAACCCAGTCCTCGATAGCTACTAACCGTTTAGGTTTTCCATACCACCCAGCTGGGGAACAGGCATAGTCATTACTAACTGTCACATTTTCAAACATGCTGCATTCATCCCTAACTGACACATTATACAGAAGACATGAACTGTTGGTAGCTCTCGAGGACACTGGTTGTTACCTCTGTCCCTAAACTTAAATATGTTGTTACAATGAACACTGTTTATTAATTTCAAGATAAAACCCCTGTGGGGATTGCAAAGTAAAAGCATCAATGTAGGGCAGGGGTTCCCAATCTTTTTTTAATCACGGCACCCTAGAGTATAAGAATTTTTTTTGCGGCACCCCTAGGCCAAATTTATTTTAATTAGATTGGATTTATATGCTATTCTTAGGGTCAGTTATGTGGAAAAGGGCAGGATTTGCTTCTGTTTGTACACATTTTATGATTGGCAGCCACCAGCACTGGTTTTGCTTATAAATAATTAACCATTAATAATTTTAGTTGGTCCTGGACTACCAACCCAGGGCACCCCTGCATGTGTCCCGAGGCACCCCAGGGAGCCACGGCACACAGTTTGGGAACCACTGATGTAGGGGGTTGTGATGCAGGTTGTTATTTACATTCTAATACTGTCGTAATTACACATAACCCCTACATCGTATTTAGTTGAAATGCCCCATGATCTGATATCCAACTAATTGCTGCTGTCGGCATTCTGTATTTTAAGTCTGTGCTTATCATATATGCCTATCAATTTTGAAATTTTGATTACAGGTGCTTGTTTTGTACACTTTTTATTTGTAAATGACATTAAAAATACAATGTATGTACCACTTTGAAGATGTGCCCAAATTAGGGTTAATTCAATGTGAGCCAATTGACCTACCACTGGTTTTGAGATGACAAACACTTCTAGACTGTCATACCATATATGTATATTGCAAAAATTCAAGCCAAGGATTTACAATTCTTAAGTAATCACACTTCAGACAATGGGCTGCATTGAATTGTCAGATCTCCTGTATAAAGTGACAGGAAAGTGCAAGACAGATATGCGATTGAACTTGGTACTTGTGTAGTTTCACAGCAGCAGGCTATGCTATGTTTTCAGCGTAGGCTAAGCTACGTTGTCAGCGTAGCCAAACGGCTGTCTAGCGTAGTGTCACCGCACTGTCCCCGGGAGCTGCAGCTCCGTCCCTGGCAAGCCTAGTGAGCGCCTCTCACACAACATCGGTAACCGCCAAATCCCCTGTGCTGGCGGATGCCGGCGGAGAGGAGATCATACGGGCGCCGGCGAAGCGGCGCTCCATCTGTCTGAGCAGGAGCATCTCAGAAGCTTGTGCGTCTCAGTTATTATTGCGGCAGGGTATGGCAACCCTGCCTGTGTCCGCTTCAGGGAGACAGACAGGGTTAGGGGTTCGGTAGCACATGCGTCTCCTGCAGAAAGGGGGGGTGCAGTGCGCAAGTGCGCCTAATGCACAATAAAGACGCATTTGCCAGTGCTTCATGTTACATACTGGCAAATGCCTCCATTTCAAACCCCCACTATCCAGGCCAGCCCGAAGCGTAGCGAGTTCCCCCCTTTGTTCATACCCCCACTATCCACGTCGGCGTGGAGTTGATTGTATAAAGTGTGGGCGGGAACACAATGCTGATACTGACGGCTAACTGACTACGTAAGCTCCTAATACTGAGAGGGATGCTGACTACGCTGGCTGCAGGAACACTACACTGATTCTGACAGGGATGCTACGCTGACTACGTAACTGCCGCAATGAAACTACACAAGTACCTTGAACTTTTCTCCGCACTCATTAGAGTTGGGTTTAGCTGTGCATAGCTGCTAAACCCAATGAAACTAAAGGACTTTCTGTGGAACGATCCGTTTGGTGTCTCAAATGGGTGACTTTTCCCAGCTTTCAGCTCACCACAAATGGGAATACATTTCAATTGCTCCTTTGGGCGCCCTCTAGTGGCTGCTGGCAGCACAAACCTTTGAATATGGCCCAATGCACATTGAGAGATGTCTGTGTTCTTCATTTTCATCTTATTATACCCCGTCTAGCATGTCGACCCGGAAATTTGCCTTTTAACACAGGTTTTTTTGCAGTGTGAATGGGTCCCATACCCAGATCTCATACATGGGTAAAACCCGTGTGAGATCCGGGTATGCAGACACAGGTTGACCCGTTCTCATTGCATAAAAACCTGTGTTAAAGAACAAATTACCGGGTTCTTCACCCGGGAATTTGCCTTGGGGTCAGTCCCTGCAGTCCCCGGCATTTTAATGCCGGGTAAAAGCCATGTATTTCTCACTCGCAGTGAGAACACGTAATAATGGGAGGCTTATAATGGGATAGCATCAAAACATTATTGCTTATTGTAAACAAGCCCCTCATGACTTTTTAATACAGTATTTGTTGAGGAAGATTTAGGTGTATGAAACCTTTAATCTATGACAAAAGTGAGCAGTAACCGTTTTAGTAGTGAATAATGGTAGTGCTCTACAGTGCACACTGGCCCATAGTGGTAGTGCAGTAGCTGTGCTCTCAGAGAAGCTGCAGAAATACCTCATTCTTCACATATGTCCTTGTACCATATCTCCTTAATGCTCCTCCTTTACCTGCTTTCTATATGGTATTTAAACAAGTCTTTCCCATAAGTGCCTCTGACCCCCTTTCTGCCTTCTACCTCTACCATTTGCCTGTCTGCCACCTCCCTATGTACACTTATCATCCCCCCTTCCCATATGTACCTATGACCTTGACCACTGCCGCCTAAAGTGTACCTCTGAGCCCCCTCCCCAAATGTCCTTATGCTTTCTACCTCCCCATGTTTGCCTATTCTCTCCCCTCCCCTTATGTGCCTCTGATCTCCCCCCAAACCTGTCTCTGACCCACCTTCTCCTCCTTCCGATGTGTATCTCTGGCCTCATCCTCTGAGATGAAAAGTGAATATAGGCTGCAGTACATGTAACGTTAGAATTGCTCCTGTGTGAAGCTATGGTGGGGCGCTAGTACCAACATAAAGAAGAGCAGAGCTACACCATTATGCGGTATGTCATACCTTGTCTGGTTAAAATTCTGTCAACACCAATCAAACCATTGATGATTGTATATTCACAGCACAATAGTTTGGTCGGAGGTTGCCATGTTATTTCTAAAATACAATCTCCTGCCTACCTACTCCTTTCCTCAGAATTCTCCATTAGCAAGTGTGATGTTTTTATAGAGGATTGGGTCAAAAAGCTTTTTAATGGAAGCAGTAATGAATATTATCTAATTGCCATATCTAGATAGAATATCAGTGATTACAAATACTGAAGTCTTTTCTTAACACACATTATTACACTACTGTCTATTATTAGGTGTTATAGGTTTTGCAAGTTGTGAACCAGAACTATAAAGAAAACTGATGTCAGGCCTGAAAAACTGATATTGCAGGAGTTAAAGGGGCTGGCTTCTCACAACCATGAGCACACAACGCTTCACTGACACATCTGCGAGAGCAACCAAAGGAGATGTAATTGGGCTGTAATGGAGCGTTCTCCTGTAGGCAGTGTTCAGAGAGGGCATGCCAATGCAACTGCTGACTATACAGTTATCTGTTATATAAATACACCTTCTATCAGATGGAACATTTGGACCAGTTATAGGGCTGCTGCAAATACACACTGTATCAGCCTGAAACTGTGTACCCTATGGCGGTGTTATGCCCCGTACATAAGGGGCAATGGGAGGAGTGTGCTGAGCGACCTAGTTAATCACAGATTGCAAAGTGCTGAGTCATCTGTCATGGCCAGTGTTCTCAATTGAGAGAACATTGGCGATGACTACATTTTATACTGCATGCAGTATAAAGCCCCATACACACTAAACAATATTGTCTGGCTTTCTGAGCGATATTGTGAATAAAATTGTCTAGTGAGTGCACTCAATGTTGTTTACAATTCAAGCTCCCGTGCGTCATTGGCGCCCCCTCCCTCGTCCTGCATGTTAAGACAAGGGAGGTCCTTAATGACAGCCATGTAACACCTGCAGCATGATCGTCACTCTCCCCCACTGTCCCCTCGCCCCCGCCAACATCGGCATTGGTGGGGTTTGGGTAATGTGTATGGGGCTTAAATCTAATCAGACAATAGCGACGCGGTGCATCGCCCTTCCCGGGGGCCATACACTCAGCAATCCATGCTTAATCTCTAAGTAATCTAGAAAGATTGCTTAGAAATGGAGCTGTAATCGCCCCATGTGTTTGGCCCATTAGAGGGGTTACTGAGGTAGAGATCAAATACATTGGCGTCCATGTTCATCAGCTGAGCATCGTCTAATCATAATTGTTCTGCTAAGCACAAAGCCTAGGCTTTATTATGAAGCAGGTTGTACATCGCTGAAACAATAGGCTGTGTTTTCTCACAGAGTGAACTTGGCTATGAAGCACTTGTATCTGTAAACTATTCTGGTTTCACACAGACCTTTCTTTCACATCAGTTTTTACCGGAAAATACTTGTGCGATCTTGTCATTAAATCTGAACAAATTATACTGCAAAATGTACCTGTTCTTTCCAACCCAAAAATATCCAATGCCGGCAGTTTTCAACATCAATTGGAAATAGTGGGGAAATCAAATGTTAAATCACATGTGTTTCAGCTTAGATTCCAATCTGATGTGCGCTTCAGATAGGAACATGAGACCGCAAGGCCTAAACTGTAGATTTATTGGGGGAACCCCCAAGCTTTGCTGGCATTGCATACAATATATCTTATGCAAAAGGACCACATACAATGTATGGTATGCAATCCTGCCGCCTGGGAAGCTGCTGGGTGATTTTAGGGGGATCGTATGCGACTTCTTATAAATTATGCAAAAAAATTTTTTCAGCTGTGTAAAACCGCCAGAAATTATCTGGATGCTTCTGCTTCCCTCTAAGGTGCAGTTGCTGTAAAAATTTCCATTCCATTTGGACTTTATTACATATGTTGTTCACATGCCAAGAATGTTTTAGTAAATGGCAAAGCAATAGATGTGACATCAACACTAGTTTTTCTGAAAATAATTGTTCAGTGACCTACAGAATTTCTGAAGAAATTTCATTATTGAATTGAGTCATGTGGCAAAACAGGCTATTGCACAGTGGTAGTAAGTATTGGTATAGTTATGCTTTCACCCCATTCTTCATGTACACTGCCATTTCCAAAAAAAAGACATGTTTGTAGTATTATCCTCCTCCAAATCCAGGCCAAGCATGAAACAGACCAAGTTTGGGGATCCCTGCTATTGTGAAACTCAAGCACGGGATGTTTCATGTATGGGGGTCCCTGTTTAATGAAAAGGGCTGAAGTAAAGCCCTCAGTCTAGTCCACATGCACACTAAGAATAACTGAAGTAAAATGTTAAAGGCTGGGCTCCCTTGTACCACCAGCCAAACATAAGCGGGCAATGTAATTGGTTGATGGGAAAGGGCATACTGTGGTTTTCAGACTGTGGTTATATTCAAAATGTCTTGGCAGAACAAAGATAGCTGGAATATTTCAGACTAAAGGCCTGTACACATGAGGCAATGGGTGCCCCATACTAAGCGGTTTGCTTTAGCACACATGCGGTGTGCCAGCGATGTGTGCGGGCCAGTGTTCTCTGTTGATGCGATTGCGATGCCGTCTCTGGGAGGGGGGGAGGTGTGCTTAAATTCTAAGTGATATAGTCCGATCACTTAGAAATATCCCTAAAAGTGCCCCGTTTGTGTGTGGGCCTTAAGTAGGTGATGAGCGAGTTTGCTATTCAAGCTAAATCGTATGGTAGGCATGGCTACACATGTGTACCATAAACATTGCACGTGCGCAAGCACCAATAGCTACAGAAAATGCGTATTGATTGTAAGGTTGACTGACAGAAAGCCGGCATGATGGGGGTGGTTACCACCTATGTTCTGAAAGTGTTAGAAAAAACACAGCCTGTCCCAGATATTTTGGAAAATGGTCTGTGATGTCAGAGATGACCACTTTCAGCCCGTCTCAGTTGCAGATAAAGGGGGGTATTCAATGTTAGGCGTGCTCCCGCAGCCATCTCCCGACGGGGGAGATGGCTGCGGGGCCCTATTCAATGCTGTCTTCCCCGACAGCATTGAACAGGGGTTTTGCGCAGAACGAGCCCGACAGCACAAGCTGTCAGGCTCGTTCTGCCGAGAAAAGCCGGAAATAGGCGAGCTCCTGGCCGGAGCTCGTCTATTTTCGTCATCAACTCGCGGCCACGCCCCCTTCTCGCCGCTCGGCGGCCGGGACATTGAATCCCGACTGCCAAGCTCCAGGCGAGCAAAACGAGAACGGGACAGGGGCACGGCTGTCGAGCTTGCTCAACAGCCATTCCCCTGACATTGAATACCCCCCTAAGGGTAGGGTCAGACCTGCTCAAATTTGCACAGATTGCAAAAAACCTTTACACATGGATTGGGAATTGCGTCTGTATAGTGATTAGCGATCCATTCACAAATCATTGTTGCAGTTTTACATGGGTGGGTTTTCTTTCTGTCTGGGCAGCTGCAATCTACACGGAATCATCTGCAACTTTGTACAACAGTAAACAGGTCTAAATCAAGCTCTAAAGGTGACCATACACGTCCCGATGCGAGCAGTACGATCTGTGCTTTGAAGTGCGCGCCCCCGCGGCACTTCATCGCACAATACAAAAAGTATGTGCAGCACATACTTTTTGTACTTGCTTTTTATCACATCGCATTGCATGCACAAGGCATGCAATGCAATGTGTGCTAGTTAAGCTGAAAACGCCCGCCCGCATCGGGACGTGTATGGGCATCTTAAGTTCTGGTAGCAAAACATAAGTTTGCATGAGAAATGATCTGATTAACTTTTATACTGGGTGAGATTGTGTAGGACAATAACGCGAGCTATATATAATTTAAGCTGCAAATCTGTCCTTTTCCTAGGGAATCACAGTTAATGTCCCCACATACACTGCGACAACTTATCCCCATATAATGCTTTCTGCCCAGGACCTTCACGGGTGGTAGCATCGCATGTGGTCCTTTTAGATTTGATGTATCCAAGGAGATTGCTTCTGCAGCAGGGCTGACTCTGAGGGCCCGGTGCGATGCACATGGGACAGTGTTTTGCACCGGACCCACTTTCGGTCACCTGAATATGGGTTCTTTTTCTGTGATTGCTGCAATCACAAGAAAATAACCCAAATTGCCGGAAAATCGCCCAGTGTATGGGGGCCTTTACTCACAACACACTTCTTTGTGCATATTTGTTACTTAACCTGGTTCTTATCTGCTGTTTTGGTGTCAACAATAAGACAGTCAAAGTAATTAACTAATCAGTACCTGTCATTCATTCAGCGCCTCTTCCTAAAGACAAAAAAAAATAGTAAATATTCGCAGGTAATTTGTCGTGTTTGTATACGGACAGGTTGATATTGTTGTGTTTAATTAGTGTTATTCTGGTGCTGCTTGCAATTTGTGTACTAATACTCTCATAAATCAATTCACATCCGCAATTTCATTCTGCTGAATGACAAGTGGAATGATACGTTTGCCACAAATTCTAATAGCTGTTTATTTTATATTAAGTCAGATGGTTTTATTTATAGAAGCTAGTTAAAGCAAAAATAATAAATATCAATGTGAATAAAACATGGGTTGGTTGCTTAGCATATGTAATATATTAGATGATGATGTTCTGGATGGCTCAGTAGTTAACGCCTCATATAGACCAAGCTGTGTAGAGTACCTACTTTATTACTCGCCCATACACCAAAAACATACTGGTCACTTCATTGGCTTCTCATAAAGTGGTTACATGTGTTAAAAATATATGTATGTGTAATAACACGCATTCCGAACAGCCATAACATTGTTACCACTGACAGGTTACATGAAGTACGATGCTACCTGTCAAAGGTTTGAAGCAAGTGAATGCTCTGTTCATGAAGTTGATTTGTTGAAGGCAAGACCCAAACTGTGGTGCTAGATGATTGGGTGAGAGCATCTTTCAAATGGCAGGTGTTGCGGGGTGTTCAATATATGGCATGCTTAGTACCTTTTTAAAAAGGTGATTCAAGGAAGAACAGCATTCTTACTGCAGAAATGTTGGAGTGCCAATCATTATGACCCCTACAAACTGGCGAAAGATGCTACAATGGGCATGTGACCTTGACAAGTGGACCATAGATCAGTGGCAGATGGTTGCCTGGTCTGATGAATCATGTTTTCTTTAGCATTATGTGGATAGCCAAGATGTGTGTGATTTTACCTTGGTTTGAGATGTTTACACCTGATGGTTTGAGATGGTTTACACCTGCGGGTAGTATAGCTTCCCACTAATCCTGCTGACCAACCTCTGCTGGCTCCTAATACTTTTGTGGGTGGCAGGAGCATAGCATAAATATCCAGCATCCCTGCTTGGATATTCCACGGTCACCTGTATATTTATATTATTAGAAAGTTAACGTGTTTAGGAACAACAGCAACTCAGAAACTAAGTGGAAGTCCATGTAACCTTACAGTGCTCAGTCAATAACTGCTAAAGCGCATAGATGGTGAAAGTCGCCAATGCTCTTCTGTTTCCAAAGCAGAAGAGTTTGCAAATTCCACTGGCAAATAATGTAAGCAGACCACTGTGCGGCTAAAGCTTAATGAAATTGGTTTTCATGGCCAAGCAGCTGCATGCAAGCCTCATACCTAGTCAGATTGAGTGAGTGTGTAAGCAGGGCTACACTGGACAGAGGATATATGTTCTGTGTATTGAGGAATTGTGCGTCTCTGTGTGGCAGATGGGCGTGTCTTGGTTTGGCAAATGCCAGGAGAATGTTATCTGTCTGTCTGCATCATGCCAACTGTTTGATGATGGAGAGATAATGGTATTCAGCTGTTTTTCACTATTTGCCTAGGCCCCATATCTCCAGCAAAGGGCAATCTTAAAGCTTCTGCATACCAAGACATTTTGATCACTGCTATTCTTTCATCTTTCCAGTTTGAGGATGGCCCTTTTTTTTATAGAAACATGACTGTCCCTGCGCACAAAGCAAGGACTCTAGAGACATGGTTTGAGTTGACCTTCACTGCCTCAGAGAGCCCTCAACCCCAAGGAGCACCTTTTGGGATGAACTGGAATGGAGATTGCATGCCAGGCCTTCTTGTCCACCACCAGTGCCTTGCTGCATAAATTGCTCAACAGAATGAATGGGCATAAATTCCTAAAGTAACATTCCAAAATCTTGTGGCAAGCATTCCAATAAGAGCGGAAGCTGTTCCAGACAATGCAGTGCCCCGGAATCCGCATAATGCTGAAGTTCCTACATCAAGAAGAACATGTTTGTACAGTTATCTGTTAAACATGGTTTTAGAACAATAAAGGGTATACAATAGGTAACCTAATCTAATTTAAATATGTAGAAATATTGGTGGCAGCCAAGACTCCAACTGGCCCTCTATCTACAGCCCAACCTCATCTTTCATGGTTTGCATGGTCAGTAATGCAATACACTGTATTAGCTGCAACCAGAGAATACAATAGGAAGGAAAGGAAAGATTGTCACTAATTCGGCGCACCTGGGAGAGGAAAATTATTCTAAAATATAGCTTTTATTGGTTTATTTCTCAAAAACTGCGACATATAAAAACACAAATAAAGGTAAGACAGGGTAAGTATAAAAGGGGATTAACCCCGCGTAGTGTGTCCCCTCTATCCCCAATAGGTCTGTAGTGATTCTTGGTGTAAGATACTGTAAGATTGGACCAGCGCTTTTAATTATCGGGTATTCCTAAAATACCTTCTGATTGGTTACAGGGCGAGTAAATCATATATGTATAGTGCTATTTCCAGCGTTATTGACACTTTACTGCGATATAGCCAGATATATTTTATCTCGCTGTTTCTCGAAAGGGCACATACAAAAAATTGTTTACAAGAACACAATGTGTGCTGGAGGCACTTTACTTTGATTGCACTTTACTTTGATTGACCAAACACACCTAGTGTGTCTAAATCCCCTCTTTCCCCTCCCCACTGAAATGTATATTTTGATCTGTATTTAGATAGATTGGCAGCACGATACGAATCTGAGGCGAGTCACGGGCGTCTGGGTGTGGATCACCTGAGCATTCACTGCTGGTGATACCACAGAGACCCGACACCCCCGTGCAGCAAAGGCGCTCTTACTATCGGTGTCCGGCGCGGCTCTCTCCAGTACACGGAGAGGAAACCGGGACACAGAGTGCACCGATAGTGTAGCGCCTGAACATTGAGCGCCCTGCACGACTCTCTCCCATTATCCAGGGAGAAGCCGGCAGTAAACGCGGCATCACAGTGTGCATACCAAACAGGGTATATCCTGAATATCACCCTTGTGCGATTACAGAGAGGTGCTTAAATCAGAGTACTAGGCATAAACAGCAATACCCGCAGAAAAAATATATAGAGCCGATGATTCAAGGGGTTATTTTGCTGTTCTCCTAGATAATTTACTGTACGTGCCTCACCTAGACACAGTGAGACACAATACATCTGGCAAACATTCCAATAAATTGTCAAATCGCTGAAAACAGCACCATACACACTGTGCAATCAAAGTAAAGTGCCTCCAGCAGATATCAGCATAACAGGCATTAACTATAAATACCCCCGGCAAAATATACATGTAGCCGATGACTCAAGGGGTATACATTGTGTTCCTGTAAACAATTTTTTGTATGTGAAATCAGAGTACTAGGCATAAACAGCAATATCCCCGGCAAAAAAATATATATAGCCAATGACTCAAGGGGTTATTTTGCTGTTCTCCTAGATAATTTACTGTACGTGCCTCACCTAGACACAGTGAGACACAATACATACATCTGGCATACATTCCAATAAATTGTCAAATCGCTGGAAACAGCACCATACACACTGTGCAATCAAAGTAAAGTGCCTCCAGCACACATTGTGTTCTTGTAAACAATTTTTTGTATGTGCCCTTTCGAGAAACAGCGAGATAAAATATATCTGGCTATATCGCAGTAAAGTGTCAATAACGCTGGAAATAGCACTATACATATATGATTTACTCGCCCTGTAACCAATCAGAAGGTATTTTAGGAATACCCGATAATTAAAAGCGCTGGTCCAATCTTGCAGTATCTTACACCAAGAATCACTACAGACCTATTGGGGATAGAGGGGACACACTACGCGGGGTTAATCCCCTTTTATACTTACCCTGTCTTACCTTTATTTGCGTTTTTATATGTCGCAGTTTTTGAGAAATAAACCAATAAAAGCTATATTTTAGAATAATTTTCCTCTCCCAGGTGCGCCGAATTAGTGACAATCTTTCCTTTCCTTCCTATTGTGTTCTATTCATTGTCCAATGGCAGCACACCCCACTATCAATAACTAATACCATGTAGATAGATGCATAGGGGTCCTATCAATACAATTTACACCTTCCTGTGCGATTGACTAACCCCCCTGTTTTGTGCAACCAGAGAATGTTTATCAACCATTCTTATAGGCTTTATTAGGTACTTGTGTAGTTTCACGGTGCCACTTGTGCGGTTTCACTTCCGGGTGTACGCTTGCCACTAAATATGTCAAATAAACTAACTTAACTCCATGCCAACATGGATAGTTCATGCCTCCACTATCCATGTTGGCATGGAGTTGATTTTAAATAGCGTGGCGAGCGTAGCGAGCCACCGAGCTCGCGGCGTGGGCGAGCGAAGCGAGCCACGCAAGGGGACTCAGACGCACGGCGCCATGAAACTACACAAGTACCCTTTATTATTCAAGATTTATAGCATGTTTAAGAGAAAATCAATCACCTTTTACTGAACATTTGTTCCTGCAAATTTTAAATTTGGGAAACCTCTGCACAGTTCATTATCCATACTAATAATTTTGTTATATCTTATCCAGTAGCAATAATAAGGTACACACTCTGTCATGTTAAACTCATGTACTTGGTTATGTTGGTACTGTGTATATTGTTTCATGTGCGTTTAGTGTTTTATGAATTAGGGGTTTAAGCATGTGTTCTCGTATATCTTAATTGGCATTAATTAAAATTAATTATGATTTTGCAGCTGTCCCTTTTCCTCCAACACACCGATTAACAGCCGATGAAATATTTGATACTGATGGGAAGCCCAGAGTGGACATTTTGAAAAACCACTTAATAAAGGAAGGCCGGGTAGATGAAGAAATCGCACTTAGGATCATCAATGAGGGTGCTGCAATTTTACGACGAGAGAAGACCATGATAGAAGTTGAAGCACCCATTACAGGTGAAACATTCTCCCTTCTACATCAAGCAGTAGTGTCAATTATATATTCTATTAATTACACCTTAAATCATGGCGCTATAGAGTTTCAGAACTTTTTTCACAGCACCTCTCGGCTGAGAAGGTGCTTGTGTTTATATGTAATCCTTAGGTTCAGTTATGTTATGAGGGATGGGACTTCTTTTTGTCCACCACTGCTTTATATACTATTAAAGGAATAGCTTATACCCCTTTTTCGCTGACCTAAAATGGATAACTTCACATGTATTACGCGTCCCCTCGCGGAGCTCGCTGCGCTCGCCACGCTATATAGAATCAACTCCACGCCGACGTGGATAGTGGGGGTATGAAAAGGTCGGAGGACGCGTACCGCCGCCCCACGCGGGCTCGCTGCGCTCGCCACACTTCGGGTTGGCGTTAATAGTGCTGGTGGCGTTAACGATGGGGGTGCATATGACATACTAATCACCCATCAGTGTGCATGTACAATTAAATCATCGTTTTGATCGCATGCCATTTTAATGGCATGCAATGCGATGCGATTTTAAAATTGTACAGTGCGGCTCTTAGGACACGAAAATCGGGTCCATCGCATACCACTAATGAAGGCATGCGATCATATGCGATGGGCGCCGTGCTAGGAAACAAGTACCATAAATAAAATAATAATAATATCCCCCTTCGATGCTCCAACCCCCAACCGTGGCACTCACCTATCACCCGATTCCTTAAAAAGTGCTCTCGCACTGCTGAGCGCTTCTGGAAGAAATCACGCTCCCTTGCGGATTATCTCCATTTCAAATTCATTCTTTCCTCCTTCAGCTCTGCCCTTGCTCTGGCCAAGGAATCCTACTTTAAGTCCCTCATCCTTTCCCAATCATCCAATCCCCGCAGGCTCTTCGCCACCTTCAACTCCTTGCTCTCCCCCCCTCCTCCAGCTCTTCCGTCCTCCATCGTAGCCGCTGATTTTGCTACCTACTTTTCAACCAAAATCTCCTCTCTCAGGACTGCCATCACTGCTGCCATGACCTCACCCTCTCCCTCCTCCCCTCCTACATCTCCACTCCCCTCCTTCCAACCCCTGTCCTCATTTTACCCCACCACTGCTGCTGAAGTCCACTCTATCCTTCAATCCGCTTCTCCCTCCACCTGCCCGCTCGATCCTATCCCCTCCAATATTATCCGTCGTCTCAGTCCATCAGTCTGCTCTCACCTGGCTCACCTCTTTAATCTTTCCCTATCCTCTGGGATCTTCCCTTCCTCCTTCAAACACGCTCTTGTCTCCCCAATTCTCAAAAAAACAAATCTGGACCCCAACTCTCCATCCAACTACAGGCCCATCTCCCTCCTCCCTTTTGCCTCCAAACTCCTAGAACGTCTGACCTATAATCGTCTCCTAAGCCACCTTACTGCTAACTCCATTCTAGACCCCCTCCAATCCGGGTTCCGCCCTTTACATTCCACTGAAACTGCCCTGACCAAAGTCACTAATGATCTACTATCGGCTAAATCCAAAGGCCTCTTCTCTATCCTCATCCAGCTTCATCTGTCGGCTGCCTTTGACACTGTTGACCACCCTCTCCTGCTCAACACCCTCCGCTCCTTTGGCATCACTGGCACGGTCTTCTCCTGGTTCACCTCATACCTCTCAGATCGCTCCTTCTCCGTCTCCACTCCGAGCTCCTCCTCTCCTACTACCCCCCAGCCAGTCGGTGTTCCCCAAGGGTCAGTCCTTGGCCCTCTCCTCTTCTCCCTCTACACCACCTCTCTGGGCACCCTCATCAGCTCCTACGGTTTTCATTACCACCTTTATGCTGATGATACCCTAATCTATCTCTCCTCCCCCGACTTATCCCCATCACTCCTGTCCAAGGTCTCCGAATGCCTCACGGCCATCTCAGCCTGGATGACCCAACGCTTCCTGAAACTAAACATGGCTAAAACTGAACTTCTAATCTTCCATCCCCCGAACATCCCCTCTTCTCCCACTATCTCCATCAGCATTGGTGAAACCGAGATCACGTCCACCGACCAAACGCGCTGCCTCGGTGTCATCATTGACTCCTCCCTCTCTTTCACCCCCCACATTCGTGCTCTCTCACAGTCTTGCCGCTTTCACCTACGCAACATCTCACGCATCAGACCATTCCTCTCCACTGACGCGACCAAAATTCTCATTCACTCTCTTGTCATCTCCCGCCTTGACTACTGCAACATCCTTCTCTCTGGGCTACCTCTCACCCGCCTCACACCTCTCCAATCCATTCTTAACGCTGCTGCTAGGCTCATCTTCCTCTCCCGCCACTCTACCTCCGCCTCCCCCCTCTGTTTATCTCTTCACTGGCTCCCCATTCCTTTCCGAGTTCTCTTAAAACTCCTCACCACCACCTACAAGGCTCGCTCCTCCTCCACCGCTCCTTACCTCTCTTCACTGATCTCTATCCACGCTCCCTCCCGTCCTCTTCGCTCCATCGCTGACCGCCGACTGACCTCTCACCTAATCACCTCCTCCCACTCCCGTGTCTAAGACTTCTCTCGCGCTGCCCCCCTGCACTGGAACAACCTCCCGCCACCCATCAGGCTATCTGATTCCCTTACCTCCTTCAAGCGCTCCCTCAAAACCCACTTTTTTCGACTAGCCTATCCCTCCTCCTAACCTCTTTTGATCCTCCTATCCTGCCTCCGTTCCCCTCCGTTCCTACTTATCCTATTGTATTTCGTTCGTCCACCCACCTATTTTTAGTATGTTAACTCTTATGAGCAGGGCCCTCCTTCCTCACGTACTCACCCTACCTCATTACCTCACCTGTGCTCCTGTCCTGTTCTTCCCTTCCTCTACTTCATCTTCAGTCTCCTTGACAATTTTGACACCTACTTCTGAACTGATGCTGATTTTAGTTCTACCAGCTATACCCCTATTTATACTGTATCTTTCAACACACCCTGTACGTTGCCTTGTAATTTGTTTTTTTTTTGTTTGCTATGTACGGCGCTGCGGACACTTTGCGGCGCCTTATAAATAAACGTACTACTACTACTAATGTTTTCTTATTTCTTCTCTAGTTTGTGGCGATATTCATGGTCAATTCTTCGACTTGATGAAGTTGTTTGAAGTGGGAGGATCGCCGGCGAACACAAGATACCTCTTCTTGGGAGACTATGTAGACAGAGGTTATTTTAGTATAGAGGTAAATTACCATTTCTGTGTAATTGTATTCTTAAACGGTAATTTCTACCTGACCTTTAAATTCATGTTTTCCATATCTTCATCTATAAAAATATTTTCATTATTTTCCCTGTGCTACTTTTGTCTAAAATGCTACATTATTCTTAAAACAAACGGTGAAAAGCATTTTCTAACTAGGAACACCGCAAGTCTCAATTCAGTAATCATGCAGAGTTTTATAGAGATGTAACTGCCCTCCAGATGTGTCCTTATTAAATGGCTGCTCAAGTCCTTTCAAAAATTCCTTCCAAGTGCAGCCAGTCTCAGACGACTTGGGGGTGCTGAGCAGGTTTTAGTTTAAACATGCATCCTAGGCACAGAAATAAAATGAATGTTAGTGACAAAACTGATTTGCTAGTGTATGCAGACATTGTACTTCTGGGTGCGACTTAGGGGGGTATTCAATCTGCGTCGCTATTTCCGACAGGGGGAATAGTTGTGGGCGCCTAGTCAATGCTGTCATTCCCGACAGCATTGAAGAGGCAGCATGACAGAACGGACCCGACTTTGGGTCCATTGGCCGAAAACTGATGTGGATTGTAGAGATCACGGCCGGATCTCGTCAGTCCATGGCCGTTTTCACAGACAAGGCCCCTTTTAGCTAATTGCCAGACTGGACTTTGAATCCTGCCTGGCGATAAACTGGCGAGTGGACCGAAAACGGGACCAGGGATTGAATACCCCCCTTAGTCTGAATCTGCAAAATGTAAATATACAATCTGCTATTCTCAGAGCTTCTCATGTGCACCAAGGGTCTGCTGGGTACTTATGTATTATCTGGGCTCCCATGTTAAATGCACCCCATTTTTTCATACCCCTACTATCCAACTACGCATGGAGTTGATTTTATATAGTGTGGCGAGCGGACGCCCGAAGCGTGGCGAGCGGACGCGGTCTCATAAGAAAAACGGGAGCCCAGATATTACATAAGTACCGTCTGCTGCCACATGACAAATAGACACCTAGGTGTATATGGACACATCTGTATTATATTGATCTGGTTAATGACAAACCAGGCTCCGTCTCACTGGGGTTTGTTTTTGCCTTCTTTCTGTTTAGTCTTTGTGGAAGGCTTACTTTTATTATGAACACTCATTCTGCAATGTATTCTATACAGTTGTACATATTTGCCTATTGCATGTTGTCTATGAAGATGTTATTGTTTTTTGCTTGGTTTATATAGCATTATATGCCTGCACCACTATTAAACAAAGTTCATCAATTATTCCTTTATTTTTTTTCCATCCTCAGTGTGTATTGTATTTATGGGTGCTGAAGATTCTGTACCCTAATACGCTCTTTCTTTTGAGAGGCAATCACGAATGCAGGCACCTTACAGAATATTTCACTTTTAAGCAGGAATGTAAGTAAGAGTTTTTTCTTTTTTTTTAAATCTCATAATTTGTTTAGGATGTTTCAACATTTCGATTGTAGTGTGTGTGTGTGTGTAATTCATTTTAATGTGCAAAAAGAAGCAAAGGAAAGATGGAAAATCCCCCAAAAGGCATCAAATTACAGATTAGACATTCTCATAACATGTCAAAAAAAGTTTGATTTTATTTCGATCATTTACACTTTCAAAATAACAGAAAACAAAAAATGGCGTCTGCAAAAGTTTGGGCACTCTGCAGAGTTTATAGCATGCACCACCCCTTTGGACAGCTGAGACCTGGCAGTGTCATGGATTGTTCTCAATCATCGTCTGGAAAGACCAGCTGATCTCAAAGGTTTTAAAAGCCCAGACTCATCGGACCTTGCCCCAACAATCAGCACCATGAATGTTCTAAGCAGTTGTGTAGAACACTGAAACTGAGAATAGTTTACGCTCACAAAGCAGGAGAAGGCTATAAGAAGATAGCAATGCCTTATAAGATGCCCATATCCTCTGTTCGGAATGTAATTAAGAAATGGCAGTCATCAGGAACAGTGGAAGTTAAAGCAAGATCTGGAAGACCAAGAAAAATTTCAGACAGAACAGCACTCAGGATTGTGAGAAAAGCAAGTCAAAATCCACGTTTGACTGCACGATCCCTCCAGGAAGATCTGGCAGACACTGGAGTTGTAGTACACTATTCCAGTATAAAGAGATGCTTGTACAAATATGGTCTTCATGGAAGAGTCATCAGAAGGAAACCTCTTCTACGTCCTCACCACAAAAATCAGTGTTTGAAGTTTGCAAATGAACATATAGACAAGCCTTATGCATTTTGTAATCAAGTTCTGTTAAAATAGAACTTTTTGGCTGGAAAGAGCAAAGGTACGTTTGGAGAAGGAAGGGCACAGAATTTAATGGAAAGAACCTCTGTCCAACTGTTAAGCATAGGGGTGGGTCAATCATGCTTTGGGGTTGTATTGCAGCCATTGGTACAGGGAACATTTTATGAGTGGAATGAAAAATGGATTCAATACGATTCCAGCAAATTTTGGATGCTAACTTGATGCCATCTGTGAAAAAGTTGAAGTTAAAGAGAAACTGGCTTCTACAAATGGATAATGATCCAAAACACACCTCAAACTCCACGGTGGATTACATCAAGAGGCGTAAACTGAAGGTTTTGCCATGGCCTTCACAATCTCCTGACCTCCTCATAATTGAAAATTTATGGATAGACCTTAAAAGAGCAGTGCGTCACAGACAGCCCAGGAATCTCAAATAACTGGAAGACTTGTAAGGAAGAATGGGCGAAGATACCTCAAACAAGAATTGAAAGACTCTTGGCTGGCTACAAAAAGCATTTACAAGATAAAAGGTATTAACTCTGCACGGTGCCCAAACGTTTGCAGACACCACTTTTTGTTTTCTGTTATTTTGAAAGTGTAAATGATGGAAATAAAATAACTTTTTTTTTTTTTTTTTTTTGTTCTAAGAATGTCTAATCTGTAATATGATGCCTTTTGGAGGTTTTTCCATCTTTTCTTGGCTTCTTTTTGCACATTAAAATGAATTTTTGCCTGGGGTGCCCAAACTTTCGATCCCCACTGTGTGTGTGTGTGTGTGTGTGTGTGTGTGTGTGTGTGTGTGTGTGTGTGTGTGTGTGTGTACATTTCCTTAATACTTTTTATCCAATATTAATGGGATTACAATGATTTGTTTATTATTTTTTCTGTCCATGCTACATTTATATTTTTGGTATAAATTTACCTTACTTTTGGAAATGTATTCTTTAAAGCAATGTAAGTTGAGAGGCCCAGTCTGTGCAATGCAAAGGAAAACCAAAGTGTGCATTGCTCTTTCTCTTTTGTTAAGAATAGAAACCCATATAAATAAATCAGTACTCAACAATCTGTGTTTCTCTTTAGGTAAAATAAAATATTCAGAGAGGGTATATGAGGCCTGTATGGAAGCATTTGATTGTCTTCCTTTAGCTGCACTTTTAAATCAACAGTTTCTTTGTGTCCATGGAGGACTTTCCCCAGAAATACACACGTTAGATGACATAAAAAAAGTGAGTATATTTATATTCAGTAAGTATTCAGTCATGTCTCTTTTATATAGTTTTGAAAGACAATATATAAAAAAACACTTTGTGTGTATGTGTATATATGTGTGTGTGCTTATATATTATCATTTGAGAGTGTGTGTGTTTTCAACTGGAACTGAAAAAAGGTTCTTTGAGTACAAAAGCTTATGTAACCACTCAAAATCAATTATAATGTGAAGGTTGAACAACTAGCTATATGACTATAAACGACAACATATTTTTTTGGGTGTGTGTATTTACATATACACAAACATCTAATACCCTGTAAGAGTAGTGATTAATATTGATTGTTCCAATATAGCGCACACATATTCTGCAGTGCTTTACAGAGAATATTTGAACACTCACATCAGTCCCTGCCCCAGTGGAGTTTACAATCTATGTTCACTACCACATGTACACGCGGGATGCAGTGTAAATCCCAGGGGTTGGGATCCTGGCGTTCAAAATCCCGACCGCCAAAATCCCGACACTTTCTCCCTCCGGGGGTGTCCACGACACCCCCGGAGGGAGAATAAATTAGTGTGCCGAGCGTAGCGAGGAACCTGGCCCGCTGCGTGGCGAGCGCAGCAAGCCCGCAAGGGGGGGTGATCCATGTTACCTATAGTGTCCATATATTACAGAGTGTGAGTTAAAACACCTTTGTTTCAGTTACAAAGACTAACTGTTCCCTTACACTTTTCAGTGCTGCTCAGGGGTGGATTCTCACCCGGGACGATTTGCCTGTGGGCTGGTCCCATAGCCACCCTGCTACAGCTAGCAGGCACTTCCAGGTGCTGCTAGCTAGCTGGGAGCAGCAGTGTAGCAGCCACATAGCATGACTCAGGCAAGTGTCTGTTGCATTCTGGGAGCCACTGTAGGAGCGGACAGCACTCGGCGGTGGGCTTAACCTCAACACCCATGCGCTGCAGCCTGCCCCTGCTTAGACACCATGGTCAAAACCTGTACCATGGAGTCTGTTACGGTTGTTTGTGTGGGTTGAGACATGCGTGCTTGAGAGTTGGTTTCTAATGTAGCGCAGCAGATTCTGTTGCGCTTTACAATAGTAGACAGTGATAAAACAAACTGGGTAACAACAGACAGACTTGGAGGTTAGAGGGCCCTGCTGCAAGTTTACATACTATAGGATTAGCATAGCGTTGTATAATATTTTGAGTATCAAAGTTGTATTTTCCTATGGTCATTGAATAGGGAATAGCTTTCCAGTGATGTACCATGCCTCGTAGATCTTAAAGTAGTTTCTGGTTGCAGACTGTCAGGTAGTTTACAGTTAAATACAGTTTTTTGGGGATATAATGGACTACTGGCAGTGTATGAATTGACCTAAACTACTAGTTTGGGGTGCTTTTTGTTATTTTACTAAAACATTTTGTGTGTTTATTTATTAAGCAATACACATTTTTTCATCCTAAAGAAACCTGTATGACAGGGCTGGGCAACACCGGCCCTCCAGATGTTGGTGAACTACACATCCCAGGATGCTTTGCATTAGTTTTGCTATGTGGCCATGCTGAAACTGATGCAAGGCATGCTGGGATGTGTAGTTCATCAACATCTGGAGGGCCGGTGTTGCCCAGCCCTGCTGTATGAAGTTTTGTTCCCCAGTTCACATACCGCTTTAACAAACTTGAAGTTTCTCCATTTTGTAGTTAGACAGGTTCAAGGAACCTCCAGCATTTGGTCCGATGTGTGACTTGTTATGGTCTGACCCATCAGAAGATTTCGGTAATGAGAAGACTCAAGAACATTTCAGTCATAATACTGTCAGAGGGTGCTCTTACTTCTATAGGTATGTGGCTTACATAACCATAGCATAAGGATTACATCACTGTATTATAATGTGATTTTATTTTCATTCTTTCATTCTGAAGTTACCCAGCTGTTTGTGAGTTTTTACTGACAAACAACCTGCTGTCAATCATCAGAGCACATGAAGCACAAGATGCAGGGTAAGGCGATGTGCATTTGGCTCATTGATATTCACATAATCTTTTCAGAGGATATATTAATAAATGTCATTTTACTTTTCTTACTATCGCAGTTATCGAATGTACAGAAAAAGTCAAACCACAGGGTTCCCGTCTTTGATAACAATATTTTCAGCACCGAACTATTTAGATGTCTACAACAATAAAGGTATGTTTGTTTATTCAGTTTTTTCTTCACTAAATAACTTCTAGGTGTAAATAATCTATTTATGCATAGTGCAAATAATATATTTTTTTTTCTACTCTACAGCTGCTGTTTTAAAGTATGAAAATAATGTGATGAATATCCGGCAGTTCAACTGCTCGCCACACCCCTACTGGCTGCCGAACTTCATGGATGTCTTCACTTGGTCACTTCCGTTTGTTGGTGAAAAAGGTATATTATTATCTACTGCAGCTTATAACCTTTTCGTACATGGATAGTCTTTGTTACATATATGGTTGTAGTCAAAGTGAGGACACCATAAGATACTAATGCTTATAACACAAAACTAGAAGTTTCTTACATCATGCTGTTAACCAGGGACTGTGGTATAGATCAAATATTGCAAATATTAATGCTGTCAAACCAAATTTGTGTGTTGGAAAGAAATACAAAGCAACAAAGCGAAGCTTGATTATTCAGCATCACACTTTGCAGCACTTCCTGGGCCAGGGATGGTATAGATATGCCAGAGTGGTAACCCTACGTTCAAAATCCTGACCGATCCTGATGAGTATTTTAACCCTTACCCTGTTCCTAATACTAACTGTCATCACCCATATCCCTCTCCACTTGTACACCCCACTTCCAAAACATAACGCTAACCCCGTCACTTGCCACTGTCAGCATTCTGACAGTCAGGAAAGTGACTACTAAGATATCGCCTACATCCCCCTAGGCGTCTAGTGGATGTTGCTGGTTGGCGCTCGTTTTCACTCATCGTGTCATGAGCTATACAGAAACTGTGACTTATTGGTACATCGAGAATCTAGTAGTCTTAGGAAGAATGTTATATGAAATGTGATGAGTTTTTCCTTCGTAGAGAAGAGAAACAACTCTTAACCGTTGCATGTTTTTCATAGATTTTCTTTTAGAGAAGCTTTCCAGCAGTAGTTTTCTTAGAACATCCTGTAAACCTCTGAAATTAACTTTTCCTTCTTTACTGTTGATTGTATTTGGCTATAGAATGCGCTATTCATAGTGTGTAACTTTTTCTTGGTATTGGGATAACAGCTGTTACTTAACAATCTGTGCTTCTATTTACTGTTGTGAACAGAATTTATAAGAAAGGTCCGTAAGAAATGAAGGCAAGTTCCATGTGAAATATAAATGATTCTGTTCACGGTATTCTGTCACGCTGTGTGGTTTGCAGTAACCTGTCCTTTGTTCTGTTGAACACAGTTACAGAGATGCTGGTGAACGTTCTCAGCATTTGCTCAGATGACGAGTTGATGACCGAAGGAGAAGATCAATTTGACGGTAGGATCATTTTTAATAATCCCTTTTTTGTATCCTACCAATTTACCTGCACTGTAGGGTATACTCTAGGATTTTCCTGTAATGAAATGGGGAAGGGGGGTGGAGTCCTAGTCTTTATCAACATAGAAGTTCTTGGAGTGGAAAATATTAGTGCGTCTTTCAGTTAAGATTGAGTAGGGCTAAAAATTCAGTTACAATTTTTTTTTTTGCCCTGCTTTGTTAAGAATAGGGCCGTCCCCCACACATTCTGCTGATGGTGTGGTAGAAATCATTGTGTTCTATATTTCTTGTGTTTACAATACATGAACACTAGATCAGAGTGTAGATTTCATTTAGTCCTGTTCCTATTATCTATCCAAAGAGAACCAAAATTGTGATTTAACTGTAGCAGATATGAACTTCACTGGTATGAAGTGTTAAACTACTACTATTTTTCATTATTAATGAAGGAGCATCTGTGCGTTTGCCATTTGTAGTAAATAAAAAACTGACACTTAATCAGTCTAGTAACCTAGTTGATAGTTTTTCTTTGTTTTAGGATGGAATCTAGGCAATCCCACAGTTCTTTTACACCAGACACATATTCTCCTAGTAGTAATGTAATTAAAGCTCTCAAACATTGTTACAGATAAGGCAAAAATCAATTATAAATGGAATGGTTATTTTATTTCCTTTTTGCTCTTATTGCACAGTGAGCATTTTGGTTGATTAGGTCAATATTAGGGTGATATTTCTTCTGTGATATTGTGCAATGACGAAAAATTAGGATCTGTGCCTTTTTTATATACTACTCTAGTGTACTTAACATTTTTGTTCAAACTTCGGATCACAGTATAAATCTACAATAGTCATTTTAATTTCTGAATTATCATTCTAGTGTGAAAACTCGGATAGGTTTCACTAAGCCATTGAATTCATTCACAATCTATAACCATCTTTGCCAAAATTCTGTGTTTTTTACAACGTGTATAAAATTGTAATTATTATTTCTGAAGCATAAATGCACCAAATGCGTAAGTTGCTGCGGTGCCTTATTCTGAGTCTTGTATTTTCCCGTACTTCCAGGCTTACTGAGCTGTGTCCTTATCACTGTTGTGCTGTTACTTACTTACATTTACCATGCTGCTATCCAATAGTTTTGCATTGTTAGAATTTGTACACCATTTGATCACTGCGCAAACCTCAACAGCTGCAACCTTGTCATGTCCATTGTTCTGTCCCATTCTTAAGCATGCAGTCCTTAGAAGATGCAATTTTCCATCTACTTTTCCATATTGCAGTTGCGTACAAATGGCGCAGGCTGTTAAACACACGCTATAAAGAAAACCTGGTTTTCACTTTCTGTAAAAGGTTATCCCGTGATCCGAAAAATTGTGCTGTTGATGGCATGTCCGGCTCTTAACCTTAAACTTTCTGTTTTCTTTACTGTACTTTCTTAAATATTCCGCTGTTCTTCTTAACCCCACTGCAAAAAAACAGCAACATAACCAGCATGCTGTTGACCCTGTGGCGATGAAGGGGTTAATGCTTTGCTGTCCTCGTACCTTGCGCGAGAACCCACACTACACCGACTTAATGTATTTATTGCCACCACTTCCAGAGAGTCCTGCCTAGAATTTCCCCATTTTTTTTCCTTCTTGCGTTTGAAGTCCGCCTTCTTTCTTGCTACTGCCAAGTAAAAATATATATATATATATTTTTTTTTTCTTTTTTTCTTTTTTTTCTTTGACTCACTCACCTATTTCTCCATCGTTCACTTCCTTTTTTTCTGGACTCTCCATCTGAAGAACGACTCATATATGGCAATAGAAAAGGTACAGACCAGACAGAGCACCATTGTTTTGAAATATGACTTCCCAGTTTTTTTTTTCTTCTTTTTTTGAATTTGCTACACAACACATTTAAATGATGTTACATGTAAATTACCCGTGTAGCATTTTTCTTGTTCCTAATTTTTTTTTAACCCCCCCCCCCTTTTTATTGGTATTTTGATTTTATCGCTCACACATATTCCTGAGAGCATTTGGATATCATTTGCATTTTGCACTGCTCAGAAGTCATATTCCTAGACATCTGTCTTTCTGTGCATGACATTTACTCTTATGTTTCCTTCCATTATTTTCATCTGTCAATTTCATCATCTTTGTACCTAACATTCTGTATTGTTGGCCCTGCATGACTAGGGGGACGTTTCCATGTGTGTTTCCTGCTTCATCATTTTTCTTTTCCTTTCACATTTCTGCATGTGCAGTGTTTCGAGAGAATCCTTTTTAGATTGATGTTTGTGAAAGTCTGGGGAAGGATATTGTAAGTGTTGCCACTATGTAGAAGTGACCTATTTCCTTCTTTTAAACCTCTAAAGTCAAATGCTAGTTTTGCTTGTGTCATGTTAAACACTTTAAGGGTCAACTCTATTACCTGATTGTCAGTTGTGCAAGTGCGGTGACTTGTGATTCTTTTGTTGGGGTTTCTAACTCGTTATTACGGCTGCTCGCATCGGATCTAGTTTAAATCGCGTGCGATAAGCTGCACGAGCGTGCGATTAGAACTAGATGTGATGCTATCTAGTATAAACCATACGTGCTGCAAATCATTTTTTGGCTTGCGGTATGAATGACGTGGGAGCGCGCATCGCAAGCCAAAATAAACATGGTGCAATTTGAACTACAAGTGATGCGTTTTGAGCTAAAAAGTTCAAAACGCATCCGAGAATTGCGGCCACCATTATTGCTCCTGAACGGAGAACTACCCAGCCATCCATGCTGACTCGGTGGGGTGCAATAATAGCCCTAGCAGATTCTACTCCTGCTTTTTGAAGCTGAAAATAGTCCGCACATTTCTACGGACTCAGATCGAACAGCCCTCATTGTTCGAACCTGACACATGTGCAGCCGTTATTCCTGTGATTGATTAAATCTGCCCCTAATGTAAAAAGATTAACAGAATCCGTGCGACAAATAGAAAAGCATTCTAAATAATTCAATCCTACCATATAGATCAGGGCTGGGCAATTGCGGCCCTCCAGATGTTGAGGAACTACACATCCCAGGATGCTTTGCATTAGTTTTGCTATGTGGCCATGCTGAAACTGATGCAAGGCATGCTGGGATGTGTAGTTCCTCAACATCTGGAGGGCCGCAATTGCCCAGCTCTGATATAGATAGAGGCTTGCAGGTACAAACCGAAAGCATTCACTTGCTGTGTCAGCACACATGAATTTGAGGACACCGTGTTTTTGTGATGATTACTCAAGTATTATTAAATATCATGGTTTTACTTTATTGGAGCAGGTTTGTTTTTATTCACTTAATTCATGTGTATACAAGTGATAGAACCATATAAAAGTTTCCCTTATTAAACGGGTTTAATGGGTTATATTCCTCTTCAGCATTTGTAAACATGTTTGAACTATATGGTTTCAAAACCTATTCCTACATATACTTAGGTATCTGTTGAATATTCAGTTCCAACATTTTTGGTTCCATTGCCCAGCAATGTGCATATAATGGTACTGGTCAGCTCGATGGAAAAATCTGATTGATTAAACACATTTGAGAGCTTTCTGTACTAGCCATGGCAGCTGTAAGGGTACACGCTCCCATTTCTTCCACTATAGATGATGACACCAAAAAACTAGTGGAAACCAGCTCTTAGTTCGCTTTCTCTATGCAAAATATTCCTGATTAAAGTCCCAAATGTCACCGGATATCCTGTACCTCAAACAGGGAATTGCTTAATTTGAATATCTCTTTCTTTACTCTGATTCCGAAGTTGAAACAAAGGTCTAACATGTAGCCACACTCATCTATCCTGTTGGCCCGCCATACTGGCTTTGTTGTCGGGCCAGGAGAAGTGTCCCATTGTGGTGCACTAAGACATTAATATGGCAAAATCATGTGATTACACTGCTTTGCAGCTAGGTGGCGATTGCTCCAATAATGAAAACTACAGTGCATTGCCGCGGATGGATATGTGATGTGCTATTGCCATTTGCTGTTCGCCTTTGCTTCCACTTTACCGGTGTACTGTAGCTCCATATGGGTGGGTTGCCTTGTGGCCGATATTCTGGGCCTGCCATCATGTTGTACAGTAATTATGCTCATTCAGCCCCAGGGAGTCGGTGGGGAAATGTATGCGGAGTTTAGCTCCGTAAGAGTGGGCTAAGCTCACCATACATTTCCCCACAGCATGCCTGGGGCTGGATGAGCGTCTATTTAGCATAGTTACTGTACAACATGGTGGCAGGCTGAGATTATTGGCCACAAGCGAGCCCACCACCTAGCAGCATTTACATTAAATAATTTTTTTTTTTTATTAAAATTTCATTGGGATAAACCCTTTTACTGTATTTCATTAAAGACCTCACACATGCGCATCAAAAGCAACATCTGGTGGATGAAAGTAAGCATTAGACTCCCCGGCAAACGCCTTACGCCACACTAGCCAGGTTGTGCAACACTTCTCCACTTTGCTACACACCTCGTCTGGCGGGCCAACTGCCAAAGGTACAGATGGAGCCGCTCTATGATGTTAAATATAAACGGCTAATGTGTACCCACGCTTGACTTAATATCCTTGCAGGTGTTTTCAAATAAAAGTTTATTTACACCTCTTCTCCAGCTTTAGGGGGGTATTCAATGTCTGTCGAGCTGTTTCAAAAATATTTTTTTTTTCTTTTCTCGTTCTGCTCGCCTTTTTTTTTTTTACTCGACCTTGCGAGGTCACGGCTATTCAATGTGCCAATCACGCGAGTCCCCGCCCGTCGAGATTAGCCCATTGGTGCGAGCTGTGGGCATTCGTCTCCCCGTCGTTTCCCGCCTCGCCTGTCCCATCCTGTATTCTGGCTGCTAAAGGGGCGGAGCCTGTGGGAGGAGGCGGGGACATGTCCTGCTGTAACACTACGCAGTGAAAGTGAACCTCCGTGGTCACTGTCACTCACACTGCTGCTAACCTACTGCCTGTCAGTGTGACAGATGGTGCAGCAGTAGATGGCGAAGAAGGAGAACGGTAGTCCGCTGCATCAGTGCTGTGCAGAGCTCTCAGTACATTGAGCAAGCTCTGCAGCCCTCTCCCAGCACTGTCCTGTGCTGCAACAGAGCGGCCACCGGCTCATAAACCCGCGTTGACTGGCTTTTGGATGTAGGACTACAACGACATCTAATCATGATGCGTCCTATGCCCCGGGCACCGATTATCTGGACTAGCAGATGCGCGGTCCGGATTTTCAGGTAATTAACCATCAATACCCGGGAGGGTAAGCTGGGTTAGCGGGGCAGCAGGAGGCTTGTGTAAAACCCCGGTGCCTCCCGCTAAATGCGGGAGGGTTACAACTCCAGGAAGTTCCAGCACCTGCTTTCCCCTGGGTGACGCTGACAGCAGCAGCAGCAGCTCAACGTTTATTTCACTCTGGGCTCCGCTGTGCTAGCTGTGGGTGTGCCGAGCTCACTGACGGTGCCGCTGCCTGTCTATAGTTTGACAGGTGCCGGCTGCAGTACGCCAACAGATGTAGTCGGGTATACACATGCCCGAGCCCCAGCGAGCAGAGGAAAAAATGCAAACATTGAATAGAGTGGACCTAAAGTCGAGCTAACAATCTGTGCGGTCTGCTCGACTAGGGGAGAAAACTCTTTCTCGACTGGGGAGCAAAACGAAAAAAAAAAACCCCAGGCGAGAAATAAACCACATTGAATATGCGAGCTCATAAATAATACCCAAAATCGGTCGAGCTATCCATCAAGCTCGACAACCCGCACACCTCGACAGACATTGAATACCCCCCTTAGTCTCCACACACTGGGATGGCTCATTTTAGCAGTTTCCAAATTTTCCAATATGCTTATACAATTCTGCTTCTCAAAATGTTGGTAAAGTAAGCACTGGTTTCCACTTGCTTTTCGGTTGTTTACACACTTACCGACCAGCCGCTCGAAGTGTCGTCCTAACATCACCGCTGAGTGAGCTTTTCAATTTGCACACCCAGTTGAAATGTCCATCACTGTAGCAGATATTTTTGAGCATAGGCTTTCCTACAAACGGCTCTCTTTGTTGTCTCCAGCGCGCCATCTCCTGGTATCTGGCAGCGGGTGCACCGGTGATGGCGCGTGAGCGCCCCATTTGCTGGCGGAGGCTGGCGATTGGCAAGTTGGGAGCCACTCAGATGAGAGCGGCTGCATCAATAGTCAAACATCATCCACCGCTAGGTTGGGTGTAAACTCCGCAGACCACCTATGGTACGCAGCATTAGTATCCATGTTATAGCTTAGTGACATACAGCGTTCTATACGAAACACTGTTTTCCTGAGGCCACCACTACAGTAGTGAGAAAGTTATAAGCTCAGTAAACATATCGCATTCTATAGGAAACTCTTTTCCTGACACCATGACTACAATATGTAGAAATACAGTGTGACAGGATCCCCTCAACCACACTTTTTTTTTTTGTACATTAATTGAATTATCCTCATAGAGGAAAATGTACTAAGATGGGAGCTCTATTTCACATGGGATGTTCCTATGGGTAACCAATCAGCATCTACTTATTTAGCAGAAGATTAGACAGGATCTGATTGGTTGCCCATAGCAACATCCCATGTAAAATGCAACTTTCATAGTTTGAAATCTAAATCAGGGCATAAACTGAACACGTTGAAGCCATTCAGCATGTCTGACTCTAGGCAGATCTAGTAAACCTCTATGGTTGCATTCGGGATGTTACTCATCACAGACACTGCTTCTTGCTGCTTCCTTTATACTCTGTGTATGAGTCAGATGGATAGGCTGGGGAATGGATTGTATAGTTTTGTTTTGTTATGTGTAATATTTCTCATACTTTTCTGTCCCCATGAAGAGTCGTTTAATGTGCTAACAGTTCAATGGTGTTATCTGAATGTATCCATCTGAAATGGATCCGCACATGTAACAGCAGGAGTGGGAACGTATTTCCTTAGTTTAGCGGGTTTTTTGCTCCGGTTTGTTATATTTTGCTTTTGCTAATGTTCTTAACCAAAACTATTGGAAGTTTGTGAAAACAAACTTGTGAAAGCTTGTGTTGGTGTGTTGCGGTCTCTGTCAGGTTTTTGTACTGTTTTCTTTGTTCCTGAGCTTGAGATTCTTTTTATTCCATTGAAAGTAGGTACAGCTGCAGCTCGTAAAGAAATCATCAGGAACAAAATTCGGGCAATTGGCAAGATGGCAAGAGTCTTCTCTGTGCTCAGGTAAATGGAAATCTATCTGTCACGGTAATAGAACTCCTCCGTTAGGAGTAGTGTGATTGGGAAAGCAGAGATATTCCTGCATCATAACTACCGCTGATCCATATAAGGTTAATGGGTGCTCATTAGACAATAAATGGTTGGGACAGTAAAAAGGCGCTGATCTATCGCAAATATTGATAGGGACGTCCTCTCTATCTTCTACCAGGTATCCTTCACTGGATGCACGGGGGTATATGGGACCACACTGACCTGAGTGTAGGTCCCTATGTACACATAGCGTTTTCTTTGTTTTTTCACTTCTCAAATAAATGGTCACACACTTTACATCAATAGGTCAATATCACTGACCTTGGGAGAGATCCCTATTTTCATGTAAAGGTATCTTTGAGGTAATCAAGATCTTCATATACCACACCAGCAAAACTCAGATAAAAAGTGGACTGACCTGTATAACAGTCCCTATGTTCATGTAGCGGTTTCTTTGCTCACAAGGTAGTCCCCACTTCAGAATACACGGTATGCCAGTAGTCTCAGAAGTAGAATTTATTCCATAAACAGGTTTAAAATCCAAAGCCTCTAGCTAGACGTCCTCGCTGTGTAAGGAGAAGGCTCACAGGCAGGGATGCTGTGAATGTGTGGTGTGTTCTCTTGGTGCACGGGTTTGGCTGGTCCACAGCGAGGACGTCTAGCTAGAGGCTTTGGATTTTAAACTTGTTTATGGAATAAATTCTACTTCTGAGACTACTGGCATACCGTGTATTCTGAAGTGGGGACTACCTTGTAAGCAAAGAAACCGCTACATGAACATAGGGACTGTTATACAGGTCAGTCCACTTTTAATCTGAGTTTTGCTGGTGTGGTATATGAAGATCTTGATTACCTCAAAGATACCTTTACATGAAAATAGGGATCTCTCCCAAGGTCAGTGATATTGACCTATTGATGTAAAGTGTGTGACCATTTATTTGAGAAGTGAAAAAACAAAGAAAACGCTATGTGTACATAGGGACCTACACTCAGGTCAGTGTGGTCCCATATACCCCTGTGCATCCAGTGAAGGATACCTGGTAGAAGATAGAGAGGACGTCCCTATCAATATTTGCAATAGATCAGCGCCTTTTTACTGTCCCAACCATTTATTGTCTAAAGCAGTCATGTCCAACGTTGGCCCTCCAGATGTTTTGAAACTACACATCCCAGCATGCTTTGCAATAGTTTTAGCATTCTCTAATAGCAAAACTGTGGCAAAGCATGCTGGGATGTGTAGTTTCACAACATCTGGAGGGCCAACGTTGGACATGCCTGGTCTAAAGTGTATTTGGGGCTGGTGCTCCCGGGACAGGGATCAGGCAGCAAGGTCTGAGAGCACAAAGGAACTGGAAAAAATCTTTCTTTAATGGGTGCTCAGTTTCACAATTATTTAGCAGAAAAACACTTTGCTGTTGTCTCCAGCCTCTGATGCTCGCTGTCTGCTGTAGTGCTTCTAGCACAGTGTGGTCTGTATATCAGCACTGATATGCAAACCAGACTTATGCTAGAAACACCACAGCAGACAGCAACACCCCAGGCAGGGAAGAGGAACTGCATGGGATTTCAAAGATGGCGGGTGCTAGAATGAACACTAGATGCGATGCATACTTGTATCCATGAGCCCCTTCCATCTAGCTCTGTGAAGATGTCTTAAGGTCCCCATACATGCTGGGTGCAATGTGATGCATTATCGGGTGGATTGCATCACAACGCATGTGTTTTGCATGTGATGCGATCCGCGGGCAGTACAAAAAGTATTTGCAGCACATACTTCTTGTACTGTGTGATGCCCGCAAGAACGCGCATCACATTTCACGCTGCTTATCACAGCGTGTATGGGGACCTTAACTTAAGTGACATCTGGCTGATATAATGGCTGATGTGTAGCTGCAGACCACAGTTTCTGTACTTATGGGTCATTACGGCACACTATCGGTCCAGGTTTTAGTTTAGTGATATCCATGTTTGCATACAGATAGATAAAACAAAATAACTGAAATACTCATTTACCTGTGCTCAAGTATGTCCCTAAATATTGTTAACTATTAAGGTGCTAAGGACAGAGTTCGAAAACCACTGATTTAGAGAACGTGGAGTCTAACTCGTGATCTGATTACCAAGAGGAAATGTACAATATCATTCTAAACATTTTTTTTTGTTAATTGAATGTGTTGGTCTGTGATACATAGGGCCAAATGTAATAGGGTGTGAGAATCAGAAAGTTTGGTGAGTTTTCCCATTTATTTAAAGCAGCAATCCATTACATGGCAAAGTCAACCTGGTTTTTCAGTGTAAATGATTGCCGCTTTAAAAAAAAAAAATCTCTCACCAGATTAGATTCGGCCCATAGTTTGTTTAATTTTAGTTTAGTTTTTTTTATTTGTTTCATTACATCTTTTGTGCTGCTCTTGTGACACAAAGATGGATTACATTGCAAATCAGTCATGCTTGGGATTACATTAAACATTTCTAAAATTATTTTAAAACCATATTTCAGCTGCATGATTTTAACAGCAGATGAAGTGATTACCTTTCATTAGGGTATGTATAATGTATGGATCATAGTCCACAGTGTTTAGGTGGGCATGGGGATTAGGTAGACACAAGGGAATGTGCATCACTGCGCTGGGCACACTTCAGCATTTTCAGTTGTAGTCCCTGTGGATGGCAAAGTATGAAGAAACGGTACTTGTTTCCTAGCACGGCCACCACGATTTCTATCGTGGTGGTCGTGTCGGAAAAAATTGCGTCGGGTGCATACCAAAACGCACACGACGCGACCGACGCGATGTACCCGATTTCTCCATAGGCTTCAATGTTAAAATAATTTAACATTGAAGCCTATGGAGAAATCGGGTCCATCGTGTCCATAGGCTTCAATGTTAAAATATTTTAACATTGAAACTGGGTCCATTTAACATAGGAAAAAATGGTAAAAGGGCCAATATGGGCCATTTCTCATTGGGTATTGCCCCGTCATGTGTGTAAAAAATAATGGCCCCACATTGTGGGCGCCACCCCCACGATCGACGCGAACCCGAAGCATGGCGAGCGGCGGCGGTGCGCGTCCTCCGACCTTTTCATTCCCCTACTATCCGCGTGGAGTTGAGAATAGATTAGTGTGGCGAGCGCAGCGAGCCACCGAGCCCGAAGCGTGGCGAGCGGACGCTGATACCTTCACAGATCCCTGCGTCCCCTCGCGGGCTTCACAGGTATCAGCGTGCGCTCGCCACGCTTCGGGCTCGCTGCGCTCGCCACACTAATCTATTCTCAACTCGACGTGGATAGTAGGGGAATGAAAAGGTCGGAGGACGCGCACCGCCGCCCCACGCGGGCTCGCTGCGCTTGCCACGCTTCGGGTTCGCGTCGATCGTGGTGGTGGCGGCCACAATGGGGGACCATTATTTTTTACACACATGACGGGGCCATACCCAATGAGAAATGGCCCTTATTCGGCCTTTTCCCATTTTTTCCTATGTTAAATGGACTCAGTTTCAATGTTAAAATAATTTAACATTGAAGCCTATGGACAAATCGGGGGCATCGCGTCGGGTGCGCATAGGCTTCAATGTTAAAATATTTTAACATTGAAGCCTATGGGGAAATCGTGGGCGTCGGTCGTGTCGTGTGCCTTCTTAAGGCACACGACCGACGCGATGTACCTGAGTACTGCTTTTTTCAAAGGAAATCGCGGGCATCGTGTGCCTTAAAGTTAAGGCACACGATGCCCGCGATTGTGGCCGTGATAGGAAACAAGTACCGAAGAAACTCATGCCTGCCTTCTCATGTCTCAACTTTTTGCTTGTGTCAATCTATTTCCATGTTGACTTAATGCATGTCGACCCAGATCCCATCTCATCAAATGTTTCCTTTAAAGTGATGGCTTGGTTAACAAATAAAGTAACGTTTTGTATGGGAGCAGCTAACCCCATCATGGTGTATTTCTCCTTGGTATCTTACCTTGGAATGTGTTGGGAATGGAGCATGTGCAGACAGCCGACGTGGGAATACAGCAGACAGCGTCCCGCTGCCTGTAATAGCCACATAATAATGGATCCCTTACCAGTCATGCAGTCGATGGGTGGGTACAACACTCAGGAATGCCTTCTTCATTTACAAGTGTGGCATATCCTGACACCCTGCTCTGCATGCTCGCTTTCTTTTTGCTCTTCTCATTTTGGGTGCTTTTATCTTATGCATCTAGGCTTCCAGGAAAGAGCCTCCCTCCTTTTTATTTACTATGTTGTTTGCCTCTCTATTCAGATCACTTGGCATGAAACCTTTTACCATGCTTTTCCAACCAAATTACACTTTTAAGTATTTATACTGTATTGTTTTGTAAACCTCTCCATGTTCCCGGAGCCAGCCATTTCAAATGTAAGCTGCATGTCCAGGTACTTGGTTATACAGGTCACTATCAAAAGTAGCCTTCAACACGGTTCCAGGTTATTTTAATAAACTAGTACATGCACATCTGGCTCCAATACAGGCCAGTCAGTTGAACCCTGATCATATTGGGGTTTATTCATGTGCTATCAAAACAGTGTAAATATGTCTGACCCCTATTTTGTTTGACTTTGTTTCTCTTAAATCTGAAGATGTTACAGCATGGGGTGACTGTGCCACGTGGAAGAGGCAGAATTATGTTTGCACTCTGCTTGCTCTTCAGGTCTTGTTAGTGAATCTGTAATACTGCCTCTCACATGAATTTGATTTTGTTCCTCCCCTCCCCCCCCCCCCCCCCTCTCAAATTGTGTCTCCTAGGGAGGAAAGTGAAAGTGTGTTGACGCTGAAGGGTTTAACACCCACAGGGATGCTGCCAAGCGGGGTACTGGCTGGAGGAAAACAGACTTTACAAAGTGGTAATGATAAATGGCTAGCTGTACCTCAGATGGACTGGGGTGCACCTCTTTCTCTTTCCAATTCCACCACTAATGCATGCTGGGAATTTCTAATGCTTTTCAGCTCTTGTCTATACACTAGTACATTGGCCAATTTCACTGTGCATCTGAAGCAGAAAACTCTTATCAGGGTACAAACGTGAAGCAGAATCCTCAGCAGCTGATCGCTATGCTCATTTTGAGCTTACTAATAATAATAATTATTATTATGAAAACTTTTCAGAATCTGAATATAGCCAGACTAAATTTATGATCTGTTACCAAATATAAGGAAATCCATGGGTAATTGCAGATTTAGGGGCTGATGCAGAGTGAGCATTGCGACGGTCAGTTTGATGTGTTTTTGCCATGCGCAATTACAGCGGGACTTACGTATGCCATAGTGGTATTTTAATTCTCTTTGCAGGTATGTAAAGCTCCTGGGTTAGGTGCCATGAGATGAAATTGCCCATATAGTAGATCTGCAATTAGCTTATTGCAGTTTGTACCCTCTCTAGGGGCCAGATTCTCTAAGTTTCAAAAGTGATAGAACGGAGAGTGATAAACAGCCAGCCAATCAGCTCCTGTCTGACATTATTCAAACACAGTCTGTGACATGGCAGGTAGGAGCTGGTTGGCTGGCCGTTTATCACTCTCTATTTTATAACTTTTGAAGCTTAGAGAATCTGGTCCTAGGTGTGACCAGAAATATGAGCTCCTGAGTGCCACAGGGCTAGTAGCAGTGCTACTGCTTGCGGAAACACCATTGCATCCAACACTTAAGCCAGAAGATACAAGTATGATTGGGGCATCATAGTATGTGCCAGGTACAATGCACCAAATCGCTCCCAGACACTCACCTGGGAGAGGACTTGAATTTCCTCCCATTGAGCCTTCCAAACCAGAGAGTCCTTGTGGGTGTAAAGAGAAGATACTCTTTATTGTCATTGTAAAAAAAAAAAAAGGAAATTATTCCCCATGTCACAAAGTAATTGTAAGTTAACATGAAGAGGTGCTCTCACACAGGCAGAGTGCCGTTAAAACCCATTGAAGCAAATGAGTCTTCATCAGTGCAGCAATGTTAGTCATATGTTTGCTGGGAGACCATTTCATTTTTGCACTATTTATCATATGCTGCCATATTTTTTGGGATTCCTTTTTACCCATTTTGCTACCAACTCTGCATTAGAACTTTAAAAAGGGTGTTCCGCATTATGTTAGTATTATGCTGCATTTTGTACCCTGGTACTTCTATGTTTTCTGTGCAATTAACCTTCTAGAAATCTGCTTGTTCTGCTCTGTTTCCTTCCTCTAAGGCAGGCATTCCCAACCACGGTCCTCAAGGCACACCAACAGTGCAGGTTTTAGTGATATCCAGGCTTCAGCACAGATGGTTTAATCAGAATCCCTCAGATACTAATTAAGTCACCTGTGCTCAAGCCTGGATATCTACAAAACCTGCACTGTTGGTGTGCCTGAGGACCGTGGTTGGGAATGCCTGCTCTAAGGTGTAGCGGACTCTTCTTGCTAGTCTGGTTTGTCTAGTCCTTTCTCTGTAGCAATATGTTATTAAAATAGTATACGTAAACATTTGTCTTATATGTTTTTATCCTATGGACCTGCTGCTTTTGGGGGTTGGAGCACATTAGGTGCCATTAAAGATGTATTACTAGGAAATCAATAGAGAGGGGATCAACCACAACCTTGTACATTTCAAATTGAAAGGTATTAATTGCCCCAGTATTATTGCATAAAAATAAAGATTTGTATTTAAATAACAGGTATCTGTGTTGAATGCATTTTAACCTGAAATAATTTATCTTTTAAGAGTTGAATAGTTTAGAATATTTTTTAGAAAAGTGATGACTGTCGTACTGTACCACAAGTCTCACACCATTTCCTAGGTGTGGCTTATATGGGACCCACCAGTTTCCTGGCATGGTGCATTCTTATAGGAAAACTGCTGCTGCGGTATTGATATGGGCTGTATACAGTATGTAGGTAAAATTAACACACTTTAGTCCATGGTCTGACAATGCCTTAAGCTTGTTAATTAGTGTTGTATTTATTCAGATTGGTTAGAATTTGGTTTATTTCTTTAAAATGTCAAAATGATTGGCTTTACAGGTTTATTTCGGTTTTTTTTTTAACCGGAATCAATGCTTTTACCATTTCACATATCCAGTCAATAAGGTTTTGTTGCTTGTAAACAAACCCAGCATTCCATAAACAGAGCAGAATATATAGTTACGGTATCCAGGTAATTGTCTCGCCAGGGGCTGTCCAATTAGCCCCAGTAAGCCAGCATATGCTTCAGCTTAGTGAGGATTTCAGGTCTTAGGCAGGCAAAACCAAATCCCCAAAAGCAGCCCCAATTTTCTTTTGAAAACAGGGCTGTGGTCGTCAAAAACACCCAGGTTTCTTTGTGGAAATTTATATTTACAGACGATCCTAATTGGATATTCTGAATTGTTATTGAGGCTGCCTACCAATGTCACTAAGGTCTACCTGAGACCGCTGCTGGTGTGGACAAGATTAGGTAGTTGTGACAATGAGGTCAGGCGCCAGGAGTTAAGTTAACAAACAGTGCTGGGTACATAAACCACTCGGTTACTGATAGCCGAGTCTAAAGGCTTAAGGCCCCCATACATTACAAGTCGGACCTAATCTACTGACAACTCCCCTGGGGGGGTCACATACGATTTGGCACTTGATGTGCCAGGTTTTGCATGTGATAAATCGCATGCGATTTATCACATGCAGTCCCCCCGGGGAGCTGCTGTCAGCGGGAGCCGGGAGCTCAGCAGGGCATGGGGGCTGCAAGCAGGCAGCGGACGCAGCCTGTAGTACCTGCGGTGGAGGGAGCCAGATGCCGAGCGGGGGACTGCAAGCAGGGAGCCAGGCAGGGGAGGCAGTGGGCGCACTGGTCCAGGCGGTGAACTCCGCGAGGGGACCAGAGAGCAGAGACCGGGTAGCGTAGGGGAAGCCGGGCAGCAGCGGGCGGACATAGAAATGAATTAACAGTCAGTGATTGGCTGAGAGCTCTCTGTCAGAGAGCTCTCAGCCAATTACTGTCTGTCCATTCATTTCTATGTGCCCGGCTTGCCCTACGCTACCCGGTCTCTGTCTCTTATCCCCTTGCGGCGTTCACCGCCTGGAAGTATCTATTTGCGGCATTCCCCCCCACCCAGGATAGTGCGCCCACTGCCTCTCTAGCCCAGCTCCCTGCTTACAGTCCCCCGCTCGGCTCCCTCCACTGCATGTACTAGACGCTGCGTCCCCTGCCCGCCTTGGGCTGCACATAAGATTTAACAAATCTTATGTGCAGCCCGTCCGACCTCCCGAATCCGACCCGATGCGCACAGGTCTGCCCATGATTTGACTTGGCATCTTGATCTGTCCTTGATGCTGACTGTTTACAGAAAATAATCCAATGCTGCCCACAATGGTGCGGTCTGGTCATTTCCTGCTGTATTTCTCTTGTGTGGATTTGCTGGAGAAATACACCCTCGGATGTCTCTAATCTGATCATTGTTCATTTGCATTCTATTGTTCTGCAACTGAGTAAATGTTGTCTGACAGGTGCCGTATGTTTGTATACGTACATTAATATGTAATGTGTTTTGCTGCTAGTATGGATGCAGCCAAACCTTTGTGTCACTCAATTGCTGTGTAAATAACCTTCTATCCCTGCTGTCAGCTCAAAATATTAAATGATTAGTTCATTGTAAGACCAGCCCACCATTCCCTCTTTCTGTATGATGAAACGGTACTTATATGTTAGTTGGGCGCCCACTATAGTTAGTACGCTCATACTCGCACTATCCATGTCGGCATGGAGTTGATTTTATATAGTGTGGCGAGTGCAAGCAAGCCACGGAGCCCGAAGCGTGGCGAGAGACGCGGAAAACTAAGCAAATAGCTTAGTGGCGCCCAACTAACATATAAGTACCGTTTAAACATATTCCATTTAGCACAAACATTATTACATTTATTTTCCTTTTCATTATGTAGAAATGTAATGTACATATTTTCTTTGCTTTTCATTGGTGCTGCCAGAATGAACATTGCCAATCTAACAAACTTGCTTCTTTAAATGCATCTACTATGTATTATATTTTGTAAAACCTACTTTGGGATGGAAAGTATATGCTATAGAATTGGTCATTGCCTTTATTTGTTATCCGATGTTACACTTCTCATCTTTTTCATTCATTTTGCATGCATCTGCTCACTTCTGTACAGCCACAGTTGAGGCAATTGAGGCTGATAAAGGTATGCTTAGTGTCTATGCTATTGGCAAGAGAACTGTGTGGGTTGGGGACTCAACTGTTAAGTGTGGTTTTGAGTGGGTTTTTGTTTATTTTGTAACTTGCACAACCAGAGACTGATCTTCCATCGAACTGCCCCCTTTTTCTGTACCGCCAGCTCAGTTACTTGTGTATTATTTCTTACCTGTGGCATGGTTTTGTAGCTTCGTTGTCCTTGTACATCTAAAATGTTTTTGTGTACTCTGTTCTGTGTGTGTGGTGGAAGGAGAGATCTGATGTCCCTGGATCAAATTCTTCTCTTGAAGTTTGATTTATGCATGACTCAAACCTGTAATTCCAATTCCTGTGGTATATTCCCTTTCATGTGGTTGTACAGCTGTTCTGGTGGTGCAAGATTTATCATATTTTCTTTTTATACAACCTCCCGTACATGTCTTGTGTAAGCAGTTACCATTCTAAGTTTAAGATAAGGGAGGACACACAAAACACTTATAATATGATACTGTACCCTGGAGGATTTATTTTTAATCCACAAATGTGTATTAGAGTCATACATTAAGGGCGGTATTCAATGCCTCGGTAAGGGGGTTTTCTACGGCATGGATGGCTTTTTTCGCAGATTTGACGTATTTAATGTTAGGCCAGAATCCTCAGTCAGAGGCCGGCGAGGATCCCCTTAAACTGTAAGGTTTGCCGTTTTAATGGCCACACTCGCCGGTTCCACCTCACCAAAGGGAACCATCGAGGTGAAAACGGAAAAGTGAAGGGGAGGGAGTTGAATACTCTGCCGGCGGGCTATCGGCACTGCTCGCCGTCAGGGGCATTGAATACCCCTCAAAATGTCGCTGTTTTTTTAATTGAGTGGAATCTTTCAGAATTGTCTGTACACCTGGGCATTGTATTCTTTTATTAACTCGATGTATCCCTATATGTAACATAGAAAAATACAATTAACGTCAGATGAAAACCACTTGGCCCATCTAGCCTGCCCATGTACACACACGGACCAGGGTTCATTTTTTGGGGAGTCCATATTATTTCTATGTTGTATAAAGTGCAGTATAACCTTGCATTTGGTAAACATCTCCTTTTGGGGGGGTTGCAGTTTTTTTTTTTTTTGGACTTTGGTAGTTTGTATATAAACCAGCCTGATTTAGTAGGGTATTCTGTATATTTTTGCCTTGTGGTTATTATCCAGATCCCATGTGTTTATAGACACCCTCGGAAGGCATTTTATTGGGAATTATGCTTTGTGTGCCTTAGTCATACAAGGCATAATCCCTGATTAATGCTGGCATCGGGGCTAATTGAATAACACTCGGTGAATCAATTTGCTTTGGAAAATTATGGTAGACAATTGAATGCCCCTTAGTATATATAATTACCCTTTTTTTCAAATAGACAAATATGCCCAGTTTGTTTGACATTTTATCACTTCCCATTTTAATTTAAATGATTCATAATAAAAGATTACCAATGCCCGTAGGATACAGAACCCTGAATATTACACCTGAATAATATTATAATTGTAATATTTAAAATGAAATTATGATCACATTCCAGTTCTAATGTAAAGATTACTAGGATATTTTACACTATGCACTCAAGTTTAGAGCTATATAACTGTATATTACATATCCAAATTGTTAGTAATTGTGTTGGCACTTCAATTTCATATATTCATTTTATATATATATATATCAATAAACTAACATTTTGCATTTTCATTTTAAGCAATACGAGGATTTTCTCCGCAACATAAAATCTGCAGTTTTGAAGAAGCAAAGGGATTGGACAGGATCAATGAAAGAATGCCACCCAGGAAAGATGCCAGGCAACAAGATGGTATTAATTCAGTAAACACAAATGCCAAGGAAAATAACGGGACTGGCAATAACAACGCCCAGTGACTGCTCCATGTCCAGGTTTACTCTCACACCTTGCCTGAGGAGTCCTAGATTTATGCTTTGTGATAGAACAGCTGCAATAGCCATGGGACACTGCAAGACCTGATAACTGAACCGCTCACACTCCTGGGAAATGCAGCAGATCCCGGTCTTTAAACTTTTTCATGTTTTCCCAAAAGAAGCTAAATTCACTCCTAAGAACTGGACTTGTTTAGAACCTGGCACTATATATCTCTCTGGTCTTTGAATCATGGGAAAGTATTGGGCTGTTTTTCATGAAAGCACATCTAGTGTAGCATCTCACGCTTATCATTGTTGACACTCAAGTTTACAAATGGAAATCTGTTTTTGTTCACTAGCTAGATCTTTTTTTGTTTTCAATCAGAATTTAAGTACATCCCTCAAAGCTATTTATTTAAAAGACATTTGTTTTATTAAATGTCTTTGAAAGATAGATTAGAAATGTCTTAAGCATACCGAGGCTGCAAAATGTATTTTGAAAATCCACAAATGCCAAAATGAAAAGTTGGCTGTTCTCTAATGCTGACCTCAGGTGTAATAATTAGATGTTGCAGATTATGTATTATACTCGCTGTATTTTTTAGTTTTAAGGATTATGGAAAGAATTTCTACATAGGAACATTTATTACTTGAACACAGATCAAACCGATATTTAATTTAAATACTTTTTTGCCCAAAATTTGTGGAAATTTTTTCATCCCTTTAAAATCAGAAAAATGTTGAAAATGGAAAAAAAAAAGAGTTTTTTAAAAAATTATGATTGTTTATTCTAGGGTACTTTTAATTGAGCAATGTACATTATGTTAAAGTAAAATTTGATTCATATCAAGTCTGTAAAGCTTGGCATTGTATTTTGTGTATGCATGTTTTCTTTTTTGCAAATATTTAATATATAAACCTATGATGTACAGGAACTACATCTATAGGTTAAATAGATGGTATGAATACTTTTTAGTTTATTGTGAGTATTACAGTTGCTTCTATGGCTGATCACATGACTGCGTAACAGCAGCAGACTTTTTTTTTTATTATTATTATTATTATTATTATTATTATATTTCTGCATAGACTAAAGCAGTCTAAGCATTTGTTTAGACTATGCAGAACGTGCGACAATTCTCTGTCCAACCGTTACAATATTAGTACCTGTTCATCCAAGACTGCATGGTAATTTTTTTGATATTTGCCGGACTGCTAAGTTTGAAAACTCCAACAATTTACTTATTCGTTCCACAAATATGTTCTGATTTCCATTGTATTTTTGGTATATATTTTGACATTAACCGTTTAATCTTTGCAGTCACTTGAAACATAACATTGTCTGTTAAGGTCATCTCCACATCCCCTTTACCATACTCTACAAATTGTACATACTCCTCATCCAGGTCGCAAATTTTATGCATGTTCTGAATTACTGAAGAATTTTATAACAGTAGCACACAATACATTTTGTGCATGGGCCGCTGCTATGAACAGTGTGTCTTTTTTGTATGTTCCCGCCCTTTTGCTTTTTAATATAATCTAGAATAAATAAAGAATAAAATACAGTTCCCTGATAGCTAAAAGAGTTAAAATTGCCACAACATCCTGCAACAGAAAAGACTGAATTCTGTATAATTTTTCATCAAGAATCTTCTCTTAATGTGTAATCCTTCTATGATAAAAATGTATGTTTCTTCTATACTGCCAAACTTCTTCCTCTCTACAATATGCAACCTATTTGCAGGCGATAATGTATGATGTTCTCCCAAATAAAATGAAAATGTATTTAAAAACAAATGATTGTTGAGTTTGTCAGTACAAACATATACATTTTCTAGTGTTGCAATCTTTCAGAATACGGATTACTGCTTGGTCCAGTTGAATATATTATTCCAGGAATTTACAGCCTACAGCTAAATTAACAGTTTCTACAGGTAACATTAAAGGTAAGAGTTAGATATGGGTGGGGGGGGGAGTGGTGGCGGCTTGTTAACAGTAGTGTGCGTGTGCTAACGGTGACAGCCAAAACTGGATCTGGTATATAAAATATAAGCTGTAATAGTTTACCCAAATCTGACTTCGCACAATTTGCAGCAATAACAGTGGCATAACTATAGCACCGCAGCCCCCGCGGTCGCGGGGGGGCGCTGTGCATATGGGGGCGCCGGGGGGGCTGCGGTGCTATAGTAATCCCCCATCCCCTGCATGCTTACCTGTCAGCCCGTCCTGGCTTCAATCAATGCTATGGAGACAGACCATGATAAAATGGCCGCCCCATAAAGCAGACTGTTCTCTGAAACTGTCTGCGGTATGGGGGCGGCCATTTTATCGTGGTCCGTCTGCATAGAATTTATTGAAGCCAGGAGGGGAGCCGGGACGCGCGGACAGGTAAGAATGCGGCAATGGGGGGAGGGGACACGGAGGGGGGGCGCCCCCCATTAACAGCGGGGGGGGGGGCTCCCCAAACAAAGCTACGCTGCTGAGCAATAATTACCCCATGCTGACTTCACACAGTACACTGCCCTAATTACCCCTGTACTGCCCTCGCACACTGTACTACAATAATTAACCCATCCTGCCTTCACAAATTTCAATTATTACCCAGTACACTATAATGACTGCTCCTGTGATAGTGTACACTCTACACTAATTACCTGCCTTACTGTCATAACACACTATGCTGCAATCATTACACACACACCCCCCCCCCCTGTATTCCCTTTACCTACAACACTGCAATAATTACTCCCTTGTATTACTTTAAACATTATACTACAGTAATTACGTAACTGTATTGCCTATACCCAGAGCTATAACTGAGGCCCTTATTCTAGTTCACTCTTTCTGACAAAATATTTCTTAGATGGACAAAACCATGTGCACTGCAGGTGAGGCAGGTGTAAAACCCCACCCAAATCTAATTATCTCTGCACAAGTAACACCTGCCTCACCTGCAGTGCACATGGTTTTGTCCATCTAAGAAATATTTTGTCAGAGTGAACTAGAATAAGGGCCTCAGTTCCTGCTGGAGCCTACTGAAAAATAGCCCTGCCTATACCCACTACACTGCCATAATTATTCTCTGAATAGCCATTACACATTACACTGCAGTAATAACTAGGGATGTGCATCAGCCTCCATAATTGGTTTTGGATCTGTATCTCCCTTCTGTTTTGGATCTGTATTTTTTTTTGCCCAAAACCGCACTTGTTGATTTTGAGTTAGGGATCTTTTTTTTTTTTATTATTATCATAAAAACAGCTAAAATCAAAATTGTTGCCTGTTTTTGGTTCTACAGTATTATTAACCTCAATAACATCCATTCCCAATCAATTTTGACCACCTCACAACAATATCATATTCATCCAAACAGAGTGTCAGTTTAATAAACTATGAAGCAATGCTCCAAACAGTGCATAATGCAAAGAAAAGAGGTTCAAGATGGAATTGTCTTTGGGACCTTTCACCGACCCTTATGTTGTATATATTAAACAGGACATTCACAGTTTAGCAAACAAATAATTTCAGCGACCAGGACTGCCACACTTGTGGCTGAAATGATTGGTTTGTATGTTCCAACACAAAACAAGCTAACAATGGGCAGTGGATATTGTTGGCAATGCACAAACTCGCCCTACATAGGCAAGATGTCGTCGTCGTCGTCATCATCATCATTCCTCACCCCCATCAGTGTGTACATCCTCTTCACACAAAATTAATTTCTCCCCACTGGAAGCCATCATTACAGACGCCTCTATTTTGTGGATGTAATTGCTGACAAAGTTCTTCCTTGTGGAATTTGTTATTCATTTTGATAAACATTGTATTTTCCATATTTTATGAAAGTAACCTCCTTCGGCGATTGACAAGGCTGCGGCTGAAAATTCTTTCAGAGTACAAACTTGAGGGTGGACAACCTAAGTAAAGTGAAGACAGTTTGTGCAAGAGCCTCCAAATTGTCTTTTTTTTTTTTTTTTAAATGCCAATAGTTAAGTGGATTGACTAAAATGCCTATTTGGATATTATCAACAAAATAATAAACCATACGAGTGCACATAAAAAAAAAACCCCACACCAGACTGTACAAATAAATAAATATATATCCATCCAATGAACGGTCGCACTCCAATCAAGCATCATAACAGATTACTGGGGTATCGCCCTAGATAACACAATTCCTTCACAGAAAGGGCAATCCAATTATATACAATTTTTGAAGAGGCACTCACCAGGGCTTACATCAAAGTCGTTTTTTATTCAGGCATCAGAGATTTACAACGTTTCGGTCCTTTCAAGGACCTTCTTCAGGTGTACATATCACACAGCAGGGCACAGGACCAGTGGGATCAGCAGCCTAAGGCACACTGAACCTTGGGGCCTTTTTATACCCCTATTCAATTCCCAAATTGGCGCCAAATAAATCTGGGCCAATAGGACGATAGAGGGTGTGTCACAATTTGTAAACCAAATAATATATACAACTTATCAGTAAATATATACATAACCAAAGGACGGAACTGGGAATTACTTACAATTATCCCCGCCGATTCCACTGTTCAGGGCAAATATATATGTTTCTAGCACCGAGCGCCGGGCTCTCGGTCCATCAGACACAAGCCGGACCGGAACTGAGCGCTCCAAGCTGCTCATTGGACAGGGACACATTACTGACAGGCGCACTTCCGCCGGGTGAAACGCAAAGTGGGGTTATGCGTTCCACTGCGGGTCACTAAAGAAATATCATATCTATGCTACAAATTACAATCTCATCCGTAGTATAAATGTTTTATTTTGGTTTATGGCAGAGTAAAAGAAGGATTTCTATTTCTTGAATTATTAATGTTACCTAGATACGCATCTGTCTATAGTATTTATATTCAATCAGCACAAATAGCTTAATTAAAGATATAGTTGTGTCACGTACTTCAACGTCATTATCCAGCAGGTCCTGGTACATAAAAAAAAAATGTCAAAAAACATCAATGGACATACACATTTACACACACATAAATATCTCCACTCCGAGCTCCTCCTCTCCTACTACCCCGCAGCCAGTCGGTGTTCCCCAAGGGTCAGTCCTTGGCCCTCTCCTCTTCTCCCTCTACACCACCTCTCTGGGCACCCTCATCAGCTCCTATGGTTTTCATTACCACCTTTATGCTGATGATACCCTAATCTATCTCTCCTCCCCCGACCTATCCCCATCACTCCTGTCCAAGGTCTCCAAATGCCTCACGGCCATCTCAGCCTGGATGACCCAACGCTTCCTGAAACTAAACATGGCTAAAACTGAATTTCTAATATTCCATCCCCCGAACATCCCCTCTTCTCCCACTATCTCCATCAGCATTGGTGAAACCGAGATCACCTCCACCGACCAAACGCGCTGCCTCGGTGTCATCATTGACTCCTCACTCTCTTTCACCCCCCACATTCGTGCTCTCTCACAGTCGCTTTCACCTACGCAACATCTCACGCATCAGACCATTCCTCTCCACTGACGCAACCAAAATTCTCATTCATTCTCTTGTCATCTCCCGCCTTGACTACTGCAACATCCTTCTCTCTGGGCTACCTCTCACCTCTCCAATCCATTCTTAACGCTGCTGCTAGGCTCATCTTCCTCTCCCGCCGCTCTACCTCCGCCTCCCCCCTCTGTCTATCTCTTCACTGGCTCCCCATTCCTTTCCGAGTTCTCTTTAAACTCCTCACCACCACCTACAAGGCTCTCTCCTCCTCCACCGCTCCTTACCTCTCTTCACTGATCTCTATCCACACTCCCTCCCGTCCTCTTCGCTCCATCGCTGACCTCTCACCTAATCACCTCCTCCCACTCCCGTGTCCAAGACTTCTCTTGCGCTGCCCCCCTGCACTGGAACAACCTCCCGCCACCCATCAGGCTTTTTGATTCCCTTACCTCCTTCAAGCGCTCCCTCAAAACCCACTTTTTTCGACTAGCCTATCCCTCCTCCTAACCTCTTTTGATCCTTCTATCCTGCCTCCGTTCCTACTTATCCTATTGTTTTTTGTTCGTTCACCCACCTATTTTTAGTATGTTAACTCTTATGAGTAGGGCCCTCCTTCCTCACGTACTCACCCTACCTCTCCTGTGCTCCTGTCCTGTTCTTCCTCTACTTCATCTTCAGTCTCCTCGACACTTTTGACACCTACTTCAGAACTGATGCTGATTTTAGTTCTACCAGCTATACCCCTATTTATACTGTATTTTTCAACACACCCTGTACGTTACCTTGTAATTTGTTTTTTGTTTGCTATGTACGGCGCTGCGGACACTTTGCGGCGCCTTATAAATAAACGTACTACTATGTATCCAAGATGTTCTCCATACTGCGCCCCTTCACTGGAATGAGCTCACTTTATTAAACTCTCTCTGAACAGACAATGCTTCAAATGTTCACTGAAATCCCACCTGTTCATCAAAGCATAGGCTCCTGCATATCCGTGTGTCTCTCCCTAGCTACCGCTTTATGTCCTGGCCATCCCTGCCATGCTCACTTGTTGCCTTCACCTCTTGTCACCTGTCTGTCTCCCCCTGCCTCTAGACTGTAAGCACCTTGGAGCAGGGCCCTCTTTCCTCCTGTTCTCACAGCACTCTTCTTGTATTTCATTTACAGCTCTCTTAATAACCTACCTATAGTTACAGCTTTCTATATGTGGATATTAAGGAGCCAGTAATGCACTGGCTGGAGACTGTGCACCCGATCCATACCCATAAGCAGGGCAGCAAATTTACAGCCATGACAATTAGCGAAAGACTGCACATGCGCACGGTATGCTGTGCGCACCTTGTGAAGGTTAACCTTTCCTAGCTGCTCGCAAGGTGATTGATAGGTGCTGAGCATTTGGAGGCGGAACACCAGTGTTTTCTGGGAGTGTTCCCTAGCCGTTGGGAGGGCCTCTGGCGCCAGCAGTGGCCCTCCTTACGCATCGCTGAGTAAATCAATGGTGAGTGATTTTCTGCCTGTGTGCACAGCTGCAAACGCATTTGTAGATGTGCACAGGGGTGGGGGAGGGAGCTCAGTGGGTGGCATTTACCTTTTCACTGGGCTCCAAGCACTGGGCTCCAAGCACTCACAGCCGCTCTGCCAATGCAATACATTCATGGCACAACCACTATATGAAACAGTGGGGCAGATGTATTAAGCCTAATAAAGTGGAAGGTGATAACGCCAATGATCTCGCTCTGTGAAAAAAATGTGTGGGTCCTGGGGATCCCACATATTAAGAAATTGGGGTCCTAATCCACTGTTTCTGGGTCCCATGATAGATTATGCTTTTTAAACAGTAGAAGTGGGCGTCTTTATTATTCTCTTGCGGCAGTAGGTTGGGATGAGGGGAGTAGGAAGTAACGCAGCCAGGAAGGGCCCTAGTATATAAATAATATATTTGGGGGATGTGGACTGGACCTCAGTGTTCAGTATACGATACCAGTATCCCAACTGCTGCCAGGACACCAGCGCCAGAACAACAGGATGTTGATGCTGGAATACCAACAGCTGGCATTCCGAATGAAGGTCAGGGTCAGTCCAGGGAAAGGAAGGGGGGGGGGGGGGGGGGGCGGTAACTGTATGCACTACTGGGGAGATTTACGGTAAGGCTGTGGGGAGCGCACAGGCTGCCGGGGGGGGGGGGAAATGGGTAGTGTTAGGCTGCTGCAGGGAGTGTTAGGGCATGTTTGGAGCCTGTTGGTATTCTCCATATTCAGGATACTGGGGTCGGTCTTTTGCCTGCTGGGATAGCATATATATAACCTTATATTTGCAGCTCAATTTAATGTTAAATTCTCAGACAGTCCATATTCACCCCTGGTGTGTCTGTGCTTATGTGTCCACACTGCAGCATTACACACACACACAATATAGATCTGGTGTATAACGGAGACTGAATGACCTCATACCATGTGCCAATGTGTGTAATGCTGCAATGTGGACACTTTTGCCCTGACAGTGGGGCTATACATGCAGACAGTGACAGACAATTTGCAGCTGCATCACCCACTGGATCACCAGAGCTCTTTGGAGCAGACAGCCCCAGACATCAGCTGAGTGTGGAGCTCAGGGTACGCATTGCTCCCAGCCTGCACTGCGTTGCTCAGCCGCCTCTAGTTTTAGATTTCTCTCTTTGGAGCCGGAAGAAGTTTATTATTTTAGCCAATTGCAACAGAATGCATCCACAGGTACCCAGGCATTCTGAAAAAGTGAGTCCTCGGCCCTTATTTTGGCGTAAAATATGCGCTATAGCACATTTTTTGCGATCTCTGAAGGCACCAGCCAATCGGCTGTGTTAGAAATCGCCCCGTGTATAGGCCCCATAACTACTTTTTCTAAGTGAATCTCATTAGATCGCTTAGAAGAAAATGCCCCTACATTGCTGTATGTAGGAGCCACAGTGATAATGATGTGCACCCCCGTGTGACTATAACCCATCGTCCAATATCCTGCATGAAACATTACATAGACTCCTCTGGTGAATACTTATGAAGTTAACAGTATATTAAAAAGGTACTTATATGTTAGTTGGGCACCCACTATAGTTAGTACGCTCATACCCCCACTATCCATGTCGGCATGGAGTTGATTTTATATAGTGTGGCGAGCTGGAAGCTTAGCGAGCCCCGCGGAAAACTAAGCAAATAGCTTAAGGTGCCCATACACTAGTAAGATTTATCTTCAGATCTGGCTGGTTGGAACAAAAACATGGTTATGGATCAGTGACAGTGTCAGTTTTCCAGCATTTCCGAACAAATGGTCAACTGTCATTTGCTCACATCCATAACCATGTTTTTGTTCCAACCAGCCAGATCTGAAGATAAATCTGCATGTGTATGGCCACCTTAAGTGGGCGCCCAACTAACATAAGTACCTATATTAATTCCAAAATAGATATTTTTGTGCATCAGGAAAGATATATTGCACACCCCTCATATATACATACAAATAAGGCAGTATCCTATTAGCTGCTGATTGATCCCCCCGAGGGCTATCCAATTAGCTCCATAAACTGGCACTTCTCGGCTGAAGTGGCACCAGGAGACCAGTTTTTCAGCTGATAACACAAAATCGCTGATAAGACCCATGTGTTATAGCTCAGTAGGGATGCAGTCATTAGGTCTATACCAACTAGGTCAACAAGCATTGGGTCAACACGGGGCAAAGTCGACAGTCAAAAGAAGGTCGACATGGGGTTTTTCACTGTTTTTGAGCGGACAGGCTGTATTTCATGCCCTACCATCCACTAGCATGGTAGGAGAATAAAATAGTGTGCCGAGCGTAGCGAGGCACCGTACCCGAAGCATTACGAACGATGCGGTGCACTTGAAACTGTGTCCATGTCGACATTCGGGTCGAAAAACAGTGAAAAAAAAAACATTTCGACCTAGACCCATACCCGCTCGGTAATGGGTCATTTGTTGCATGGGGGGAAAAAAAAAAGGGCTGTAATTGGCTAGTACTATGGTGCTGGTTACCATGCAGTAAATTGCTGAATGTTATGGGATGCCCCCATAGTGTGAGGTCAGAAGAACATGACTAGTTCTATACAGAAATAAACAGCAACAGGCAGGTTGGTGAAGATAGAAAAACTCTAGTATACATTTATTCATGCTGTATATAACACATTTACGTTTGACTATGTAGTTACATCATTGTCATTTTCAAAGTCTGAAAGTGCAGTTTATTTTCCAAAAAGGGAGAATTTATTAAAAAATAAAAAAAATAATCTAAAAAAATTTCCCCTGCATTCTTAGTCAATGTGGCCATCATACACATGTAGACCTCAGTACATAGGAGCCTCGTTCTACAAATGAGTAGACATGCTGGACAGACATTACGGTTCATGTTTATGGACCTATGAATACTTCTAGTCCATCTACTTTGTATAAGGCATGTGTAGAAAAACAAAAACAAACAATGCACCATACAAGGCCGCGATGACACAACTGTTATATTGACACTATTCAGACTCATTAAAAGTGTAACATATTCCTTACATCTGCATATATAAACAGAGTTCCCAGCATATTACATTCACAGGTTGGACCCTACTGGCCAGTAATGGCTATCAGTAGGCGTCTGTAGTCTCCAGTTGTATCACTGGCAATCATGGTGGCAAGGGTCTTCTGGTACATCTGCGTAAAGGCCTGTTTGATCTGCACGAGATCAATCTGGAAAATGAAGTGGAGTGTTAATATAAAGGTGTTCATTTATGTTACTTACCATGTAGACTATTTTCTTTCAGTCACTGAGTAACTTTTAAGTAAATATCTTCCAAGGGACATGGAACAAAGATTGTGGTCTGAAATGTAAGCAGGTCCAGGGGAGTGACAATACGTCACACAAGAGCACTGATAATACTATTTCAATGGGGGTATCCTTTAATACTCTGGGTCCAAGTTGCTGCCCCTATGAGGAAGCCGCCGATGCACTAGAGGCAGAGAAACGCGTATGTAAGCCCCAAGGAAGGAGACCAGATACCGCTGTTAAACTGCAATTCATTCTACAGGAAGCTGATCAATGGGAGATAATCTCTGACACTGTGGACCTGATTATTGTCTTAGCCTGGGAGTGTGGAGTCCAGCAAAAAGTGCTTGAAGGGGGCACTTATACCCCATATAAAAGACTGCCTAAATCACACCAGGAAGGATTACCCCATATAAATGACTGCCTAAATCACACCAGGAAGGATTACCTTTAAAATACATCTACATGGCCACAGGAGATACCAATTCTCTGATGCGGGACTGGAAACTATGTGATTCCATTGCCTCATATTTATCTATAAAAAGCCGTGATTACCAAAGCCTCATTATAGTCACCATATAGCCTCAAAGAATTGATGCTGAATTTTTATGTTATATGTATTTTGTCTTGTGTGTATTTTTATTGTGTTAGAAGTGCACTTCAAAAATAGTTTTTTATGATATTTAATGAAAATAAATATTGTGTTTATTGAATACAAAATTGTGTTTATTGTCCTGGGTGTAGTTGCGCCTCCTTTAAACGGGAGCTGGTGATATATTCACAGACTCCTACCCCCACAATGAAATGTAAGCAGTCGTTTAAGCACACCGGAGGGTTGAGGACATACAGTAGACACCAAGATGAGCACTCAGAATCCCTGTCTATAGGATGCAGTCACCAGTAGGCACAATACTGAGAAAGTAATACAGTACGTACAAACAATAGAGAATATCATCTGCTCATCGGACGATTGGTGATTAGAAAATATCCTGTAACTATTGGCACATGTTCTTCTCTTATCTCTCTATCGTCGTCTTATCAGTCATGACCAGCTTATGGTATCACGCTATTTAAAGCTTTTTTCCCTCTTGGTACTACACCATGTGGCAACGGCTTCTTATTTGTGACCTCTGTGTGCCAGATTCATAGGTGCACGCAATGTTGTCGGACGCAGGGGAGAGATTTTTGTTGCCAAAGCCGCACTGCACACAGGCTGCAAATAACAATTAACTACGCACGCACGCTAAGTGATTGATAGTGACCGCTATTGAACAGGTTTTTCTTCTACGTTATGTATCTGAGTTACCAACACCTCTTCGATTGTAAGCTCATTTGGGCAAGACCAGGTTTTTCTCATTGCGGTCAAGTTAAACAAATGACACACAAAGTGCCTGAACATAAAGTAGCGCTGTACTGTATAACTAAAGAGGTTGTGTTTCATTAACATTGAGGGTTATTGTTTTGTATCTTTTTCCCCCCCAAGATTAAAGCCACAGAGCACTTTGCAAAGACCTTTTTTTGTATGTGGATGTTTGAGGACAGATACAGAAAGGATAATGCCTGGGCCATTTTCTGTTATAAATGTGTATAAGATGGTGGATGATGTTCCCCACTGAACTGCATGGAGTGAGGGAAAACAGGATGTATTCCAAGAATATAAAGGCCAGGGACTGTAAATAATGATTTGGACCATATATTAAAAGGGGATGCGGTCATTTGGTCTACTGCATTATGGTCGAAAGCCATTAGGTCGAATCCATTAGGTCGACATGCTAAAAGGTCGACATGACTAGGTCGACATGGGAAAAGGTCGACATGATTCTAGGTCGAAAGGTCATTAGTTCGACAAGGTCATTAGTTCGACATTGTCTATGTCGACATTCACAAGGTCGACATGGAGTTTTTCACTGTTTTTTGAGCCAACATGTGCTGACAGGCGGTATTTCATGCCCTACCATCCACTAGGGCGTGGCGGGAGAATAAAATAGTGTGCCGAGCGTAGCGAGGCACCGTGCCCGACGCATAGCGAGCGCAGCGAGCGATGCGAGGGGATGCAGTGCACTTTAAACTGTGTCCATGTCGACTGTGTTGACATTCAGGTAAAAAAACAGTGAAAAACCCCATGTCGACCTTGTGAATGTCAACATAGACAATGTCGAACTAATGACCTTGTCGAACTAATGACCTTTTGACCTAGAATCATGTCGACCTTTTCCCATGTCGACCTAGAGTCATGTCGACCTTTTAGCATGTCGACCTAATGGATTCGACCTAATGACTTTCGACCATAATGCAATAGACCAAATGATCCCAACCCATTAAAAGTTATACAAGTATGCTGTTTCTAGAATACCAAGTTCAGAAAACGTATACTTTACCTCACTGCGAGTTGCAACAATCCTGATTAGAGTGGAATCATCTGTGCCTGCTCCCTTCATGGACTTGTAAAGTCTTTCCGCAAAGAACGCTGGACGGTTTAGCGCACACTGCACTGTAGAGAGAGTCGATGATTACTACAAAACTCACAAGAATGAACCAATATACAGACACTGCCATGATTCTCAGGAAGTTAGGACGGCAACAAGAGCCACGAGGCAGACTACCGCCCAGGCAGGTAATGTCGCACTGTCTACACATGAACAGTGTTACAATAAGCATTGCTCAGCCAGATTAGAACCAGCAGCAAGCCTAGAATAAACGCAGTTCTCTTATCTTTCTGCATGAAAGGTACAATTCATAAAATCTGTAGTTCAGGACCAATATGCAATTTAAACTAAAGGATAAACCTCTGTAAGCAGTTTTGAGCTCACGTCAATGTCCATTAATAAAAAGGTGTAGGCGGCCACTGAACCTTCCTATAACAGAGGTTAGTCTCCAGTGAAAGTCTATTAACAATAAGGATGGCAGCGGCTCCACCCTGAAGCACAGGGGTCCTATCTCTGGCATGGGTGTGGATTATTCCAGAGACTGGGATTAGGTTGACAGTCTTTGGGCCAAACACTATTGACAGTTGACAGTGAAAAGGTTGACACATAAAAAAGATTGACACGAGTTTCACAGTGATAGATCTACATAAAATAACGACAGGGGTCTACATGCTGAAAAAGGTAGTGAATACTTTTTATAGTAACTTTAGACATTTTAAAACAGTGCACAGGCTCCTACCATTACATGAAATACGTATACTTACATATGGCCTTTAATCCATCCTCTATATACCCAGAGAATTCTCTTCCAATTGTACTAAGCAAGTCCCTCTTTGAAATCTATGAAGCCAAAAATAAGAACAGGCAGTCACATAATGGACCTTATTTTGATTGCTTCGGTCCTCCGTGTGAACCGATTGCGCTGCGCGCGTTTCTGCGCATGTGCAGACACAGGGTGCGTGCACCCACTGCAAACTTTCGGTTCGCCGGGTGCACGCACCATACACGCCGAAGGGGGAGCGGAGAAGGGCGGGGGCCTTCCCATTAGACGCTGGGCGGTCTCATGCTAATGAAGCAGTGATGTGGGCGCCGGGCAGCTGACATCTCTGGATGTCAGCTGCCCGCTCACTTCCTTCTGAACGTATATGTGAGACCACATACATGTGTGCACGTTCCACAATATCAGATGGTCGCCGACCAGCGTATGATGTGGGTGTTCCCCTGCACGCTGCAAATGGATGTTCATGTACAGCAGCCATTCGCAGCCAGTGCAAAGGAACGCGCCTTGCAAATGGTGGGCCGGCGTACCACCATTCGCAAGGCTGGGATAGGTTGACTCAAGGATGCGAACAGGCGAATCAACCAGAACAACCCCCTTAATGCAGATAACAAAGACAGTTCTGTTCAGCCATAGATTCAGGAATCTCCGGAACACAAAATAAATGTAAAAATGTTCTATTCAAACAGGATATAATTTTGTTCGCTTCTGTTAGGTCTGTGCAATAAACACAAGAATGTAAGTGAACAATAAATAAGTGAACACGTGGAATTTCCATAAATAACTGTTACAGGAACGTATACAACAAAGAACTTCTACACCACAACAGAAAATGCGTATAACATGCCAATATTGCTCACAGCAGAAATGGACTGCAAAGCTAGGAGCAGCACATGGCACAGAAAGCATTGTGTGTAGCCTAGTGTCGCTCGGCTTCTAACTAGTGGGGTGGAGGAGGAATATGTTCTACCAGGCAAACCATTACATTAATGGACAGCACTGTCCTAGATAATAAAGCAGCATTTTAACATGTTCTGAAGTCAGCCTCATCCTCAATAAAAAGAACTCCCTTACCCTGGCGTATGCTTCAGCCACTGCCTTCAACTGTGGGAAGCTTCGGCTAGCCAGCACCAGATTAAAGGACGACTCGTCAGTGCCTAGCTTCCCTTCACCCGCTTGGTAGAGTCGCTGAGCATCTTGTTCTGCTTGTTGCATGTTCACATTGAGATTCTCATCACGGTTTCCCTAGGTAGAGACAAGAAGAATTCTTACTTTCTGGAACCACCGGTGTAAGAAGACATTTCTGGAACCTGGTAAGTAATGTAGTCACAAGCAGTAAGGATGTTTAGCAAGATACTTGGTTGCATACCTTTAAGGGATTTTAGCAAGATTCAGCCTACCAGGTGGGATCTAGACTTGGAGTATATTTACTAACCGTTAACCAAAGCCACAGATCATCTGACTATTTGGCCAACAGTTTTAAAATAACAAAACTAAATCTATGCTATACTATTTGCCAAAGCAGCAGAGCACTGACAAACTGCCCTCTCGTAAATCTACACCTTCCTCTGCATTTCTGGCCTCACCCAGACCAAGTAGCCCAGCAGCAGCATTTTAAAATCCAATCACATACATAGGGCCTTATTCTGGTTCACTCCTTCTTAGATGGACAAAACCATGTGCACTCCAGGGGGCAGATGTAAAATGTGCACTGAGAATTAGATTTGGGTGAGTTATTGTGCAGGGAAAATACTGACTGCTTTATTTCTACACTGCAATATAGATCTCACTTTGAAGTAAAACCCCACCCAAATCTAACTCACATGTGATGTTGCTATGGGCAACCAATCAGAAGCTACTTATTTATTTAGCACCCTTTAGAAGATAGACAGAATCTGATCTTAGCTGAATACACATCTTAGTACATTTCCCCCATAGTGTAGAGATGCATCCAAACAGGTTCCTGTAAAAGGGACTTGTCAAAAGGCAATGTGTAGAAGCAGCCCAATGAATTTTACAATAGACAAAGTACAAAACAAATAAAATAGGTTTGCCTAACTATACATGACCATTTCATTCTAAACATATGCATTCCTTGCTCTGAACAAGTTTAAGTTCAATTCGAGCATAACCGGCTTGACATGGAATTTGCAATGTACTAAATCTGGGATTGCCAAACCAGCCCTCGAGATCTACCAATGGTCCATGTTTTCCAAATCACCTAGCTGATGCACAGCTGTAGTCATTACTAAAGGTGCCTACAGACGCATCGATCCCGGCGTGCGTTCTGTGCTTAACTAGCACACATAGCATCGCATTGTATGCCTTGTGCATGCAATGTGCATGCGATGCGATAAAAAGCTAGTACAAAAAGTATGTGCAGCACATACTTTTTGTACTGTGCGATGAGGTGCTGCGGGAGCGGTGCGTGTGTGGGCACCATTACGGTCACATTTCCCAGACTCCCTAGCTGGTGCACAGCTGTAGTCATTACTAACAGTCACATTGTCAAATATGCTGCATTCATTCCTACTATAGATCCACAGGTTGCCTGAAAAACATGAACGGTTAGATCTTGATGACAGGTTTGGCCACCCCTGCTCTAAATGGTAAATTGTCAATATGTCAACACCAAATGGTGGAAGTGCACAAGGTCAACATGGGTAAAAGGTTGACATGGCAATGGTCCTTTTTCAGACTATATACACTTTACCATCCATGCAGACTCCAATACAGAATGGTAAAGTATCATAAAATTAAAAAAGAAAAAAACAACTCCCCAAAAACTCATATTGACCTTCTCATGTGAGGACCATTGCTATGCTGACCTTTTGTCTATGGTGATCTTGTACCTGTCAACAATTTGGTGCCGATCTATTGAACGCATACCCGCAAGCTTACTGCTCAGAAATGGTTATTGTCAAAGAAGAGAACAGTTCAGCTGACCTGGCACATGGACACAAGAAGTCTCTCGAAGTGACCAGAAGTGTCAGATCGGATGTCCTTCTCAATGTCCCGCCCAAACTCTGCCTTGTAACACGCAACAATGTTCTTAATCTCGTTGTTTGTCCTTGTGCATAAGATCTCAATGAGCACTCGTTCCTGTGTTCCTGCCCCCTGCAAGAAATAGGATACAGGTTATAGATTTATAGATTATGTAAGATATGAGAAACATGGTATATTGTTTAAAAAAAAAAAAAATGTTGCGATTTTCGATTTCTGAAATAATTATTTGTACAGAGGCCTAAAGAGCATACATATTGCAGGGAAGTTGCAGACATTTTGGGTAATAACTTCCATGGGTTCCATTTTCCATGCACAGAAGGTACCAGATGAGGCAGCCATTTTGTGCACACTATGTAAGATTACCCTGGGTGAAACATGTTACTCGAGCAGAGATGACACAAAATGGGTGTTTGCAGCATCCTTACTCCTGGAGAAGATTCCAAACATAGCCATTAGGTTACAGTATTTTTCATCCCATCCATGAGCATAAAAAAAGGTGATGCAGCCATGTTGGAAGCACTACAAAAGGTTACAAATAGGGAAGCCAATCCCAAACAGATTTTTCAATCCTGCTAGTCGGGATTAAAAAAACATAAATCCCAGGATTGGCCTCCAGATAGGCACACTGCTGCATCTATTACCTCTCCCCACTGCCATGGTCACAGGAGAGGGAGACAAGCGTAGGGAGACAAGCGTAGGGAGACAGTGGGCAGCTGTGCCCTGTACACGGTGGCGGCTGAGGCTATCCCAAGGATTAGATCCCCAAATCTCTGGATTATAGACTCCAATCCTGGGATTCAAATCCTGGCCAAAATGCCCTAAATCCCGGGATCCCACCGACCCCTGGATTGGCATCCCTAGATACAAGGACTCAAGTATTCATGGGAACACTGACAAGTGTGTGTCAATAGGATAAATCCTGTACACCTTGCTCACAGAGGATGCACTTCACTGAAGGTAGATCTTACAGTGCTAAATCAAGGGAACAAAACACAGCACATAGAGGTTGGGAACAGTCTATGGTGGGACCACGTACTGACTAATTCAGGCAGCAGTATCAGCAGGTGGCAGGATAAGGGGGACCCAATTTATATTATTTTTAAAAAAAGTTTGCAGAAAGAACGTGTAGAAAACTTTAGTTATCCAGGTCCCTAAACAGAAGGTTGGTGAGGGGGAGCAGCGTTCTACCAACTCTCTAAAACCACAAAGACTAGTATCATTTGTCTGACAAGAATTAGAGGTGCCATTTATCATATCGTAATTTATAACGGTTCTTTTTAATATTACCTTCATGGCATAACGCAAGCTCCATGCATCATAATAGGTTGGTGGCATAAACAGTGCAATGATCAGTTCTTCTACATTTCCACTTAATTCAGATTTCAGATCTTTAATCAGATCCTTTAAAACAAAACAAAAAGATCAGAATATTAGTAGAGAGATGTATGTATAGTATGTACATTAGAAAAGGCATGGAAATGGTCAAAGTTTCTTGGAGATAAAACATAAGACAAAGACCCTCTAGCCACCTGGACTGAACAAGGACTTATAACTTAATAAAAGTAGGTTTTGTTTTTTTATTATTAGCATCCCCCCTTTATTTATTTATGAACTGAGGTTCTGCTTAACTTTTTCACACCATGCCTTCAAAATCTAAATGCTTTTCTTGTTACTGTGGAAACCAGTCACACTTTTCTAGAAGGGGTGAGCATCCAAAGTTTGAAAGCTCATTTCCTGTTTTTATCTAGAATCTATAGACACACAAAACACTACCATACCACTCTACATCAAGAACGGCAATTGTGCGGACCACTTTTGGTTTTTATGCAGACCGGAAGTGAGCCGCTGCATCACTTCCGGCAATGACCATACAATTTATAGAGGGCACACAGTGACATTTTCTCTATTTTTCTATTCAGTTTTGTTTACAGAAGGATTCGATCCCAATGCGCGCTCCCACGTAGTGTAAATCGAATAGAAAAAAATCTAATAGTAGATGGTGCAAATCTAATGTGTTCACTGTTGCATTAGATTCAGATTTAATTTCAATCTCCTAAAAACAGAGGGGAGAATCGGCGCTCAGAAAAATACTGTTTCAAGTGCTTGCATCAATTCAATGAAAATTATTTAATAAATAAATTCATACACATGTATACGATAAACACAAGAAAAATAATAAATATAAAAACAATAACTAGCAATGGACCTATTGGGAGAGCTGGGGTATTTGTATAGTCACCCGTGTGGTGTTGATAGGACCTGCACTGATCCAAGAAATTGTGTCTATAAAAGTCCAGAGAGCGTCCGTGTGATTTATGGCCGTATGATGGTATGTCCTGGTAACTGCCTAGGAGGTGGGCCATGTTGGCAAAAGATGATATATGATAGCCAGCCAAAAACCAACGCGTTTCACTGTGTTGGCTCACAGCTTTATAAAGCTGTGAACCAACGCGTTTCACTGTGTTGGCTCACAGCTTTATAAAGCTGTGAGCCAACACAGCGAAACGCGTTGGTGTTTTGCTGGACACTATTGGAGAGAGACTCATCAAGTCCCCTAATGAAGTGCTGACGACCTGCTCTATTTACATCTGATCCTGTCCTAAAGACCGTTCCCTTGAAACCGTGCAGAGCCTAAAGAATCCTGATTGCCAAATCCAACTGGAAGGACATCCCGGGCTGCATATCATATATCATCTTTTGCCAACGGGCACACCTCCTAGGCAGTTACCAGGACATACCATCATACGGCCATAAATCACACGGACGCTCTCTGGACTTTTATGGACACAAGTTCTTGGATCAGTGCAGGTCCTATCAACACCACACGGGTGACTATACAAATACCCCAGCTCTCCCAATAAGTCCATTGCTAGTTATGGTTTTTATATTTATATTTATTATTTTTCTTGTGTTTATTGTATACATGTGTATGAATTTATTTATTAATTTATTAAATAATTTTCATTGAATTGATGCAAGCACTTGAAACAGTATTTTTCTGAGCGCCGATTCTGCCTCTGTTTTTTGTTGTTCTATATTCTTACTTGGGGAATTGACCATCCCCTGAAATCGGCTGCTCTTCAAGGGAATAGACTCATATAAAAGCACTCTAATAGATTGACCTAGGTCAGTCTTTTCCAATTTAATTTCAATCTCCTGCCTGAAGGATCAGGAACACTGGGATTTAATTGAAAGCGAATATCGAAAAATCTAATCAAACAGTGCGTACGCACTATTATATACATGGTGAGTTATGCACTATTTTTCTATTCGATTTTGCTTATAGAAGCGGCATCGAATGGTTTTTCGACTTTCGATGCAGATTCAATCCCAATGCGCGCTCCCGTGTAGCGTAAATAGCATCGAAAAATACATTTTGGCAGATCTGTACTATATAGTCAAATCAAATATCAGGAGGACATAGCTACTATGGGGACCTTTTTAACCACCACAAGGAAGAGGACTGGGAAAGCCTTGAGAAAACACTACTGGCTTGAAATGAGTCAGTCCTGTAACCGGTCATCCATTTATTTGCACAGGGTTTTGTTACATTTTTAAGTTTATTATATCATTCTATTATAGGTAGTCATTAAAAGGATCTTATCAGTTACAATATTTCTGCATCATAGTTTTTTATAGCTCTGAGCAAGTATGTTTCCACACACAGGATTGTACTATATAGGTTTATATTTCCAGATCTTGAAAATACCATTCAATGTAAGAAAACGGCTTATTTTCCTCTTCTGCATGCTTTTTACAGCCTAGCACCCAGGGTTTTATACCAATTTGTTTCTTAGGCCTATATTTATCTGTGAATTTAGGGATTTCCCTTGGAAATGATCTTATTTTCAGATTGTATACATAGCTTCACACATTTTCTGGAAGATCAGATTACAATATGCCTTTCAACATGCCAACATACGTAACAGTGAATCATGTTCAGGAGTGCAGCTGTTGGAAAGTGAAATACTAGAGAACCAAACCTGGGGAGTATGCTTTGTGGCTTCTCAGCAAACAATATTCTCAATATCCATAACCGAAACAAGATACACAAGCCGTCAGTTGCAGTAGTATACGAAGTATAATTTAATATTTGGTTGCAAAAAAATTCTCAGTGCAGCGCTAGAACCAATCTTTCACACGAAAGATCAGGTAAGATACTTTGGAACAGAGGACCCTACCTTATGTTTTGAGGATTCGTACAGGTATATGCATGAATTAGGAAAGATTAACAGGAAATGGTTGGCTTTTTGTTGATGCACTAATGTATTGCACTTATACTTGATACGAATTGTAGCTTTATACAATTCTTGCCTACCTTATTGACCAATATATGTATGATATAAACTTGAGAAAAATAAAATAATATTTAGACATGCAATAAAGACATAGGGGGGTATTCAATCCAACGGGGGAAATCGCAGCGGGTGCTTATTCAATGCTGTCTTTCCCAAAAGCATTTAACAGGTATCTTGGGCAGAACGGACCCAACTTGAGAAGCAGTCGGGCCCGTTCTGACCAGTATGTCCGTGGATTGTCAAGCTCCGGGCCGTATCTTGACTATCCACGGCCGTATCTCGCGTCACGCCCCCTTTTCGGCATTTGGCAGGCGGGACATTAAATCCCGCCTGCTGAGATGCAGTCTAGCGTGCTGAGAACGGGACCAGGTCACGAATGTCGGGCCGGCCCAACAGTGGTGACCCGGGATTAAACACAGCCCATAATAGAACTTGTTTAGAATTACTCATTTCTTTTACTCTGTATAAATTTGCTTTTATTTCACAAATCAAAATGATTTTAATTTGGTTGATTAAAAGTTACATTTATTATACCTTTCTAATGCGCCAACAAAAAGACAACCTTCTTTTCCCATTAGTCTATTTGTTGTCCCAGGCAACCCCCCCCCCTACCAGTATAAGACCAAATGGATAGAATCTGATCTATACGTGGTAACTTATTTGGCACAGTACAATAGCGCAATGGGCAACTTGCTCTCTTTGGAGGGTTAGATTTATCTCCTCATTAATAAGTACTGCACCAATATGCAGTTACAGAAACAAATTACCTTTCCATAAGCAGTTTTGAATGCTGCTTTTATCTTTTGTCTCTGGTCATTAGAACGATTAGAAACCACATCAATGATAGCTTGCTCATCAGTTCCTGTAATTGTATTTACAGACAAAAATAAATAAATACATAAATATAAAAACTCCAACTGGTGGCAAATCCTGGAATTATAGAAGCAGATAAAGCACAAGGTAAGAGACTCTCGAAAATAAAGATCATTTCGTACCAAATCCCTTCATTGCCTTCCTGAGTTTTTCTGCATCTCCCAGCGCATCGAAATTTGCAGCTGCTCGGATGGTGCCCTGAGTGGCTGTCATCGCTGCTGCATAAGGCTGCAAAACAGTGACAATTACACAAGATGAAAGTGGGAAAAACAAGGTAACACATATGTATATATATTATAGTGTTTATAAGGTCCATGATCATTACAAAATGTATGAAATGGAAGGTGAGGTTACATAAATACAGAACAAAGAAACCAAATCTCTAAGAAATACATTCATTTACGTTCAGTTTTAAGAGTAGGAATAACCGGTACTTATGTATTATCTGGGCTCCCATGTTAAATGCACCCCATTTTTTCATACCCCTACTATCCAACTACGCATGGAGTTGATTTTATATAGTGTGGCGAGCGCAGCGAGCCCCGCGAGGGGATGCGGTCTCATAAGAAAAACGGGAGCCCAGATATTACATAAGTACCGAATAACCACAATATCGGGCTTGTTTTGCATGTATTACCATCGCCCTTTTATATCCGATGTAGCTGTGAAACTAGGCACAGATTGCTCTGTGTGTACACCCCCAAGTGACTGCGATACCTTGCGTCCTCACTGCCTGACTAGATTTATACCGCATGCAGTATAAATCTAGATAGATTACTACTGTTCTCATCAGGGAACACACTGCATAGAATGATGCTTATATGCTACTCTTCAGCAGTTTATAATGTGAAGCAATGGTTGTATATCTGTTGTAGAATGAGAATAATATAGACTTCACACTGTGAAAGTAGCCCAAAATGAACTTTATGGAGTGGGCAGAATGAACTAGGGAAGACTAGAAGATGCACCCAGATGTTAGAAACTCTTAAGTCAAGAGAAGACCAAATAAGAGATCCAGAGGCAGACCTTCAGATTAGTTTATAAAAGAATAAAAATCCTACACTGATCGGACACGAGCTACAGCTTTGTAAACAAGAAAACCCATTAGCAATCTATTCTAAACCGCATAAAAAAAGCTTTTCTTCTGGTAAATGATCAGGAAGAGATTAGGCATGGTGAAGGAGTGCTCCCTTACAAGTTGTTTTCAGTAGGGACTCAAGTCTGCACAGTTTCAACAATTTTGGGTACTTGTGTATTATCACGGCGCCCACGATATTAGGTCGAACGACATATAATCGCATGGCATACACCCGATGCGATTTTAAATTGTAGAAGCCCCCTATACGATGTTTAATTGTATAAGCACCCTAATGGGGGCTTACAAAGTTAAATGCACCCCCACGCCACCCCCACTATGAACGCCAACCCGAAGCGTGGCTGCGCTTGCCACACCATATAAAAATCAACTCTACGCCGACGTGGATAGTGGGGGTATAAAAAGGTCGTAGGACGCGTACCGCTGCGCTCGCCATGCTTCGGGTTGGCGTTGATAGTGGGGGTGCTTTTAACATACTAAGCACCCATCACGTTTAAATATCTTATAGGGGCCACTTAACATGGAAAAACCCATTAGGGTGCTTATACAATTTTAAATCGCATACCATTGTATATGCGATAGAATGGCATACAATTTAAAATTGTATACCATCGCATACCATTGCATGCCTTATGGTCTGCGATGCGCGCCCAATTTTGTGCTAGAACAAGGCCAGGCAAAAGCTACAGAAGTCATGTAGCTAAGGCACCCAACACCTGCAAAATATTCATGAGGAACTCAGGGAGACAGACACTGTGGCCCAGGTTATAGACAACTTAAAGACACTGTTATAGGGTGTGTACACACACACACACACACACACACACATTTCGATGTGGTCTATTTTTCGATTCAATTGAATCTGGATGGAATAGAAAAAGAATTGTACCATGTGTACACCCTTTTAGTGGCTTAGCTTGACACATACTTGCATATCTTATTATTTCCCTCTCCAGGAGCACCCCCCAGGAGTAGATACATGTTGGTGTGACAGGGCGTAGCCAATATTACCATTAGACCTCAACACAGCATGGAAGAAATTACCATGGCTTGATCAAATTAGCATCAGGGATGGGACAAAAATGTAACTCTCCCATATACACACACCACTAGGCCCCAGCCTCTGGGGACGCAGGGATTTCCTACATAAGTCTTCCAATTCTTCCTACTTCACTAGGAAGTGTCCAAATGCAGGAGGGGTATCTACTCTTCCGAGGCTGTGGTGAACAATCTGAAAAACTGTGGGTCTCCCACAAGATCAAGGATAGCAGGCAAGTGTTACAAAACAGTTAGCGGGTATTCAACAAATTGCCCTTTCAACTTTTTAAGAAGGCCTATAAAAAATGCCGCAATTGAAGTCAGATTTAAAAAAAAAAAAACCTTGCTTTGGCTGCTTATCAATAATTACCACACTTTATGAAGGCAATACTAGCCAAAATCATGGAACCAAGTGGGGGGGGGGAAAAACAACACATTTATATGGATGGCAGTATCTATATGGAAACAAAAAGACCAGATTCTGAGTAAGAAAGTAACTGTATGTGGGGCAAACCATGTTGCAATGCAATGTGTGCATAAACAAATGCATTTTTGCATGCAGTGTAAATACAGTTTGTTTTTACATGTGGCCTGCAAATTCTAGGCTGCTTAATTATTACACTGCCAATTAGAGCTGGCCCACCTGCAGTGCAGCATAGTTTTACCAAGATGCACAGCTTGGGAAGTTTGCTCCCAACTCAGAATCCGTCCTTAAACGCTATATTTGGAGAGTGTATATTCACACACACACACACACACAAAAAAAAAGTATTGATTATGGGAGAAATTGGTCACACATACATGCAGCAATATACACAAACACAATGCACACACACATGCAGTCACCTTGCTCCAAACTAGCTTAGTGCAATTAGAAACACAATTAAGAAGATATAAGGAAGAATTAGGAGCAGCAATAAATAAGGCATCTTTGGTAAATTCATATTAGTTTATAAAAAAAAAAAAAAAAAGTGCAAGGTAGCATTTTATAACAAAAAATAGGATATTGCATTTAGAGGGAACAAAATAAAAGGCCATAAAATAACACACATTAGTGAGTGGTATGGGGGTCACACTAAATGGTTTCATTAAAAATAAAAGTACTGTACATGTGATGCAGCTGCTCTTCTGTGCAATTAAGATGAAGAATAAATGCATGCATTAGCCTAAATATTGCCAAGCAATTTGCTTACAAGCATGACATACCTGATGTTGCACACTAACCTATAATAAACAAAACAGTTATCGACTCTTAAAAAACAGACTAAAGTGGGGTGGATGGGGGAGGGGGGAGATTAGGCAGTGAAAAAAAATAAAAAAATAATTTCAGTGTTGTCTGACAAAATACATTAGTGATCGCAAATACCCACTATGGTAGTGGTAATGTGAGTGGCTGCATCCACAGTTTATAGTGTTCCTGCTAGGCTGTTATAGCAGGCAGTGCAACTTTTACCCCTTTAATGGTGCCCCATTAAAACAGCCTTCACTATCCCTTGCTGGCATGTGAATAGATGCGGTGTCCTGGGCAGTTATTTGCATATAAGGGAGAGCTTGGGGGAAGCCCAGCACCTCTGTAGGAACTGGGTACGCCCTCATCAGCAATGCTGATGGCTGGGGGAAAGACATATCTCAATGGCCACCGGGCATATGGCAGAACAATAAAAGCTGCCATTTGCACCATAAAATAAGCTGGTTAAGAATGAGATTTTATATTTATACATACTAGAGCCAGGCAGGTTATCAGTGGGAACTACTATAGGAATGGGCTTTCAGAGCAGCATCAAACATGGCACCAATATATTCTATTTATCCCTTTGAGTGCCAAATGAGTTTCTCAAAATTGCCAAACATTTTTATTCATCATAATGACCTGTAATGTTTTCCTTCTATTGGAAACTTTATTTTTTACACAACATTCTTTATAAAACAAATGTGAGCGACACTGGCATTTTTAGTAGATATTTTGCACTCAAATGGTTAATCGCAATAAAAAATATTTGGTACTTATGTATTAGCCGGGCGCCCAATTAGCATACGTACGCAGGCGTAGGCTAGCTACGCTGTCAGCATAGTCCAACGGCTGCCTAACGTAGTCACTCCACGGCAGCTTGGCTCTGTCCCCGGGCATCCATGCCAAGTCTAGTGAGTGCCTCTCACACAGCGCCGGTTAACCGCCAGATCCCCTGCGTTGGTGAACACCGACTGAGAGGGGATCATGCGGGCGCCAGCGGAGAGGCGCTCCAGCTGTCTCAGACGCTCCTGCATCTCAGTAATTATTAGCACGTGCGCCTCATGCATAAAGGGGGTAAGTGGGCACAAGTGCGTCCTATGCACAATAAAGAGTGACGCGCAACATGTCCGCTCGCCACGCTACGGGCTGCCGTGGATAGTGGGGGTGTTTCAGGAACACATTCAGCGGTGGCAGCGGGAACACAACGCTACTTCTGACTGACTACGCTATGCGGGAATACTACGCTGATTCCGACAGAAGCTGGCTACGCGGCTGCGGGAACACTACCCTGATTCTGACAGGGACGCTCGCAGGAACACTACACTACTTCTGACTGACTACGCTAATTACGCTGGCCGCGGGAACATTACGCTGATTCTGACAGCGCTGCTACGCTAAGTACGTACCGGGCGCCCGGCTAATACACAAGTACCAAATATTTTTTTATTTATTTAATTCAATTTTATCACTATTAACCATTTGAATGCCTTTTTTGCTTTGGCTTGATAATTTCAGCTGGAGAGTACATTCCCTGTGAGATACATACCGTAGGCGACTGTCCAGGTACCGGCCCCGATTGATATCCACCTTACCAGGAAACAAAGAATGTCGCATTAACGGTCTACATTCTCATTTACACAAAGATGTAGAAATAAAGCAACTTTCACCATCATATAATATACCTATTGGAGTGGAGGCACCACGGACATTTGTGGCCACTTCCCAGCAAGGGGAGAAGGAAGGGGTGAGACCCTTAATAGGGTGACCAGTGTGGTGAATGGGGTGGTGCTCAGGCTGCAGATGATGACTATAGAAACCTTATATGGTAACAGAATGCAGAGATCTTGGTACATATATTTGCGCAAGTGTATGAATAAGCCCCCAGTCATCAAGGCTTCTCTGTATTGGGGGCCCCTAGCGCTATATTAAGTGTGGGGTGCGGTGCCCCTTGATTGCTTGGGCTGGATGGCTCTAGTGAGGCACACCATTACATTCTATTAACACTCATGTCTTCAGTACAGTAAAGGTGCCCATACAGCAGGGCTGGGCAACACCGGCCCTCCAGATGTTAGTGAACTACACATCCCAGGATGCTTTGCATTAGTTTTGCTATGTGGCCATGCTGAAACTGATGCAAGGCATTCTGGGATGTGTAGTTCACTAACATCTGGAGGGCCGGTGTTGCCCAGCCCTGCCATACAGGGTGCGATGGTCGAACCCGTTATGGGCTAGATCGCATCGCAAGGAATGCAATCTGAGGGCATCCCCCACTGGAGCGCGCATCGCACGGTGCTATCGCACCATGTATGGGCACCATAACACTATCTTTAATATTTGAATGACATTTCATTTTTGTATCACTTTCTATATATAGCTTCAGCTTCCTACCACTTATATTTATTAACACTTTAGTTTTTTCACTGGTGTGCTGCTCTGGGCTTTCTGGCTTAAGCTGATTTTTTGGGGTGCCGCACTCTGCACCTAGATATAGCGCTAGGGACCCTCAATATACAGAGAAGCCTTGATGATGGCTTGGGGGCTTATTCATACATTTGCACAAATATATGTAACCAAGATCTCGGAATTCTGTTACCAGTCAGGATTTATATATTGTTAATGGTATCATTCAGGGTGCTGGGGGGAAACAAATTGTGCTTTTCCTACATCAGAGGCTACCCTTCCTCTTACTGACACAGTGTATGACCTAAATCCTACTCAGTGTGCAATGACTACAAATGGAAAGACATTACATACTGAACACAGGCATGCAGAATCTGCATCCTGACTGTCATTAGTTGGATGTTACTAGGAGCAAATAGCTTACTTGTTAACCTGGCAAGTAAACACAACACTGAACAAAACAAATATATTACAAAATATCATACATGTCTGTGTAGCCAAATCAAATGTTTAATTCTTGTTTAATAATTCTGAGTGATTGGCTCGCAGTCATGAGCAATAAAGTTACATTATGCAGATTGGGACACACCCAGTGCACTCCCAGAATATTCCAGTATGGCAGGGATTCACAGGTAGACACCAGCCTCACAGGTTAGTGTGATCACATTTGATTTTGTTTAACCAAATGGGCCTCACACACACTGGGTGACCTGCTGAGCAATCGGAGTGATGCTAGATCGCTCAGTATGATCACTCACCACCCAGCAATGTGCCCTCAGCGATCTGTCTGCATGGAGAACACTGGCCCCAATGAATTAAGAACCTGCATGCGGGTTAATAATCGGCTGCAGATACAGACCTGCGGGGTGCCCACACACAAAGCGATATGCAGGCATTTTCTGAGCGTTTTAGTGAAATTATGTAAAAATCGCTCAGAAAATGACTGATAATCGCTCTGTGTGTAGGCCCATAATGAGAAAGAACTGTTCTGAGCCATTTAGTGAGAGATTTCCCAGAGTCTAGATCGCCAATAAACCCTGAGAGATTTGTGCCGAGTTATTTAATATAGGAGATGAATTTAAATAATGCGTGGGTATTACAGGAGTGAGGTCAGATCACTCCGTAAAACAAAGGCAATTTGCAGTTTCTTGCTAATCGATCTGACCGGATAGAACACATACAAAGCATGCATGAAAGATCTAGACCAGGGGTGTCAAACTCAAATTCATCGGGGGCCGCATCAGTAGTTTGGTCACCCTCAAAGGGCCGCTGTATAATAATAATACAATGACACCACAGGCTGCTCCCGCTGTATAATAATAATGCAATGACACCACAGGCTGCTCCCGCTGTATAATAATAATGCAATGACAGCACAGGCTGCTCCCGCTGTATAATATAACAATAGTAATGCCATGACACAAATTATTATACAGGGGGAGCAGCTTGTGGTGTCATGGCATTACTTTTATATTATACAAAGGGAGCAGCCTGTGGTGTCATGGCATTACTTTTATATTATACAGGGGGAGCAGCCTGTGGTGTCATGGCATTACTTTTATATTATACAGGGGGAGCAGCCTGTGGTGTCATGGCATTATTATTATACAGGGAGAGCAGCCTGTGGTGTCATGGCATAATGCCATGACACCACAGGCTGCTCCCCCTGTACAATAATAATGACACCACAGGCTGCTCCCCCTGTATAATATAAAAGTAATGCCATGACACCACCACCAGATATATTGTTTTTTTATGTAACTTACTGTATTTTATCCCTCAGGCTCCTTTACTGCTGCTGCGGCTCCAGTAATTTCAATTCCACTCTCTGCGCCGCGGCCTGTCCTGCTGCAGCCCCCCGACTCGGCCTGCCTTCCTTCCTCTCTGCAGACGCGTGAGTGGGAGGCGTCATCGTCATGACGTCCCCACCCAGCGTCTGCCACTGCCTCGATAAGAGGGAACAGGCTGCTGGGCCCTCCTCCACGTAGCCGTGGAGGCCGGCGGCCATGTTCCTGTGGCCGCAGACATCTTAAAAGACCACAGGAACATGGCCGCCGGCAGTGCAAAAAAAAAAACTCTCAAAAAAGAGAATAAAAGGTGAAGGCTGGCGGCGGCTGCGTGGGCCACATGACTAGGTCTGTCGGGCCGGATTTGGCCCGCGGGCCTTGTGTTTGACACCCGTGATCTAGACAGTCGATAGTGACACCAGGGGTCGTGCATCGCCATAAGGCACGGGTGTCAAACACAAGGCCCGCGGGCCAAATCCGGCCCGCCAGACCTCGTCATGTGGCCCGCGCGAGGAGATAGCATGCAGGGGCAGTGTGTCTAAAACAGGAGTGCTGCGGGCCTCGACCACGTCCGCCTTACCTGTTCCTCCACTGTCGGCGGCCATGTTCCTGTAGGCACATATGTATGCGGCTACAGAAACAAGGCCGCCGGCCTCCACGGCTACGTGGAGGAGGGCCCGGCGCCTGTTCCCTCTGATGCCCGGCAGTGACAGACACTGGGTGGGGACGTCATGACGATGACGCCGCCCGCCCATGCGTCTGTAGAAAAGTAGGAGCAGGCAGGGAAGCTGGACCGGGAGTCGGGGACAGTGTGGCCGCAGCAAGCAGTGAAGAAAAGCTGGAAGCCGCAGCAGCTGCAGGACAGACGGAGAAACAGTAAGTGAGGATGAGGATCACACTCACAATAAAAAAATATATATATCTGCTGTTTCCTGAGGTGTCCCCGTGTATAATAATAATAATAATAATAATAATAATAATGCCATGACACCACAGGCTGCTCCTCCTGTATAATCATTTATGTGTCATGGCATTACTTTTATTATATTATACAGGGGGAGCAGTCTGTGGTGTCATGGCATGCATTTTATATTATACAGTGGGAGCAGCCTGTGGTGTCATGGTATTATAATTATACAGGGGGACATACAGATACAACCGGCCCTTTGAGGGTGACCAAACTGCTGATGCGGCCCCCGATGAATTTGAGTTTGACACCCCTGCCATAAGGTATACAAACTGAGCGATTTCAGCTTAATTTCTAAGCGATTTAGCCAAATAGCTTACAAATGAAGCATACATATACCAATGTGTAGGCATCATTATATGGCCTACACACTGGGAATATGAGCTTTGTGCTGAGCGATCTAGCATCTCCCAGCACACCAGCTATTTGTGCGGAGCGATCTGACCCTGCCCGTGTTCTCACAAGAGAGAATAAGGACCATGAATAGGATTCGGAATGAAAAGCCGGCGGTCGGGATCCCAGGGTTCAAAATCCCGACGCCGGAATCCCGACAAGGGGGGGGGACGTGGATCGCCCCCCCTTGCGGGCTCGCCACGCAGCGGGCCCGGCGCCTCGCTACGCTCGGCACACTAATTTATTCTCCCTCCGAGGGTGTCGTGAACACCCACGGGGGGAGAAAGTGTTGGGATTTCGGCGACGGGATTTTGAACGCCGGGATCCCGACCGCCGAAGATTTAAACTGCATCCCCATGAATAGATATCTCAAACATGCTTGAAACATCTAGCCCATTGACAGTGACTTACATCATATGGGCCTTACACATACAGATCGCTTAGAAATCAGGTACAAATCACTATGTGTGTAGGCTCCATTAGTCACAAAGCGTAAATATCCACAGTTTACACATAACCAAACTTTTGCACAGGTGGTATAAATCAGACTGACGTCCTAATTAAGTCACCTGTGCCTATGAATGGCTAGACTTAAAAACTGGACTGTTAAGGAGCCCTGAGGACAGAGTTTGAGAATCACTCAGTTAAGGTGTTATTACAGTCCACTAACCTGGTGCTTGGCCTGGTCCCCCTCCTCCATAGCTCTGAGGGGAAGGCTGCTGGTATCCTCCATAACCTGGCATACCGCCTGCAGGAGCCCCATATCCACCAGCTGCAGGTGCACCTCCTGGAGGGACACCATATCCACCAGCTGCAGGTGCACCTCCTGGAGGGACACCATATCCACCAGCTGCAGGTGCCCCATACCCGCCAGCAGCAGGAGCACCAAAGCCAGATCCTCCATATCCAGGACCTCCAGATGGCGCTCCATAACCTGGACCACCAGGGGGAACAGCATATCCTGCGCCTTGACCTGGAGCTCCATATCCTGCGCCTTGACCTGGAGCTCCATATCCTGCTCCTTGACCTGGAGCTCCATATCCAGGAGCTGAAGAAAGAACAGTTTGTTTTAAACAGAAATAAACCAAACACACACACACCCCGCAAGACAAGCTAAATACCCTTTTCGGACTACCACTATGACCCGGGTTGATGCAGGGGCACCCTGGGTCACAAAGGAGCCAGGATAATTGACCTGCCTTAAATGACCTTGCAATAAAATTCGGGCAGCGACCAGGGTTGGAGACTAGATCAACCTGGGTTACAGTGTAATTTGAACAGTCCGACCTAAGGTCACCTTAGAAACATAGAATTTGACGGCAGATAAGAACCACTTGGCCCATCTAGTCTGCCCCTTTTTTTAAACATGTTACCTCAAACCATATTTGATCCTTATTTTTTGTAAGGATATCAATATGCTTATCCCAAGCATGTTTAAATTGTACTACTGTATTTGCGTCTACCACCTCTGTTGGGAGGCTATGCCACTTATCTACTACTCTTTCTGTGAAAAAATTCTTCCTCACATTTCCCCTGAATCTTCCTCCCTCTAGTTTCAGTGCATGTCCTCGTGTTCTGTTGCTCCTCTTCCTGTGAAGAATGTCTCCCACCTGTACCTTGTTAAAGCCCTTGATATATTTGAAAGTTTTTATCATGTCCCCCCTTTCCCTTCTCGGCTCTAAAGTATACATATTAAGATCTTTTAGTCTTTCCTGGTACGTTTTGTGATGTAGGCCATGCACCATTTTAGTTGCTCTTCTTTGTACAGTCTCTAATGTATTTATATCCTTCTGGAGATATGGCCTCCAGAACTGAACACAATACTCTAGGTGAGGTCGTACCAATGACCTATACAGTGGCATTATTACTTCTTTCTTTCTACTGCTGATACCTCTCCCTATGCAACCAAGCATCTGACTTGCCTTCTTCATTGCTTTGTTACATTGCCTACCTGCTTTTAAGTCCCCTGAAATAGTGACACCTAGATCCCTCTCTTCCTCAGTAGTTTCCATTATAGTGCCATTTATACTATATTGAGTCTTTGGATTTCTGAGACCCAAGTGCATGATTTTGCATTTTTTGGCATTAAACTGTAGTTGCCATTCTCTTGACCATTTCTCTAATCTGCCTAGATCCTCAATCATTTGTTTTACCCCTCCTGGTGTGTCTACCCTGTTGCATACCTTTGTGTCATCTGCAAAGGCACTTTTACCCTCAATTCCATTTGCAATATCACCAATAAAGATATTAAAAAGCACCGGTCCAAGTACAGATCCCTGGGGTACTCCACTTGTAACCTTTCCCTCCTTTGACTGTACTCCGTTTACTACAACTCTCTGTTTTCTGTCCTGCAACCACGCTCTTATCCATTCAACTATCTTAAGGCCCCCATACACTAGCCGATTTTGGTCAGATTTCGGCCAGATCAGTCAGATCTGGCCGAAATTTGACCAAAATCGGCTAGTTTTGATGTCCCCTCAGATCCGATGCGCGGTCCCGTGCGCATCGGATCTGCGTCGGGTGGTCGGACCTGCTGCACGTCCGACCACCCGACTTGGGACCTAGTGGGGCGGCGCGGCGGTGGAGGGAGCAGAGGGGGGCTGGGGACGCTGCGGGGGACACAGGCGGCATAGAGCCGTCAGTACTGAATAAAAAAAAAAGCCCATACAATGAATGGGCGGCCTGTGATTGGCTGAGCGCTCTCTCAGCCAGTCAGCAATTGGCTGAGAGAGCGCTCAGCCAATCACAGGCTGCCCATTCATTGTATAGGCTTTTTTTTCTAGCACTGACAGCTCCCGGCTCCCTCTGCTCGGCTCTATGCCGCCTGTGTCCCCCGCAGAGTCCCCAGCCCCCCCTGCTCCCACCAGCAGCCCTGCTCTGTAGCCCCCCCCCTGCTCCCCGGGTTTTTTACATGTGATAAATCGAGACAATTTATCACATGTAAAAAATGGCACATCAAGTGCCAATCTAATCAAGCTCCCCCAGGGAGCAGCCGGGGAAGCTCAGGGGGAAGTCGGGGGCGACTTGTCCTAAGGACAAGTCGCCCTAGTGTATGGGGGCCTTTAGAATCCAATCCCAAGCTTTCAAGTTTATTTAACAGTCTGCGATGTGGGACAGTGTCAAAAGCTTTACTAAAGTCTAGATAAGCTACATCTACAGCCTCACCTTGATCTATTACTTTAGTCACCCAGTCAAAAAAGTCAATAAGATTTGTTTGATATGATCTTCCCCCAGTAAACCCATGCTGACTCATATCTAGAGACAGGATTATATGCAACATAAAAAGCTTGAAATATGCATGCAAATATGCATGAAAAGTGTTAAAATATGCTACATTAAATAATAAAAGTAATTTTTTACTTATTTATTTAAAAATCAGCATACAATTAGTTGCAAATAAACCTCAAAAATAGGCCCACCGCATCTGCAGATGTCTAGTGCTGTACACAGGATTTTTTTTCTTCCTGGCTGCTACAGCATACTGCAGCGTCCAAAGCTGTTCTTGCATCAACTACACGGACCCTCATCTCCAGCACCGATGGATCAAATGTCAGCATAGCGTGTGAGGGCGGCGCAGTGGAAGGCTTCCTCCCTGCGCCACATACTCACTGTGACATGGCATTTCCTCTGCGCCACGTGATGTCACAACCCTTCCGCCCGCCTCCTATTTTGCAGAAGTCTGTCTCTTGGTGTAAAGTCCCAGGCTAGGGGCAGGCAAAGGTTTAGGAGCTTCGTAATTGCATTCACCCAGACAGACTTTTATCAACATGGATTGGCAGCCTAGAGCAGTGTCAGACATAGCGTACATCCAAGGTTCCCCATTTGCCAGTATGTAACATGGAGCACTGGCAAATGCGTCCTTAATTGTGCATGAGACGCACTTGCACACTGCACCTCCCTTTTTGCAGGAGACGCACTCGTTACCGAACCCCTAACCCTGTCCGTCTCCCTGAAACGGACACAGGCAGGGTTGCCGTACCCTGCCGCAATAATTACTCAGACAGATGGAGCGCCTCTCCACCGGCGCCCTCATGATCCCCTCTCTGCCGGTATCCGCCAGCGCAGGGGATCTGGCTGTTACCGGTGCTGTGTGAGGCGCTCACTAGGCTTGCCAGGGACGCCGGGGACAGAGCTGCAGATCGCGGGGACAATATGGTGACTAGCTGCCTGACAGGGACTCTACGCTGACTACGTAGGGCTGCCGTAGAGTCACTACGCTGACTACGCTAGGCAGCCGTTGGGCTATGATGGCAACAACGCTTAGCCTACGCTAAAAATGTAGCGTAGCCTGCCGCTGTGAAACTACACAAGTACCGAATGTCTCTATGTTGTAGATAGGGATGCCAACCCCAGGGAATTTTTTCAATCCCGGGATTGAAAAATGCTCAATTCCGAGATTGGCCTCATAATAACAAAACATGACTCCGCCACTCAAATGTCACTGTAAATGCCCTCTAACTCAACCCCACCTGCCTGCCAATCTTCCCCACCCCCCCTGCCCTGTCACTTACAGAGGTAGTGGTGACAGGCAGCAGCAGGACCAACCGTCCATCTCCAGCGGCCGGGCGGGTGATAGCAGCACAGCGGCATGTGGCTGGGCGTCTGGGTCCCTGACCGTGTGCTGCACTCACTGATCAGTCACTGGTCAGGGGTCACGCTGCCTGGGCACCATCATGCCCCTCATCACAGCACACTGTTCTGCACAGCAGAACCGTCCACCGGGGGTCAGTAGCAGTCAGCATCTGAGCCATTATTCTAAGGTGCTCAGTGCTGCCCGGCTTTCAAAAAAAAAAAAAAAAAAAAAAGATAATTTTGCACTGTGGTACCAATCCCGAAATCCCGGGATTGAAAGCTTCAATCCCGGGATTCAAATCCCAATGATTTTAAGCCAAAATCCCAGGATCCCGCCGAGCCCAATCCCAGGATTGGCCTCCCTAGTTGTAGATATGTACACAAGTGTATTATGTAATAGACAAGTCTTTGACTTACCTCCAGGGTAGGATGGCATCCCACCTGGTGGGTACGCTCCAGGAAAGCCACCAGGAGCTGGGTAACCACCTGCCTGAGGGTATCCACCACCTGCTGCCGGTGGGTAAGCACCTCCAGGGGGAAACTGACCACCAGGAAATGCCTGCTGGCCCTGGGGATACGATGGATCAGCGCCCTATACACAAGAGAGGAAAGTAAATAACAAGGCTAGAGGAAAACCAACATCACACTATGTCTGTTTCATAGAAGCACTTAGAAATGACCTCAAATTTACTTATGTGCTTGTGTTGCAGGGTGTGCATATTTCTTAGAGGGAAAGTACTACATCAAGGTGTGGAGTATTCAATACTGTTTCCAGGTTGACAGGAATTTTTTTTACATTTTGTTGTCAATGTTAACACCCGACCTTGATCCATGCCACACTTTACCATACTCAATTATAGTCCACATGGATGGTCAAGTATGAAAGGTCCAAAAAAAAATGAAAAGAAAACATTGTGGTCGATTCAATATGGTGCACAGTGAATAGTGCCAGGGGGAAGCTCCTGCAGCGACTCTGCAAACTCAGACTAGACAATTTCTGCTCACACACATCCTGGGGTGCGAGCAAAAAATTATACATTTCTAAGGTGCTTTCAGGAGTCATTTCTAGGAAAAAACATTCTCAAATAGTGATTTTTAAAGACATTAAAAAAAGGCACCACACCACATTATCGAATAGATTTAACTCTAGCAAATTCTAACTCTGGGACTGATGCACAGTTAAATAAAAATTAGCTAGATGTGTTCCTGTATTGTGTACATGGAAAAAACTGCATATATTTGCTAATATACAAAAGGTGTACGCAGCTATGTGGCTGGATTGAGCCAAAATCTGTACAGCAAGTCTGTCCTTGCACCAACCCAATTCTCAGTCACCAGTGGAGGTGGTGCTGATATGCACGTGACTTCCCATCACCTGTAGGTGCATAACCTTGCCCAGTACAAAAATATGCAAAATACAATCTGCAAACAGACTTCTCTGGAGACGATTCAATTAGCAAAGATGCTATATGCTGCTGCAAAGGCATGGAAACACCAACACAAACTCACTATCATATTACAGGTTTTTTAAAGTAGCCCTGCAAAAAAAAAAAATCTGCGAGTTCAGGGCTATTGTAGGTACAACCTATGTGCGCATTTACTGGTAGCCAATTAAAATTTCCCTTTACTTTAAAAAACAAAATCAGATCTACATTTATCTCAGCATGTACAAAACTATTTTTACAGCTTAGTAGAGGATGAACTAAAAATACTTACCGGGTACCCTGGGAACCCCGACGAAGAGTATGGGTACGCCATGCTGAAAGACACAAACAAAAAGACTGACTATAGTCATCCTTACATATAAAGAATCACTTCAGCATGGGCAGAACACCAAGTATTTGGTTACTGTACAATCATTTTTTTTATCATACTACACACAGAAATCAGAGGCTAGAACCATTCAACACAGTTCCCTGACAGACTTGGGGAGGACACTTCAGCAAGAATTCTGTGTAAAACATTAGGCGGACCGCTGTCTCCCAAAACACCTGCAGCTCAGTTGTGATACCCCACATCTTATGGAAACATTATCAGTTGGATGTACACAGGCTATAATGTCAGACATCCAGGAAAGCAGTAACAGAGCTATGGCAATAATCACATGCATGTAAGTGTATGAAACTTCAATCTCCACTCAAACCACTTAGGGGGCAATTCCATTAAGGTACCGGAACTTAAGCTCAGGGGTTAAGCATTTGGGAGCTTTTTATTTACTTACTGCAACTATCCCCGAGGCTGCACTGTCACTCCTGCTCGCACCTCAGAGCATTAATGTAGGGCTTCTGGGATAGTCACAAGCTGTAGCAGCATAATGTGGCGAGTACCAGAAAGTTAGGTTGTAATTCAGACCTGATCGCAAGGCTGCAAAGTTGCAGGCCGAGCGATCATAGATATACTGTACATGCTTACAGATCGTACCACGAATGTGCAAGGAAATCCTGCACATTTTTTGGACGTATGCATACTGGGAAAATCATTGGTACTTTTTTAGTATCACAGCGGCCGATCTATCGGATGCGATTTTTTACCTGTTCGTAACCCCACTATCCACTACGCATTGAGCGTATTTTATATAGTGTGGAGAGCGCAGTGAGCCACAGAGCACGAAGCGTGGCGAGCCCCGTGAGGGGACTCCGATTACTGCGCTCGCTAAACTATATAAAATCAACTCCATGCGTAGTGGATAGTGGGGTTATGAACAGGTAAAAAATAGGATAGGCCGATATCGCATCCGATAGATCGGCCGCCGTGAAACTAAACAAGTACCAAATCATTTGATGGCAAGTCTTTGGAACGATTCTGCAGCTGTTCACTGATCCAACTAATTTACTTAAACCCTGCTAAGCAATCTGCATGCCTGCACTTGGCAGGATTTGACTCTGGCTGGCAATTTAGCAGCGATCAGGGATGAATAACCCCCTTAGCCCACAGATCAATTCCCATTAAAAAAGCTGAATCTCTCCCTTTGTATTGACAAGAACTACACAGTTCACACTAAGGGACAGATTTACTAGGTCCATTTTAGAAAGATTCAAATCTGAATTAATGTTGGGCTCTGAGTGTTCGAACACATTTACCATTTTTAAATGCTATTAAATGTGTTTACAGTAAACCCTGGAAGCAAATATATTCCTAAGGGGTGGATGCTGACATGACATATGGGCACACACCTGCTGACAGGCTTGCAATACATTGACCTTCTGCTCAAACTGCAGAGATCTTACAGTGTCTACCCAGCATTAAACCATTAGTGACAACAAGCATACCACTCCTTATTAAATGGGGCCCAATACTCACTCTGATGTGCCAAGTATCGCAGATGTCTTCTACCTGTGGATGTCCCACTGCATGACCATGCATGGCGTGGGAGTGGGAACGCCACTTCCTATTTGAAGGACAGCTGTATTATATTGAATCCTTTTGAATGACCCAGTGTAATACAACTGTCCTTCAAATAGGAAGTGGTGTTCTTACTACCACGCCTGGCGTTTTCATGCACTGGGCCGTCCACAGGCAGAAGGCATCAGCTATACCACTGCTAGTGAATAGTAACAGGTGTGCTTGTTGGGCTCCATTTATGTTTTTATCATTTAGTTCTAGTCAAACAAGCTCAAGTAGATCCGATAAACCTACAGCCCTGTACACTATGCAATAAAAACATACAATATGCATGATAATGATGGTTAACGATATTTTCGTGCATATCGTTCAGTGTGAACAAATTATGAACTTTCTTGTGTGTCATTATCGACCACTTTTCTGGTCTCCATATGCAGCTAAATGTTGCCTATGGTCATTTATGGGGTATGGATCATTAGGTCGACACGGGTTATTCACTGTTTTATGCCCTGAATTTTGACAGTCAACATGGATACTGAAAAGTAGCAACAATTCTCACATGGCTTGCTGCGCTCGCCACAATATTTTATTCCCACCATGCCCTAGTGCAGGGGTGGCAACAGGCAGCCCGCAGGCCATATGTGGCCCGTGAACACCTCCTAACTGGCCCGCCGGTCGGTGCAGCTGTATGTGTGTCCGATGGCGGCTGTGCGTGCACGCAGCATAGTTCTGTGTAGCAGACGGTCAGCCTGAAGGTAGCAGGTGCCAGACGCTGCCCTGCGCATGTGCAAAAGGCCACAGGACTACGCAGCACGCACAGCCACCATCAATCACACAGAGCAGCACAGAACCGCCCACCCCCCGCATGTCACTACAGCTGCATCGCCAACACCAAGGATGGGTGAGTCGCCGTGACTGCAATCAACGCCATTTTTCAAGGCTGTCACGCAGGCGTTTGGTATATCTAAAGATGGGCAGGTGTGTGGAAATGGGAGGGGCATGTGTGGCAATACGAATAGGGGCAGGTGTGTGGAATTAGTAATGTAAGGGGCAAGTACTATTGTGTTGCATGATGTGTAAAAGAGGTATATGGTGTGCGACAATACATTCAAAGACACACCCCCTTTTAAGTGACCCCCTATTTAGGGAGTGCGGCCCTCGAATATCTTCTGGAAGTATTAAGTGGCCCTCCAGGTGAAATAATTGCCTACCCCTGCCCTAGTGGATGGTAGGGCAGGAAATACCGCCTGTCGGCTCAAAAAACTGCAAAAAAAACCACGTCGACCCAACGACCATGGCTACTCTGAAGTAGCAAAAAAAAGTAAATAATTTGCTTTAATTATGTGATGAGGGGCAGCACTTAATCCTGTATGTCCACATATTTTATGGCAGCCACTAGCACTGCTGTTGCCCATTACATGAACCATAAATAATTTCAATTGGTCCTGGACCTCCAATCCAAGGCACTCTTGTGTGTGTCCTGAGGCACCCCAGGGAGCCACGGCACACCGTTTGGCAACCACTGGACTAGGTGCATATTGTTCAGTGTGTACAAGAGAGACAGATTTTTCATAAAACAAGATGGTCAGTGGTGTAGTCATGTAAATCATTCAGTATGTATGCTCTATCAGATTCTGTAGCTCTGGGGAGCGTGAGGGAAATCATTCTAGATACGGTCTGCCTTTATCGCATAGTGTACATGCAGCTTATGGTTATCTTGAGCCAGTTGAAAGCATTTGTAGCCTTATGTCAGGCATGCATGGTCACTGACCGATTTGTGGAAAAACAAAAACACAAGTCACTAATATGCCATTCCAGTAACAAAATGTAATGTGAAAGATTCCAACCGTATTTTCCACCCCAAAGAACAAACAGATGGAAATTCATCCCTGCGCATTGACGTCTGTAGCATTACAGTCTGCTCCACGAACCAAATTAAGACAATTATGTTGGTAATGTGTATGCCAGCCTAATACACTTTGCTACATCTGCCCAGCATGCCATCTGTTCCATGAAGGGATCTTGGGAAAACACTATGAAACATGTGTAACATGGGAAACACATTTTACCCACCCAAAAAAAAAAAAAAAGTGCTAAAACAAACACGTTGTCAAATGACTGATCCTGTCGTTACACTACTCCCAGAACGAAAAATGCCTGAAGATAACTCACTACATACAACAAAGGAATCCTACATAATGCAAAGAATTACCAGGCCAACATTTCCCAGTACTGCATATTTTTAAGTTCCATGAATCACATATAACACTGTGTGGACACAACAGGCTGCGCAACACCTGTTTTTTGTTGGCATTTTACTATAGAACAGTTCGACTTCCATTGTGGCTATCTGCAAGCTCTGTGATGATGTATAATTGCTTGAGGAGAAGCACTTTGATTAAGTGAGGGAAATGTAATGAGACAGCTCCCATTTTTAAATGGGACTAGGGTGTGACACCATGTTTTGCCTAGCGACACCTTACCAGTCATTCACCCTCCGCTAAAGCACAGGAATGGAGCAATAAGAAAAGTCCTAACCTTAGCGGCACTTTTCCGAAAATTAAAACACTATCAGTACAGAAATAATACTGGACAGACTGTTTCTAACATTTTAAATCACAATACCCTTTTCACGCTGCAAAATAACCCGGGTCAACGTGTGGTGTAAAAGGTCCATGTTGAATATCCCGGGTATAAGCAGTGTTATTCGCGGGTGGGACCTGGGTTGCTGGGCAGTCTGAACTGGTATCCGGGGTCCCGTTCACTTCTATGGAGGAGGAAGCAGCGTCACCTCAGTGCTGCCTCCTCTCCCACCTCCGCCTGATACAACGCTGCTATGCCACATGGATGACGTCAGCGACCCGGAAATCTATTAAAGATGTTAGTCACTAGCTTTCTCAATGTGCTGAAATTACTCTATGGGGTTTTATACACACATAATCACTGATCACACAGCTACAGCTAAATACCACCACACACCATAGTGGGTTGTTGTTTTTTTGCCCGCTTTGCATAGATAAGTATATGGCTGCGCTGGTGCTCTAGCTGCGTCAAACATTAGAGGGTAGGATTGATCAAAGCTTCTAAATAGTAGAAATGTTTGTGTTGAATATAGCAACCCGATTCCAGCTGCAGTGTACTAAATAAAGGATAGCCAAAAGCTGATGGGGCAATAGCTCGTCCTCTTTAAAAGGGTTAATAAATCTGATGAATCAAGGCTCTCCTTTATGTGACTGACATTTTTCTGTACAGTTAAGGCCCCCCATACATAATTGCACGCGCAATGCTCCCTTAAGCTGTCCGAGACCTTCCCAGGCTGCAGGGTCCGTTGCGATGCCCAAAGTACCGCATATTGCATTGGACCCACTGTCAAACACAGGAAAAGAGCCCAAATTGCATGGGCATTGCCCAGTGCACATTTATTTATTTAAAGCCAGTGCTTATATGTGGAACAGTCAATGTACTAAAAATACAATTTACTATCTTTGTTTAGCAAAACAGCAACTGCACAGATGTCAACCAAGAAAAACACTTCAAGATTTCATAAGCTATCAAATACAAAATAATGTATAGAAGACTGCCCTTAAAATAGTGTCACAACAGAAGTACACTACAAGTGTAATGGGTATGGATCATTAGGTCGACAGGCAGGAAGGTCAACATGGGGTTTTTCACATTTTTGTTGTCCCAAATGTCGACAGTTGACATGGACAGAAACGTGGCACCGTGTCCACTCGCCATGTTTCGGGCACAGTGCCTTGCTGCGCTCGGCACCCTATTTTAGTCTCCCACCACACCCTAGTGGAAGGTAGGGCATGAAATACTGTCTGTCGGCTCAAAAAATTTGTTGGAAAATTCCATGTCGACCTTTTGACTGTCAACCTAACGACTCATGTCGACCAACATGTTGGTGACCCAATGACCGTATCCCAGTGTAATACACTACATGAAAATTCACAAATTTTGTAATGTTGTAGTATTTCCTGTCTATTTATAAAGATGCAGAATATTTCTCAGTCTAGCCAAGCGACTTATATCAGGCTACACACTACAGAATTTAGTTGTATTTTAAATATATTAAACAACTGAAATCCTGGCCGCTATTTCCACCAGGATTGAATAGCACTGAAAGCAAATGCCGTCAAAACAGATCCGACTTTGAAACAAGTCGTCTCTCTTGTCAGAAACGGCCGCGGATTGTCGAATTCATGGCCGTATTTTAACTATCCGCGTCCTTTTTTCACCGACTGACCCTTGACAGTTGGTACATTAAATACCAACTGTTGAGTTCCTGCCAGAAGGAACAACAAAATGACCCCGAATCCAAACGTCAGGATGCCCGACAGTGGGAATCCAGAATTGAATTCCCCCCCCAAGATGCCTACCCAGCACAACTTAAATCTAACATGCTTCTGGTGAAAGTTTACTCTGCCATATTTAGTCATGCATGCACACTAGGAGGAACGGAGGCATCACCCACGTAACTATCTGGACCTTCTTCCATAGAAAGGAGCTTGTTAATGCCATCTTGAGATGGCACAACTTTCCACAGTTGAGCTCCAAACACACTCCATTTTTGGGGCTTTATTAACAAAAATGCTACATCCCATAATAGAGACTATAGTTGTCCAAGAGCCACTTCTAAGATGCCACTACCTGACGGAAAATATGGAGCAAATAAAAAGCAGCACACACAAAATACAGCAGCAATAGCAATATGGGGATGGTGGATATTGCAAACAAACCCAGAGAGAAGAAAAAGAATCTGCCTCCATGCCCAAACTGCACAGAGAAGATTGTGGTTTAGACAGGAACATGACCCAAAGTACAAAACACAGCTTAAAATGAAGGAAAAGCCATAGGATCTTAAGTGGCCTAGTCCTGACCATAATGCCATCATATATTAACTAACATGCACCATAGAATGCCTCAGCCAGTCATCAGGACTCCTCAACTATCCTGGCCTAGCATGAGCAATTATGCAAGGAGGGATCAGCAAATGTTAAAAGTTAATATTTGTCCATCCCTCCTTGCATAAGAGCTGGAGCAATAACTCCAGAGGTGGTTTAAGTATTGACCAAGGGGATGAATGTTTGTTAATCCCTTCACTGTGTTTTTACTGGAATCTGTGCAGCAACTTATTCAGCAGCCATAAAGGACACTTTTTTTTTTACAAAAATTGAGCATAACATACATATATAATTTTCGTTTCTAGGCATCTTTGCATGAAAAACATTACAGTAACATCGCAAAAAAAATAAAAAAATAAAATAATAAAAGTCACCTGCGATTCCCCTTGAACCGCCAAGGAAACTTGCCGAAATCAAATAGAAAGTTAACAATTAGCAGGAGCATTGCGCTAGTGTATGGGCACAGGTGTTTTTCTTTGCAGTTCTTACATTAGTATTATTTAAAACTGCAAAAGACAGGATTATACACCTGATAAAGCATTACTTATCTAAGCTAGTATTCACGGTTATCAATTCAAACAGTTATGGAAGGCTAATAAGGCATTCCATTGTGAAAAAACTAAAAAGCCTATGGAATGAAATAAGGAAACCCATGTTTTTTATTGAAGGTGGGTGACGTGAGCGTGGTATAACTACAGAGGGTGCAAGGGATGCACTTGCTATGAGGTAGAGCCACTCAGGGGGCCTAAGGTGGGTGACGTGAGCGTGGTATAACTACAGAGGGTGCAAGGGATGCACTTGCTATGAGGTAGAGCCACTCAGGGGGCCTAAGGTGGGTGACGTGAGCGTGGTATAACTACAGAGGGTGCAAGGGATGCACTTGCTATGAGGTAGAGCCACTCAGGGGGCCTGCCTGCCCAGCAAGCAGTCACACAGTACCATTTATTTATCCTTTAGTCAGACACAGGTAAGTATTCAATGGCCGGGATCGTGGCTGGCAGCGAATCCTGTGTAGGATTCGCTGCACTTTCGCCGCAATTCTCTCTTCAGGGAGATCGCCCGGCAGCCGCCGATCTGCCCTATTCAACGCCTCGGGGGCTCTCTGCCCCTGGCAGTGAATTTTAACACCCCCCCCCCCCCGGCAAATGCAGCGGGGAGCTGGGGGACGGCTGCAGGCAGGGAGATGGAAGCCTCCCTGCCTGTGCCGGACACTGTGGGGGTGAAGGAGGGCTGGCAGGGACACTCCCCCTAGAGCTGGCATGGGGCTGGGATAGGAGCTGCTGCACTCACTGGTCCTGCATATGTAATGATCGGGACCATAGTGCAGTGAATATATGAATATTAATGAGTGGCTCCCAGCCCCCTGCTGGCGAATGTGTGAAAAAAAAAAAAAAAAAAGTTGACAAATATATTCATGTGCTGCAAGCACATGAATAAAAATAGCATGCCCCTTCACAGAAAAAAAAAAATCTGATTTTTTGACACCAAAACAAAAAAAAAATTATGGTACTTGTGTATTTTGGCAGCGCCCATCGCATACCATAAGGCATATGATGGTATGCGATGCGATATCGCGCGATATTGTACAATGCCATACAATTTTAAAATAGTTTTTGTATATGGCATACAATGCCATACGATGCGATTAAACATTGTATAAGCACCCTAATGGGTGCTTACAATGTTAAATGCACCCCCACGCCACCCCCCCCACTATAAACGCGAACCCGGAGCGTGGCGAGCGCAGCGTGCCCGCGAGGGGCGGCGGTACGCGTCCTCCGACCTTTTCATACCCCCACTATCCACGTCGGCGTGGAGTTGAGAATAGAAAGCGTGGCGTGCGCAGCGAGCCACCGAGCCCGAAGTGTGGCGAGCCCCGTGAGGGGACGCGGATACCTGTGAAGCACGCGAGGGGACGCGGATACCTGTGAAGGTATCCGCTGCGCTCGCCACGCTTCGGGCTCAATGGCTCGCTGCGCTCGCCACACTTTCTATTCTCAACTCCACGCCGACGTGGAGTATGAAAAGGTCGGAGGACGCGTACCGCTGCGCTCGCCACGCTTCGGGTTCACGTTTATAGTGGGGGGGGGGGGGGTGGCGTGGGGGTGCATTTAACATTGTAAGCACCCATTACGGTGCTTAAAAGCACCCTTTAGGGTGCTTATACAATCTTTCATCGCATAGGGGCCAAAAATCGCGTCGCATCGCATGCCATCGGGTGCATGGCATGCGATGCGATTAAAACATCGCGCAATGGAAATCAGGGGGGGCCGCTATAATACACACGTACCAAAATTATTTTAAAAGATCACATTCCAGTTCACCTAAAAAAGATGACGAATGTTAAACGGAGAATCATGGCGAAAATCAATGGAGAAAGCAGTTCTCCATTTAAGCATTGCATACACTCTCTGCGAATTCCACTAAAAACCCCATTGAAAACCACCGGCGAATCGCCAGACATTCGCTGTTCATTTGCAGCGAATTGGCTCTATTGAATAGGGCAAATTATTTTTTCTGACAGAAAATTCGCTGTTACCCTGGCGAATTGCCAGATTCGCTGAAAAATACGGCGAAGTTACATAAATGGGTGCAATGAGCCCAATAGGTACAACCTAAAAATAATGCATTTAGAACATAAAAAGTCTTTCATTTTAATTAAATCATCCACTAACAACATTTCTGAGGGGTTTTAGACAAATTAAATTAATAGTTTATGGAAAACAGTGGCATTTTATTCAAAAGAAGTTATTCTGACATATGGAGCTATTCTACATTTTTTATCAACACAATGGGGTGTATTCAATGATTTTTGCGAGCTGTGACAGCGAGCAGTGCCGACTGCTCGCCGTCACAACTCACAGGATCAGTATTCAACTGACCCCCTGCACACACACCTTTCCCCCCTCGCTAGGTTTTTGGAGCAAAGGGGAAACGGCATGTGCGGCCACTAAAACAGCGAGGCTCACGGCTAAATGCAGCGGGCTCCTTACATTAGCCGGGAGCCTCGCTGTTTGGAGGAATCCTCGCCATCCTCTGAAAGCAGACAAACGGGAATTTTTGTGTCATGCCCATTAGTTTGGTCAGGTTTAGCCACTATACGTGGGTAACCCCGCCCTTAAGGAGCCCACTAAAAACTGACATTTAAGTATCACCCACAATCCCCCATTAGTTTAGAATGATGTTGAGGAAACATTTGAATCTGCCCCATACAATATTCATACGTCTCACCTTTTAGAATGCTCAAAAAGATTCCCATATGCACACGTTATGGCATAATTCCCTTATAATTGAGTGCATACATTATCTCAAAAACTAGTCAGATCAAATAATAATTTATTTTGTATTTATTTTTTTAATAATTCCGCAATCCCAAAACACCCATAAATCTGTTGAACATCCTTGGCAACTAAACTATTTTTGCGGCTATGCTGTTATTTCTTAATGGTTTATTCCATGAACAACCATATATATGTACATGGCAAATATATTTAATGTCCAATAAAAGCATTTTACAGCAACTTTCCACTGAAAATAAAAGTAGTACAGTAATGGCATTTATGGAAGTGAACAAAGATGTAAGTAGCAAAAGATATGCAGAAATCAAAAGGTAATAAAATCGCTGCGGTAACTCAGCATTGTCCTCTCCCACAGTACTTATACCCCACTTTATTCCCTACCCTGTCAGACTTTAACCAGAGTGAACAGGCCAACTTTTGTTGGCAACTGTTGAATCATATGATCGGATCACGTGGTTCTTCCTGTAGCAGTTGATCTCCTGTGACTTAAAAATAGATTGTCCCAAACATTAAGGGGACAACAGATTACATACAAAAATAAAAAAACAATAGTAATTTACTTTGGACATAGGATAAGTACATGTGAAAATCACTTCTATTTTTAAGTGTTGCCAGTAGGCTAGAGTGGGACTTGTTTATGTTGTCAGTACTGCACAAACCCCCCCCACACACACACACACACACACACACACACACTTATAATGCACCAATACTTGTTCTGTAGAATTGTGCGTAACCCCTAAAGCTGAATACACACTATGGGGTGTATTCAATGCGGCCGGCGAGGGGGTTAAACAGCGAGGATTGCAGAAAACCAGCGATCCTCACTGTTTAACCCCCTCGCCCTATTCAATGTTCTGAGGAAATCCTCGCAGTCACAGGACGGCGAGAATTCCCCAAAACAGCGTGACCTTCGGCTAATGCAGAAAACTCGCTGTTTTTAGCCACGAGTCTCGCTGCTTCTGGAGCCGCGTACGCCAATTCCCCCTCGCTCAAAAAACGGAGCGAGGGGGAATTGGCGTATGAGGGTGGTGTGTTGAATACTGAGAGGGTGAGTGGTGACCGCGAGCAGGAAGCCCTGCTCGTTGTCACCGCTCGCCCACAGCATTGAATACCCCCCACTAACATTACCTGTACAATCTTTATGGCTGGAAAGAAAATCTAGTAGAGTATAGCTCCATACACACTGAGCAATATGATCGCTGTGCAATACTGGCTTAATTATGCTCAGTGTCCCTTTTTTATCATTGACCAGAGATGGTCACGGATAAAAACGAGACACTGCGTGTGGAAGCCGTTGGTCAAAGGAGCAGCGACTACACCAGGGCTGGTCAGGGGAGCCCAGCGACCATATCCCCAGCGATTATGACTGAAATCTTCCCGTGTGTACAGGGCTTACGGGAGCAAATTAAAAATTTACCATTTGCTCCCAAACACAGCAAAACAGACAAAGATGTTCTGACAAATTGTCCAGTCCATTTGATTTAACCACTTTTTCCAAACTACCATTTTCTGGCTTTGGGAGAAAATTGTTGATAGTCATTTCCTCACATACATTACCAGATTTTTGCTCCAACCTGAAAGATTGAACAGAATTTTATAGTGTGTATCCAGGTTTAATTTGCTTGTGACGAGGCGAGATTTGTCCTGAGTGACACTGAATGGCCTGGCACGCAGCGCTGCACCAGCAGTGTGCACGGTGCGATCGGTCACTGCCCGTATTCTCAATAGAGAGAACACAGGCAATAACTAGATATTGCAAGCATTCTTGGAAGTATTGAGCCTGGTGATAATGGGGCAGATGTATTAAGCCTTAACAAAAAATAAATTCTAGTGTGATAAGGAGAGATAACCGTCCAGCAAATCAGCTCCTTACTGACTTTTTTCAAACACAGCCTGTAACATAATGTAACGGGGTGGGTGTAGCGCTCAGGTACTAGTGTGCGAAGGGGCTGCAGACCCAGAGTGGTCCAAACTCTAAATATGGAATATGCAAACAAGGGGGTGCTGCGCTCACCTTCTGAGGTGCTCACACAGCCGATGCTGACTGGGAGCACTTCTATATGTGACCTAATTGGCTAGGTGTGGTATGAAGTGAAAAGGAGGACAAGATATATGGGTGAATAAAAATGTTTATTTATTTATAAACTTGTGGGTGGAAGGATGGGGGATGGGGTGATGAGCCGTGTAGCTTCCACTCGTGTTGAGTGGTGTCCGCTGTCGGCCAAGTGTGGGGATGGGGGGGCGGGCGCAGGTGAGAACAGTCACTTGCTGCGGTGGGTTAAGAAATGAATGAGGAAAGAAAAAAAGGAAAAAAAAGGAAAAAAACAGTCCCGATACTGTCCACAGTAGAATGGTATGGAGATGTCACTGGAGGCTGGCGTCCCAGCAGCTCACAGTGGTGCATTCAACATACCTTTATGCTGCCGCAGTTGCGGGAGTGTTCAGGCGCTTGTGGCCGCAAAATGTCCCGGGCGTCCTGCTGGGTGTATGGAGGGACGCCGGTAGTTGATCCACGCTGTTGCACTCCGTGCGCCGGCGGGTGCCGGATGTTGGAGGCTGACGTAATCTTCCACGGCGCACAGGAGCAGCGTGCGCTCTACTCACTCTGGAGGAGACTTAGGATATGATGACTTGCGATGTAAGTGGGTGTATTCCCAACGCGTTTCAGCCGGGGTTCGGCCTTTTTCAAGGTAGTGAGTCTGTGAAGCTGAGTGGAATATAAGGGGTGATCAGCTCCTCCCCTCTCCTGCGATAGGTCGAGAGGTGTTCGAGCCTTCTGTGCAGTTGTATTCGTAGAATATGTCAGAAATTGACAAGCTGATGTCGACTCCTCTGTAGAAACCTGGCTGATGTCGATTGTTCAGCCGGTTAGTCAATGTTAATGGTGAAAAAATAAAGGAAATAAAAATAAATAAGAATAAAAATAAATGTAATGTCATCACTGAATGATTAATCAAATTGAGAGGAGAAGGGGATGTACGTGCATGCCATCATGTTGCCAGTAATAGGGGATGTGCATGAGCTAAGTACAGTGTCGACATACGGTGGAGGTGTCGACTGTTGTGCAGGTGTGTCAGTAAAGCACGTTAGTCATGGTCAGGTGCTGTGCTGAATGCAGCCAGGTTATCTGCTGCGTACAGAGACATGCTGTGGCCCTGCATTGAGGGGTGATCACCATAATGGGCATCTTTGATCACCATATGGCACCCCTCAATGCAGGGCCACAGCATGTCTCTGTACGCAGCAGATAACCTGGCTGCATTCAGCACAGCACCTGACCATGACTAACGTGCTTTACTGACACACCTGCACAACAGTCGACACCTCCACCGTATGTCGACACTGTACTTAGCTCATGCACATCCCCTATTACTGGCAACATGATGGCATGCACGTACATCCCCTTCTCCTCTCAATTTGATTAATCATTCAGTGATGACATTACATTTATTTTTATTCTTATTTATTTTTATTTCCTTTATTTATTTTTTCACCATTAACATTGACTAACCGGCTGAACAATCGACATCAGCCAGGTTTCTACAGAGGAGTCAACATCAGCTTGTCAATTTCTGACATATTCTACGAATACAACTGCACAGAAGGCTCGAACACCTCTCGACCTATCGCAGGAGAGGGGAGGAGCTGATCACCCCTTATATTCCACTCAGCTTCACAGACTCACTACCTTGAAAAAGGCCGAACCCCGGCTGAAACGCGTTGGGAATACACCCACTTACATCGCAAGTCATCATATCCTAAGTCTCCTCCAGAGTGAGTAGAGCGCACGCTGCTCCTGTGCGCCGTGGAAGATTACGTCAGCCTCCAACATCCGGCACCCGCCGGCGCACGGAGTGCAACAGCGTGGATCAACTACCGGCGTCCCTCCATACACCCAGCAGGACGCCCGGGACATTTTGCGGCCACAAGCGCCTGAACACTCCCGCAACTGCGGCAGCATTAAGGTATGTTGAATGCACCACTGTGAGCTGCTGGGACGCCAGCCTCCAGTGACATCTCCATACCATTCTACTGTGGACAGTATCGGGACTGTTTTTTTCCTTTTTTTCTTTCCTCATTCATTTCTTAACCCACCGCAGCAAGTGACTGTTCTCACCTGCGCCCGCCCCCCCATCCCCACACTTGGCCGACAGCGGACACCACTCAACACGAGTGGAAGCTACACGGCTCATCACCCCATCCCCCATCCTTCCACCCACAAGTTTATAAATAAATAAACATTTTTATTCACCCATATACCTTGTCCTCCTTTTCACTTCATACCACACCTAGCCAATTAGGTCACATATAGAAGTGCTCCCAGTCAGCATCGGCTGTGTGAGCACCTCAGAAGGTGAGCGCAGCACCCCCTTGTTTGCACAGCCTGTAACATGGCAGTTGGCAGGTGATTGGCTGGGCGTTTATCTCTCCTTATCACATTTGCATTTATCTCTTGTTAAGGTTTAATACATCTACCCCAGTGACACATATCGCTATGGCAAACACACAGCAATTTGTACTTTTAAACATCCTAGCCTCTGATGTATGACCTTATGCATGTATATAGTTTCACATTTCACAACTTATATATACCTGAAATAACGACTTGAAGACTTGGGTTTGGCAGAAATGGTTAGCTGAATTTATTTAAAGCACTTTAAGCTAATTGATTGTATTATAGCTTAGTGAATGGTGGCACAGAAAGAATGGCTAGTGATCTAAGCTCCTACACAAGCGGTATGGCTCCACCTACTCGATTGACTGTCCACCTGACCGGGTGGTGTCGCTGTCCCCGAGCGGGTGATCCAGCGCAGGCCTATAGTCAATGAAAGGTGAGCACACCGAAAACAACCGATGCCTAAGCATCGCCTACTGAAGACCTAAATCAATTAATCAGCCGTTCTTTCCCGCCAAGAGCAGGGTTCCTGGGCCCAGGAACCCCCGCCCCGCCACCAGATTAGAGCACCTAAAGGACGCTCCTAGGAATAGATCCTCCACAAATCTAAGCCTCCCTTTCCTTACACAGGGGATTCTAACAGGGAGAAACAGATGGTGGCAACGAAACTTCATTTGCCCATGTGTGGCGACTGCACCTCAGGCCGTGCCACCTTGTCCTACCAATAACCTCTCTAGCACAAACTGGGGCATGATGCAAGTACAAATTATTATGCGGGCAAGTCATGATGCGCTAATGGCCATCAGACTACTAAAGGTCGAGGCCCGCAGTTCCTATGCTGTGCTAATGGTCTCCAGACCACTCAAGGTCAGGGCCCACAGCTTCCATGCTGTGCCCATGGCCAACTGACCACTTACAGGTCAGAGCCCGCAGCTTTTCTACTGCGCTAGTATGCATCAGACCACTCAAGGTCGGGGCCCATAGCTTCCATGCTGTGCCCATGGCCAACTGACCACTTGAAGGTCAGGGCCCGCGGTTACCATCCTGCGCTAGTGGCCAACATACCACTTGAGGTCAGGGTTTACAGCTTCCATTTGGACTAAGGTGTGACCTGCCATCCGTACCCTGATACTATCTCTTCCCGACCCCTTTTGGGTGGGTGCAAGAATTGTGCACTGGTTTGTAAGGCTATGATATGTTAGCGTATTTTAGGAGGATCTGCCAAAGAAAAGAAATTTGATCCCCAATTTTGGTTGCATATATTTTGGTAAAGTACCAATGGAACGCCCATTTCTGACACAAAGGGGGAAGGGTTCTGGGGAATGGGGATTACTTGGCCGGAGGACAAAAACATCTGGACCTGCTGAGGGACTATTGACTATAGAATTCAGTCCGTCAGTTCAGGTAAAAAAGCGTGAAAACTCCGGACGCTCTGCCCAACAACAGAGCGTAGTTAATCCCTGAGTAGGATGGGCATAAATGACATACAAACATCCACCCAAGCACTAGCGCAATCTGGGTGGCGCACTGCCCTCATGGCAGTAGATGCGGGCGGATGTACTTCTTGTAACTAGCAGAACGCCATCGGCCCAAGGCCCTAAATTCTTCCACCGTGCGGCCTGCCCTTGCCGCGGTTGCAGCCGCCCCTATTCTGCAAGAGTGTGTGACGAATTCCCTTGGGGAGAGGCCTAACCCTTCAAGGCATCTACGCAACATCCAGCTGTGGTCAATGGCGACCCCCCGCATTGTGGTAGATAGGATCATCCCCCAACTGGTTTGACTGTTGCATACTGGACTGCTAGCACTGCTGGGCACACACTTCCAGGTGAGGAAGGGCCCAGAGGTATCTGCCTCCCCTTTCCTTCTTGGTCTGTTTTTGATCTCCTTATCCTGTACCATACGGGCCTTCTGGTTGTAAATGGCTTTGGCCACGCTGCAGTACCCTCACCAAGCTATGGTCTTGTGAGCATGCGCCCCAGCTCTCCCTATCGGCCATTCTAGAGAAGTGTTTCGGCCGCAGCATGTCCCTTCTTAGCCCCACTTACTCCCCTTACTGTAGTTAAGCAAGTGGGCTTGCAGTGCTGCACCGCTGAAAACTGCTGTAACTGTTATGCAGGTTGCCCTGTAGTAATGGCCGTTGCCCTCTGATCTGTGAGCTTCAAAATTAAGTCTTGTTCCATTCAGAAAGAAAGGGCCATGATGTCTAGCTGTAATTGGCTGGTGTGCCTGCAGCTCTCTTTCAAGCCTTGCGGATCCGCAGTGTAGTCGTATTGGACCGCCCTTGGCCATGCCGTCCTCCTGCACCTATTGCTGTGCCTTTGTTTGCTCGCCTGCCTACTGGCATACCTGGCCGGCTGTGCACTTGGGAGCCCTGGCCGTGCTACTTACCCCCGCCCCCCTCCTATGAAGAGTGGCTGGCGTGAGACCCAGCATGGGCAGAAAAGGAAGAATCCCAAAAGGACCCCGTCTCACCATTGAAAGGCCCGTCACCTGCTTGCTCCGACTCGGCTGTCCACGCCTCCTCAACACCCTTGTTCGATTTGGGTCTGCTTTTCCCCTGCTTCCACGTTTCCTCAAGCAATTAGTCATCTGTGGAGACATGTGACTGGGCCCTGTCCTACCGCCCTTGCTGAGCGGCCGCTAGCCTTAACCTGTCTGCCTGGTGCGCCTCCTGCTCTTAATGCTGGAGTTATGTTAATGAATGAATATAGTGCGACCAGGTCAATCACCCTACGCCTCTCCATACTACTTACTAATCTCCCCCTACTAGCTTCAATCTCCCCTAGACTAGAATTTAGCAGCTGCGGTGGTGACTTGAAGGCATTCAAGTAAATTGGCATGTCGGCCTTTGTCTGTGTCGACCTACACCCCCACTTTTTGGAATAAATATATATCCCCTTGGTCCTTTCTACCTCCTTAAGTGGGTATCAAAATGCTACTAGGACCTTGCCACATATGGCCATGTCCGACGGACCCTTCCGCTATGGCCATTGGATAACAGGCTAAAGGAAGCTATAATTCCGATGTATGTATTCCTGCCTTTGCTACTATCTAATTGTTAGCGGTGATCTACGTTGTCCTCATATTACGTAGTGCGTTACCGAGAACCCATAGCTCCCTGCCCTGCATTCAATGAACTTAAATTCTATATTTCCTTCCATGTGTATGCATATGGCAATTAAAGATCATTTTGTTGTCAGCAACCAATGAATTTACAAGTATGAGTGTTAAATATTATACAGGTTGAGTATCCCGTATCCGAATATCCGTTATCCGAATTATTCCAAAAACCATACATTCCAGAAAGTGAAATTTTGTATTTTTTTTCCCTAAAAACTTACTGGGGACATTTGTAACAGCAGTACTGGTGACATGTTATGTAACTGGCACTATATATGTATAACACAATGATTGCTTGGCATTCAAATTCAATATCTGAGATAGTACACAAATTTTGTTTCATGTTTTGAAACCTTGTTTTTTGAACAAATAAAATATATTTGTGTGTATTTCATGTGTTTATGCAATATAAATGCAAGATACTTCAAAATACATCATTGAAATATTAAAATATTCCGAAATACGGAATAATCCGTTATCCAAAATTCTCCTGGTCCCGAGCATTTTGGATACGGGATACTCAACCTGTAGTTGGGAATATTGATTATTAACGTAATGCTACAGGTTTTAACGTTACCTATGTTGCTGCTTGTGACCTAATCACCCAGCCATAGCGAATATCTGAGCGGGAACCTAGCTCTGTCCCTGCACCTAACTTCTGTGTTCTGCAGCCAAAACCTGCTCACATTTTTTTATTGGTCTTAACATTTGTAGATCTGAGTAGCGGATGACGCTCTTCTATCCATTAAAGGCTATTGCTCTTAAATAACTCATTATGCGGTGCCCTGGCTTCTACCGACATATTATGTCGTCTATTTATTATGCCGTTATAAAGCCGCAACTTCCAGACAAATGCACTGGAGAACTGTGACCCCTGAGCCAAACGCCTTTTACTGTATACCTAGGGATTGCAGCTGATCTTATTGAGACATAAGACACAAAGGGCAAACGTGTCAATTATAGAAAGAGATTGCTGTTAGTGGGCAATATGACGGAATATCTATCCATTGTAAACTTGCAGCAGGGCCCTCCTATCTCTCAGTCTGTGTGCTGTTACCCAGTTTGTTTTATCACTGCCTACAATTGTAAAGTGTAACAGAATCTGCTGCACTATATGGGAAATTCTAACTAAATAAATAAGTCAATGTTCAAGCGCAGCAATTATAGAAGGAAATTGCTGCCAGTGGGCCATATGACAGCATATGTGCAGTATGGTGGTGCAGTGGTTAGCATCATCGCTACTAGCGGGGACATTGAATAATTGCAATACTTTGTCCACCCATTGAAACACATACAGTATCTGCATGCTTTTCCTTTTTACAATTGTAACAGTATATAATTCTAAGGCCGTCCGTCACCGTCATATATCTAATATGCTTATGGTTTGAATTTTTTGCTAAGGCCTTTTACCACTTATTAATTCATATATTTCTAAATGTCCCCTATTATCACTATACCATGTACATTACGTGCACCAATGAATTTATCTGATACCCTTGGCCTTTTAGCCGATACTCGGCACATGCACCTTAGCAATGTTGGCACTCCCAGGGTTGATGAAATAACCCTTGCTGCCACATGTCCACTTTAGCCCCCCTTTCTGGTGGCCGGTTGCCTACTGCCGTGGGCATATTAATATATGCTCCCTGGTTTACAATTAACATTTTTACGGTGCCTTTTGCTTCCCCCACCGACTCCCCGTTTCCCTGCTAAGTGCAGGCAAACTCCAGCTTGCTCCTCCTCTGTGGGCCTCTGAATTTTATTATCATGCATGTTTCCAACTATATGGCGCTACAGAATGTAATGGCCTTATATCAAAACCCTCCTTGGCCTTCCTTTTTCACTGTGCGCCTGAGGTGAGCTCATTGTTAGCTCCCTCTAGTGGCTGGTCTAGCCCCACTTCTCTGTCTGAAACTGCTGGCATTACACTCTTCCTATCCCGTCTTTTGTGCCCCCCCGCCAGACTTCGACCCTGGCTTCCGGTTTCTCATGCGGGCTTACGATTAGGAGCCGCGGTGCCTGAGCCGACATGGCTGTAACCAGCGACCGACTCCTGCCCCCTATGCGACCCGCTGCCCTCCCTGCCGTGTCTTGATCGCCTGTGTCCTGCGCTCTACCCCACCCCGCCGCCATAAGTGGACGGGCGTGAGCGGCAGTGGCGATGGCTGTGCGGCGGCAACACCGCTGGTGTGGCACCGCTCGGTATTATGTGGAGGGTCCGGCGACGATCGGAGGCAGCGGGGCACCATAGGGAAAGCAGCGATGGCTCTGTGTATGTTGCTCGACCTGACGACCACAGCAAATCGTGCAGGTGGACGGGCAGAGCGATGTGGCCTGGTAGTCGCCATTGTTTGGCGGGCAGGGAAGGGGGCACAAAGTACAACGCCCTACTCCCCCGCTGGTGTCTCCCCACCGATGACCGCCTGCGAGCCCCCTCCCCCTTCCAGTCGCCGCTGGCCTGGCTGGTGACTGGGAGATTGCGGTTCTGTCCGGTCATACAACCGCCGATCGTGCCGAGCGGGACCAGAGGTGAGTGGAGCAGGCTTGGGATCCGTCCCACTGTAGCTAGTGCGGGTGGTCGGGCAGATCGCTGCGGGCGAGACGGGGGTTGTCTAGTTGCGAGCAGGGGGCTGATACCACGTGAACAGTGCAAGAGTGGGAGCTGCATACTACAATTAGCAGCTAATCGTTCCCTATCCCCTTGGCCCTCGGTCTAATATTAATTGCATGGCTAGTAGTTATTAAGTACAGAGTTTGCTGTATGTCTGAACTAAAGCTACATTTAGGGTTAAATCTACTATCTATGAGGCCCCTGTAATCTATGTGGATAAAGCTAACTCCCAGTTAATCATGTTACCATTGTTACTAAACTACTGAAGGCAATTTAAAACCTAGGCCTCAATTCTAAAGCAGGCTCAGTGGTGAAAATAAAGGATTCCACTCACTGAAATCTCACAGGAAATAGGCTATAAGCAGGCGCAGCACTCTCCCCTCTCCCCCCTCCCCCTCACCGACTATCCAGAGGAAATTCCACAGGGAAAAGAGAAAGACCCTTTCCCTGTTCCTATTATCCCAGCTAACTCTGCCCTCCCCTGCTTTCCTATTGGCTCCGAGTCACATGCTCCATGGTGTACACAGCCTTGGATGTTTAATTCACTCCTTTCCTATGGCAGTCATTACGTTGTTCATTTTTAAGCGATCTAGTCAGATGGCTTACAAATGGGGCTTAAATCGCCCTGTGTGTACGCCTAATTTTTCAGATTATAAATCTGAACATGCAACTTTAAAACAGAAAAATAAATAAATATATACATAGTATAGCACAAAGAAATACATTTTCCTCCCATGGATAATTAGAAAGGTCTTTGGACAAGACAAATATCAGGGCACAAGTATCCATTTATCATGATTTCATTTTATAGCTCCACAAATTACACAGGGCTGTACAGACTACAGAGAATATATCTGTCAACAAACATGCACAAAATTATAGATGAATTGGTGAGCAGCCAGTTTAGCTACCAGTAGGTGAGTGGACCATAACCTACCATTACCTGCATTAGTAATTACCAATCCTAACACCTCTCTCCTAATGAAACACACACACACACACACACTGTAGATATATACACACACACACACACACACACACACACACACACACACACACTTGTTTTATACGTAGGTGTAAGTGAGAAGTGCTATATTCCAGAGCTAAACAGGAACCAGTCCAGCCACCTCCTGACATCCAGCAGCAGAGAATAATAACCGTGCTGGGTGTGGTTCCATGTGGAAGCACTAAGGACACCCACCCGGACACTGCAGCTTTCCTGCCCGATGTAATGTGATCTCTGCCTGCTTCACCTCATAGCAGTAGCATGATGCCCAGGGAGCCCAGGCCAAGCATGCTACATGTGGGGCCACCACCTTACACAGTAGTATGATATACAGTGTGTACTGGGACATGCAACATGTGTGGCCACTGCCTTACACAGTTCTAGTATGATGCAGTCACTGGGACATGCTACATGTGTGGCCAGCACCTTACACAGTTATAGTATGATGTAGTCACTGGAACATGCTACATGTGTGGCCAGCGCCTTACACAGTTATAGTATGATGTAGTCACTGGAACATGCTACATGTGTGGCCAGCGCCTTACACAGTTATAGTATGATGTAGTCACTGGAACATGCTACATGTGTGGCCACCGCCTTACACAGTTATAGTATGATGTAGTCACTGGAACATGCTACATGTGTGGCCACCACCTTACACAGTTCTAGTATGATGCAGTCACTGGGACATGCTACATGTGTGGCCACCGCCTTACACAGTTCTAGTATGATGCAGTCACTGGGACATGCTACATGTGTGGCCGGCCACCACCTTACACAGTAGTATGATATTCAGTGTGCACAGTCACTGGGACATGCTACATGTGTGGTAACCTCCTTGCACAATCCATGGCAGTAGTATGATGTACTGGGTGTACAGACAAGGTCATTCATGCAGACATGCTACACAAGTGGCCACATTCTTGCACAATCCATGGCACTGGTATGATGTACTGGGTGTACAGACACGGTTATGCAGACATGCTACATATGTGGCCACCTTCTTGCACAATCCATGGCACTGGTATGATGTACTGGGTGTACAGACACGGTAATGCAGACATGCTACATATGTGGCCACCTTCTTGCACAATCCATGGCAGTAGTATGATGTACTGGGTGTACAGACACGGTCATGCAGACATGATAAATGTGTGGCCGCCAGCTTGCACAGTAGTAAAATGTACAGTCATTCCATGTCCCAGGTGTGGTCACCTGCCCATATGTGGCAGAAAGTTTCCCCGCATTTGCACAAGCCGCAGATCCCGCCCGCAGCAGCAGCGTTATGGTAATGGGTGGGGAGCCGACTCACCTTGTCACTGAGCGCCGTGCAGGAGAAAAGGAGGCCGGGGAGCTGCTGCTAAAATGGAGCCGTCAAGTTTCCCTGGAGTTGGGGCGCAGGTACTAAATAAACTACAACCCGGAAGATGTGACGGTTCAGCCCGAGCGCCGATGACGCAGTCACGGAGACTCGCTGGAGGCCGGGAAAGGGAGAGGCCTCTGCGCTGAACTGACCCCCGGTTACTAAGGAAACCAGGAGAGGCGTGGGTGCGATAACAGGGAGGTCCTGCAGGCAGGGAGAGTGGTGCTGCTGCTGCTGCATGGCCGCAGCTGCAACTTGGCTCTGTGGTTGGAGCAGGCAGTATAAAAGTAACTTGTAGCTACTATACCACATGTCTTCAACCTGTGGCCCTCCAGATGTTGTAGAACTACATGTCCCAGCATGCACTGACAGTTTTGGTATGCTCTCATAGGAAAAAAATGTGGCAATGCATGTTGGAACATGTAGTTTCACAACATTTTAGGGGCCACTGGTTGAAGACCCATGTATGAGATTAGTGATAGGGATGGACATCGGAAGCCTACTAACAAATGATTGCTGGTCTTCCGCTATCGATTTTTTTGATTCGATGATAAACATTGCAACACAAGAATTTGGGGTATGTGTATAAAACCTGGTGAAGAGATAAAGGTGGTAATTCTCATGCATCCACGCCTTGGTGAATTCACAACGGTGAGCGATGGCAATGGACTGTGTATATTTGCTTATACGCATGTGCAGGCCTGTGCGAGCGGATTCGGTGACTTCGCCGGCCCGTCCGCACAGAGCAGTGAGGTGTGACACGAGGCATGCCCATGGGAAAGCCCAGCGTTTCATGGGCGTTCCCATGGTAATTCACCTGTGATGCGGGTGCCGGGGATGGGCAGCTGACGTCACTGGATGCCCTACCAAGGCGCCCCATATATATTTGCGAATGCCTTAGAAATCATGCGATGGTCGGTGACCATCGCATGATTTCATCTACGGAAGCTGCGAATGGATGTTTATGCAAAACATCCATATGCGTGCGGGCAATGTTTACTTGACTCGCAAAGCTGTGAATTTCGCAGCTTTGCAAGTCAATCAGAATGACCTCCAAAGTGGATATAAAATAGGTGGCGATAACACCAGCCAATCAGGTAAGTTTTAAAAATAACAAGCGTTTATTGGCTGGTGCATTATCATCTTCCACTTTATCTCTTCAGGAGGCTTAATACACATGCCCCATCGATAGAAAAAACAACACGCAGAAAATATGCAGCATGACCACCTGAGGCTAGGACTGGGGGTGGGACTCATTGCAGGAATTGGAACACCATCAAATGTTCATCATTCCATGGTGGTAAACATTGGAATGCCTCCATCAAATGGTAAAAAAAAAACAATTGCCTTTGCATAAAAACACCAATGAATGAGAAACACCATTTTGCGTTACCCATCCCTAGTGATAGAGCCTCTCTTGCTAGTGATAGCCCCTGTCTAGTGATAGTGGCGGTCTAAATATTTTATATCAAGCAAATATATATTATAAGGTGGTGTGTGGGTTTGTCCCCTCCCAACCACACCCACCCCTAAAGCCTGCAGACAACCATTGTGCTATTACGGGATGGCCCTAACTTATCAATGGTTAATGGCTGATCATCAGTAGGCCACTGCAGATCGGTAATAGATCTACAGTGGCATTTCTCACCACCACCTAGTTATAATAGATCCCCAATGGCATAACCACCACATAATTGTCCATAGGCCTCCGCCATGTGTCACTATATATCTCTATCAGTGGCATTAGTGCATACCTGGCTCCTCTCCCTGAAGTTACATGAGACAGGCAATCCAGCACAAGAGTAATCAGATCTTCCAAAGAAATGCAAATCACATAATTATAGCCACACTCTGTTCCTAGGAAACTGCAAATCACATCATTTTCCCATGATGAGGTGAGGCCTAGTGACGCGTCTACTCTCTGGGCTTCTTCCGTGAAGAGGAGATTCCCCAAATCGGCAAGTATGTAGCACTATGGCAGTGCAGAGCTCTGTGCGCAACACCATCCACAGGGGCAAATGCAGGATTTTTACAGGGGGGTTTTATATATACCTGAAGACGATTAAATATCGAAACATTGTAACTACACTTGGCTGTGAGGTCTTTGTTCAGACACCTCACGCATTTGAACGTCCGAGAGTGCCGCCCGCCACCCTATATGTATCTATCCCATTGGGGAAGGCACCCGGCACCCTTATACCTTTTACTGGAGTACCTGAGTGCCGAGCAACCTACCCGTATATTTATATATACTCTCACGGCGGCACTCACGGTCAAAATGTGGCTTGGGCAATAACACAACTGTTTTGTGTCCTATTGGAGGGCACCGGGCAAGTTATTGTCAAGGCCATAGGAGTGCCCGCCAGACGAATTGTATATATGTAGATATATATATATATTTATATATATATATAGATATAGATCTATATCTATATATATATATATATATATATATATATATATATACAGGAACATGGGATCCGGCACTCCACCAGCAATTTATATACACAGCTCGCCTGGTGCATTCCAGAGACCAAAGGGCCCATAGACATAGGAAGACGCAAAGGTGGCACTCTGAGTCTTCTTAATTGCAAAAACACTGCTTTATTGCAGGTGAATGGTTAAACACCGACACCAGTGTTTTGAGCAACAGCTCATCGTCAGGGTACAACCAGAATGACATTACAGTGCATGTTAAAATACCATTAGGGAATCCCCACCCACAAGCACAATCATACTCACCTGTGTCAGCCATCTCCCGCCATCCATACTCCATAGATGCCGACCGTCCGATGATCCATGTGCGCTTCCGGGTCTCAGCACTGTGCATCTTGATGACATCAGCGCTATCAGTGACCGATGGACGCCGGATGCGTATCCGGCTAACACAGGAAGGAGGGATAGTAGGTGTGGGTATAGCCTGGTGCAATCAGGAAACACAGACCCGGCCTTCAAAACAGTGGCAAGCCCCCCCCCCCCATTAATAGGAGCCAAGAGAGGGAGAAATTTGAAGGATATGTTGCTCCGTCCTGGTATGTGGCCTACCTCAGGAAAAGGTGGATGATGCAGAAAAAAGATGGGCTGCTTCAAATGTTTGAAGTGCATGACCTGTAGAGCTTTGATTACAGGGGGGTCTTTTTGCCCCCCACATTCGGGACAAAAGATCCGGATACAGCATCATCCAGTCTGCACTGCATGCATCTGGTGCTCATGTGGGCTCACATATGTGGGCAAGATTATTCAGACTTTCCGAGAAAGAATGAACCAGCACCGTTCTTCAATTAGGCTTGCTTATGCCCCCTCTGCCACTGACAAACCGGTGGTGGCACATTTTTTTGAGGATGAACCATCAGATATCATCTATGACCTACTGTATATGATTATTGATTGGGTCCCTCCACTGGAGAGAGGGGTTGATCGTAGCCTACTGTTTATTGAGAAAAGAGGCAAAATGGACACTATTGCCCATGGGGCTTAATGAGTATAATTCCCTGAATGTTTTTCTATAAGATAGTCATATGTAGAGATATACAGTATGTATCTAAGAGAAGGGGTAGTCTACTTTGCGCCTGTTAAATATATATATATATATATTTTTAAAGGGATGTTTTTTAATATTTGTGTTTATGTGTATGTTTTGTTATTTGTCTATAGTGGCTCTTAAATGTGGACCTTAGATGCTAGCAAGCGGTTAATGGAGGTGTTAATAATGTATAGAAGAATAATAAAAGCAGGATAGTGTAAGAATATGTAGGTAGCAGGCTTCTATAGGTTCTTGTATGGATATGTGTAGCGGTTAGATATCGTTACATTTATATATTGATGGTGAATAGAACCATTGTAGAATAATACCGAGTAGTAGTGACACTGATTATATTGAAAGATTTGTGGAACGCATAAACTTTAAAGGTTCACGGAGCAGGTGGAATGCATGAACTTCCGCGTTCCACAGCTCCTTGTGCTTAAGCAGTGTGATAGCGCTGACCGGCGGAAGTGACGTGGCGGATGCCACTTCCGGCAGGTGGAATGCACGCTGGGTCCGGCGTTGATGTGGATGGCATGCAGGGGACCAGCTGATGTTATGTAAGTTGTGAGTAGAGCAGGACATCAGTGTTGTGTATATTATATTTTATATCCTGTTGATGCTGACACTTGATGCATATGAATTTAACACTATTAAGTTGCATATTTTCGGCACTTCTGGGTGTGAAAAGGGGAGTTGCCAAGTTGGTCCACATTGAGCCATTGTTAGTTACACACTGGAGAAGGTAGGAGAGGGGGTCTTGAGAAAGATCTGTGCCTGGTCCTCAAGTACAGTACCCCCAATAGTGCACGTTTTCCATTTCACCCAGCAAGTGCACTCATTATTCAGACACATTTTAAAAGATCCACAGGTGGAGCTAATTATGTCACTTGTGATTCTGTGTGGAGACCTGCAAAAACGTGCACTGTTGGTTGTACTTGAGGGCCAGGATTGGGAACCACTGGCCTAGACTGAAACCTTATTAACTATTCACAACCAGAATAGTCAATCAGGTGCAAATAAGGGGAGTAATTATTGTAAAATTAAAAAGGACGTTAATCTACATATGGGCTGCTCTCAGATACCAACCAGGAAAGTTGTTGAAATAGAAACTATACAGGAAAATATATACAAAGACAAAGAACCCTTGCATATATCTCACAGAGAGCGCCGCACAAGTGGAATCACTTTATCAATAAAAATTTATTTTATTTGTTAAATGTATAATATTAATAACATTCATATAAGAAACATAACATAAATAAAAATATTCCCTAAAAATGAGAATCTGTCCATGATGACCCAAATAGTGGTATAACCCCCTGATGGTGGAAGGTCAGTGATAAAGTCCATCGATAGATGACACCAGGGTTTTTTAGGAAAAAATAATGGTCTTAATGAATCTACTGGAGCATGACTGGAAACCTTGGGTGGAACAAAAAGAGGACAGGAAGCAACATAGTCTTGAATATCCCTCCTCAGGTCCAGCCACCAATACAGACGTGACAGGAATTCATAGGTTTTCTGCACCCCTGGATGGCCAGCAAACTTAGAGTCATGGACCCAACGAGGAATCCGATGTCTTGATTTGGGCTTGACAAACATTTTACCTGGTGGTACTGAAACTCGGTTGCCGCAAGAACCATTGGATCGACAATTGGACCTTCGCCACAAGACTTTGTTTCCACTTCAATCTCCCACGATCTAGACAAGGCATTCATCTTTCGATTTTTTACTCCAGGAAATCCAGAGAATCTGAAATTAAACTTTGAAAAGAACACTGTCCATCTATTTCGACGGGGTTTAAGACATTGAGCACTTTTTAAATACAACAATTTATTATGATCAACAACAATTTTAACACCCAGGCCTTTGATAAAGCCGGCTCAGCGGCTTTATCAAAGGCCTTTGATAAAGCCGCTGAGCCGGCGAAACGCGTCAGTTGTTGTTTATCCCCACTTTTTGGACTGTTCCAGACCAGCCTTGGACCTATTTGGATTTACCTAACTGTGGACACTATACCATCTCGAAGGACCCCAGCACCATCTTTGGGAGTGCCAACTCTGGGTGTCTTCCCTACTCTGGACGGTGACTCAGCCCCAACACCAACTCGGGCCTTGAGTCCCAGGGAGAGGAACTACACACCCCAGCTTTGTCTACAGGTGGACGGTAATCCCTATCCAATTGTTTTGAATTTGCACTTTACATGGTCCTGACCCCAGGCCTTATAGGAATGGGCAGTCCCCCATTGTGACCCAATTTTCCCTTAAAAACCCTCTACAAAGTACCAGCACAATTTGGTCATTAATTGAATAAAAAGTCCAATGCTTTTATTAATTTTCATGTCATTTTAATCAATTTTTTTCAGCGCTGCTACCACCCCCCCACCCCCCCCCCCTTTTTTCCTTGTTCTAGTGTTGTACAGTTCGGGCCTAACTAATCCGACACAAACCAGCAGCTGCTAGTGACTCAACACAGGTCACAGCGCCACCTTCACCACCCTCCTTCCTTGTGGAGGAGCACTTTCTCTAATTCTATAGAGTGACTGTGGTCCTAGAGTGTTATTCAGGAGGAACCGGACATTAAGTATATTTCCCTCAAACCAGGAATTATTACCCTATTACCTATATTGCCTGGGGGTAGATATAACATGTACAGAGAGAGTTAGATTTGGGTGGGGTTTTTCTTCAAAGTGAGATCTATATTACAGTGTAAAAATAAAGCAGTCAGTACTTTCCCTGCACAGAAACAAAATACCTCACCCAAATCTAATTCTCTCTTCACATTTTACATCTGCCCCCCTGCAGTGCACATGGTTTTGTCCATCTGAGAAGGAATTTGCCTCTAAGAGTGAACTAGAATAAGGCCCAATGTGTAATGGGCATAAAAGATTTTGTCATTTTCTGTAATGGGCATTACTGTGTGTAGCCTTATTTGTAATGGGCATATGTAATGGGCAAAACGAATGATGTCATATTCTGTAATGAGCATTACAGTGTGTTCCATAATGTGTAATGAGGATTACGGTGTGTAGCCTTATATGTTATATGCATTACGGTGTGTGCCATAATGTGTAATGGGGATTACGGTGTGTAGCCTTATATGTAGTGGGCATTACGGTGTGTGTGTTATAATCAGAGTGCCACAGTATCATAAGTGGAGGTCACAAGCAGGTGGGCCTGTGTGCTCAAAATGCCAGGGCCTATTTTTGGTCCCAGTCCGGCCCTGTCTCTAATTTGGAGTTAAACCTACTAAAGATAGAGGCCGTTTTAAAGTCTTTATGGGCACATGGGTTTACCACCAACCCTGAGAAATTTACAATTGGTATGGTAGAAGCCAAATATTTTGGGTACATTGTAGGCAGAGGACAGGTTAAACCTCTGCCTAGTAAGGTAGAAGAAGTCCTCACCTGGTGTAAACCTAAATGTAAGTCACAATTTAGGACATTTGCCAGTCTGGTGGGATACTATCAAAGGTTCATTTGAGATTTCGATGCTAGAGCGGCTCCACTAACCGAATGTATTAAAAAAACAGACCCTAGACAAGATAACGTGGTCTAGACCAGTGGAAACTGTTTGGCAGGATTTAAGACAAGCTTTGTGTACTGGGCCTGTCTTGCAAGCGCCTGACTTTAAAAAAACTATTTGTGTTACAGAAGCCTCTGGGACAGGATTAGGAGCAGTCAAGAGGTAGATGGAGAGAAGAAGCCCAACCTCAACCTTAGCCATAAAAGATTTCCCCAGAGAGCGCAAGTACTCAACTATAAAGCAGGAGTGCTTGGCCATTAAGTGGTCAGTAGAATCATGAAGGTATTAATTATTGGGACCATCCACCCTTACAATGGATGTATGCATACAAACAAAGAGGTGAATGCTTGTGTGACCCGTTGGTTGTATATATATAAAACATGTCCCCACAGCTGAACACTAACCCCCTTCTAGGTGCCTACTCCATTGCCTGTAGCCTAACCCTAACTTTCCTGACCACCACAGCCTAACCCTAAGTCCCCACACTAGTGCCTAAACCTAAACCCCCACAGCCAAACCCTATCCCCCTTCTAATTGCCTAACCTCCCTCACCATAGCTTCAACGTAAGTCTCCCCACTAGTACTGAAATCTAACCCCCCATCCTGGCACACACTCGTGCTGCCTGCATACTTACCGTTCGCTATCCCGGCAGTGAGATTTAAGGTGCTGGCATCCTAATTGATTTCAGGAATCTGGCACTGGTCTCCAGGTGGTAGTTGGGATGCTGGTGTCAGCATATTGAACACTGACATCCTGACCAGCGGGATGCTGACTGCATCACATATATATGCATTTTTTAGAGTTGCATGTGAAGTCTATGTGAAGTGATTAGAGGACACCTGAATTAAATCAATGTCTGACCAATGACAAAGGAATCTGCACCTGGGAGCAGGTATATGAAGGCTGCAGATTCTATTGTCCCTCACTCTTTGAGAAAGCTGCTGTGAGCGAAACGCGTTAAGAGAACCCATTTGGGAACACAGCAGCTTCCACCTGCCATTTTTTGGTCATTCCACTATTTTCCTGTGCCTATCCTAGCTATGCTGTTGACACTGACCAGATTCATTGTGTTTTACCGCTGAAAGAGAAGTCCGTACCAGCATGAGACCGTAAGTGGACAACATCACCGGCTGCAGTACTGCCCACACTTGCATGCAGTCCTAGCCACACACCTAACTGCCCATCCAGGGAGATACGGCGGGCGTGAGACGATACACAGAAAACACCATCAGCATGCATGTACCGCTGGTGTCAGCGCCTGTCACGTCACACCATGCCGCACTCACTCAGTGTGGAGTGGAGCAGCAGATCTGAGTAGCCGTGCCCTGGGCGATACACAGAGGAGAACCTTATTTGCAATACCACCTGGTCAGTACGTGCACAAGTTCATTCATCATATACTGACAGTGTGAAGTGGAACGGCTGGTGAGAGGCGCCGTGTCCTGGACAATTCAATTTACAATCATAATCCAAATTCATCTGATCTTTGGTGCATTATCGACTTATCCACCTTTGTTTCCAACAAATCGGACCCCTGCTGTGGGCGTCGAGTCCCTACACCATAGCGGAGATCAGCGGACATAATACTTATTGAACATATTGGAAAGTAAATAACACTGATTTTGAATTGAATTAATTATCAGTTATATGCGCAGGAGTTAAGAATAAACAAAGCGTTATTTGACTTTAGTAGCAGATTGTCCATTTTAATGTTACATTTTATATTTGTTTAGTATTTTTTATTTATGCTAATTGTGTATGTATTAACTGACTGGTGGCCACCCAGTATTTTTTATAAATTTCCTGATCTATCCAATAGTGAACATTTGCGATATGCCTATTTTGCCCAAAAAATAGTGGGATAGCTGAGTTGGTCATTTTTAACCTGATGAATTTCACAGAATCTCCCAAGAAACCAACCATCATTGGAGTCTGACAATCTGTATATCAGGGTTGCCTACCCTCACGAAAATTGGGTCCCCTTCCTGGCCCCCCGGAAAGGTGGGCAACCCTTCCCGGATACAGCTGGACCCCCCATATCCCCAGCGGCAGCTTTAAATTACAGCGTTTTGTGGCTTTTCAGGAGAGGGGCGGGACTAAATATGCAAATGGTGCCCTTTTAGTGCCGCCCCTCATCGATGACCTGCGAATTGTGGGATTTGAATTACTGGTGCGGGGCTTGATGAAGTCTACACCTGGCCCCACCCCCAGAAGTGCTGCTGACAGTCTCCTCTCCAGGGTTCTACCGTAGAGGAGACTTTAAAAGTAGGCAAGTATGCTGTAGATCAGATTATCCTCAGGGAATTCCTCCCACATTACACACATACCTGTATAAGCAGTCACTTATCATGAAAGTGTTTGTGCATATTTATTATAGCTAAACAGCCAGCATCTGGCTAAACTCATAAACCAGACATCTATATGTCAAATGTACTGTAGATTACTGTTTTATAGTCTACACTCAGCCCCTACACTAGTCACCATTTCCTTTATAAACATTTTGGAGTAAACATAGTGTCAGCTAACACTAGATGGCACTGTAATACAAGATAAATGCTAAGTGCAATCATGACCTCTTAATAGTGACTTTATGTGTTTTCTAATGTAGTTATCATTTAAATGCAGAGGTATATATTTGTGTACAGTACACACTGGACAATTTTCATGCAACAAAGAGATTTTTGGCTAACTGTGTAGGATCTGCGATTATATGATTAGGGGGCCTCTGCAATCCTGCTCGCATTGAGATATTTGCCGGAGAGTGACTGACAGGAAGTGGACATTTGGAAAAGTTAACAGGAATTTTAAGGTGAGCAGTTGGGGAAAACATCAGCATATCTTGGGCGTTTTTTGGGTCATGTATATTCTGATGGATGCATGATTATACATGCAAATATATGGCATATAGGAGGTGATTCAGGTTGGCTCGATATGCAGCATAAATTCATTGCTAAGCGAACCAACTAGCGCCTCCCGCCGAGCGCGCATATGGCCGATTCGGTCAGCACATCCCCTTTTGAATATTCATCCATTCGTAGAGTAGCGTACGGACCTGAAATCATTTGCTGGTCACCGGCTATCAAATGATTTTTACTCTGTTCACAAATCTAAGTCAGACTTGACTGAACTAGACATGTGGCATCCAGGTCCAAGAACGGGGCCGGTGGCTGACGTCCCCCGGAAGGTGCCCGTCTGTATTCGCATGGGGATGCCCAGCGTTTTCCTGGGCGCACCCACTGTTCTTATGGTTACGCCTCAGTAAGTGCATGTGAACACCCCCTGCCCACCTCCATTCTGCCACCCCTGTGCGAACGACATGGCGATGGTGCATGTCACCAAAGGCGTCAGAAAAGCAGCCCTGTACATATGCGATTGAGCACATGTACAGAGCGCAAACATCAGTCCCCGTTGCAAATTTGCCCGGGACCGAACAGACAAGAATGACCCCCATAGTCCATTAATGTGCGGGTGTGGGGCAGCGGCGAAGGGCTGCGCCCATGGGAATGCCCAGCAGGTGCTGTGGACGGCAGCTGATGTCAGAGGATGTTACCGTCCGAATTCAGCAGTACGAATGATAGCAAATGAGCACGCCACCATACAACTCACGGCCATATGAGGCCGGGTTCTAACGATGGTGTGTACAGTCGTACACCAGAACTCAGCTGAGCTTGCTGTAAATAAATACGGCAAATCAGAAGCATTCAGCTGATAGTAAATTAACTGATGGTAAATTACCAGCCATATTTCACATTGTATGATTACGAATACATGCATTCGTCCCCATTAGATCTTAAGGTGCCCATACACGCACCGATCCCGGCATGCGTTCTGGGCTAAAATAGCATCGCATTGCATGCCTTGTGCATGCGTTGTGCATGCGATGCAATGAAAAGCAAGTACAAAAAGTATGTGCAGCACATTCTTTTGTACTGTGCGATGAGGTGCCGCGGGAGCGCGCACCTCAAAGCACAGATCGCACCACCGAGATCAGTGCGTGTATGGGCATCTTTAGTAAATTTCCCCCATAGTATGTGATTGTAACCCGCTACAGGAAGTGTCACTGAAAAACAGCTGCAGGCTCTTAAAGGACATACTGTATGTTTAACATACTTTTGGCCAAAGGCTATGCAAAAAGCATGGAAGATACAGTAAGTATTTAGTTATTGTCAACAATCAGTTGTTTTACGTGTTTATATGTGGACAGGATGTTTCTTTAGCACAGTAATCTAAGACATTAGTTAAAATGACAGCTTCAGGGCCGGCGCCACCACTAGGCAGGTCTAGGCATTTGCCTAGGGCGCCGGCCACTGGAGGGCGGTAGTGAGCTGGAAAGCTCTACCACCGCAGCAGCAGCGGAGCAGAAGAGCCGGAGGGAGAAGCAGGTGTTCGGTGAGTGAACACTCTCTCTCTCCCCCCCCCCCCCCCCCAGCAGCACGGCGACCATATCGCACCCCCCCCCCCCCCCACACACACACACACACACACACACACACCACGGAGCAGGAGAGCCGGAGGGAGAAGCAGTGTTCGGTGAGTGAACACACTCTCTCCCTCCCCCCCCCACCCACAGCAAGACACACCGCGCACCGCCCCACCTCCCTGCGTCCGGGCAGACACACCGCAAACCCCCTTCCCAGCAGGGCAGAGACTCCGCATTCCCCCCCCCCCCTTGGCGGCCGGGCAGAGACACCGCGCACCCCCCGCCCGTCCCCCCGGCGGCCAGGCAGAGACCATGCGCACCCCCCAGCAGTTGAGCGCCGGGGCACCCCTCCCGCCTGGGGCGCTCCGGTGCCTAGCACCGGCCCTGGACAGCTTCTGCAGTGTATTTTCACTTTGAGCTGTGACCGTTTATACTTTCACAGTGAACTGTGACAGTTTTTAGACCACAAACTCTCCACCCTAACCCCAGTCTCGATCTGCAAACATTGCTTTCACTTTCTGTTATAACACCTTTTAGCAATCAAAGGAGTAATTTGGTCCATCAAGTGGTCAGTGGCGGTACTCAAAGAGGTGAGGAGTAGTTAGCATTTTATTTTTATATTTATATATGGCAACAACAAGGCAGAGACTATGGGGGGTGATTCAACAGTGATAGGAAGGGGTGGTCTGCATGTGCAGGCCTCATGTGTGAACACCTTCGGCGAGTATCCCCATAACAATGTTGGGCGTTCCCCTGGGAATGCAGGCGGGCCGATGCCTGCTATGGTGGTCTGCGGAGGAAATAAAAGGCAGTTTAGACTGAAGGCAGGAAAAACCATTTGATGGTCAGCGAAACGCAGGATTTTTGTGAAGGGGTTTCTGCCCACACTCTCATAAAAAATACGCATTATCGTAATGTTGCCTAGTTTATATAAACAATGTATGTATGTTAGATGTAAATTGGAGACACTCACATGCTCTTAATTCACTGATATACATGGACCGTGCAGTATATAATGTTTTGGTTTATTAACCATCTTCAGATATGACCGCAACTTTAAATGCTGCACTGGTCCTTGTATATCAGTGATTTAAGAGCATGTGAGTTTCGCCAATTTACATCCACACATATAGGGCAGTATTCAATGAGGCCAATTCGCCATGTGTCATGGCGAATTTGTGCTATTTTCACTTTGGAAGGTGATTTTTTTGTGTCAGAAAGTGAATCACCCTATTCAACGTGCACTTTTCACCGTCTGCGAACAGTGAATGACGGACAATTCGCCGTCTGATAGTCTACGCAATTCGCTGTGGTTTCAATGGGTTTTTCAATGTGATTCGCCGTGTCAAAAATTCAGGAATTTTATCCTGTGAAGGGGCATGCTATTTTTATTCAAGGGGGCCGGGAGCCGAGAGCCGCTCATTACATATTCATATATTCACTGCTCCCGATCATTACATATGCACGATCGAGAGCAGTGTTAGCGGCTCCTACCTGGTCCCCTGCTAGCTCTACCCTACCCGGTCCCCTGCTAGCTCTACAAAAAAGGAATTCGCTGCACATGTCGAATTTGCTCTTTGAATACTGCCCATATATGCACATAGCTGGCACACACAAACACACATCGTATAGCCGATACACACAAACACATATAGTATACATACACATAGCCGACACACACAAACACACATAGTATACATACAAATAGCCGACACAAACACACATAGTATACATACACATATACACACATAGTATACATACACATAGCTGACACACACAAACACATACTTACAGGAGACACACATAGTATACATAAACACAGCCAACACACATATAGAATACATACAGACAGCTGACACACACACACACACACACACTTTTATTTCATATATTTATTAATGATATTGGGGTGGGTATACTCAGCAATGTTTCCATCTTTGCAGATGACACAAAACTGAGCAGAGTAATTAGATTAACCGAGGATGTCTCCACGCTTCAGAGCGATCTTAATAAATTAGAGGAGTGGACAAAAAAGTGGAAAATAGGTTCAATGTGGATAAATCCAAGGTAATGCATCTTGGGAAACATAACCAAGGTGCTAGCTATAACCTAAGCTGGGAGGCACTGGGTATTTCAGAACTTGAAAAGGACCTAGGAGTCCAAATAGACAACATAGACAACAAGCTGGGGTGTAGTGCCCAATGTCATATAGCAACAAAAAAGGCGAACAGGATACTAGCATGCATAAAAAGGGGCATGGAACTAGGACTAGGAACGCAAATGTAATTTTGCCACTGTACAAAGCATTGGTTAGACCACATCTGGAATCAGGGGCAGATTGGTAATAAAATCCAGCCCGGGGGGAGGGGGGGGTGCGGGGTTCTGACGGGTTCATGGGGGGGCTTTTGATTGGAGCTGACACCGGTTGCCGGGGGGGAGGGGGGGTTTATCGGTGTCGACGGGTTGCCGGGGGAAGGGGGCTGACCGATTCCTGGGGGGGGGGGTGGTGCTGACGGGAGCCGCTAACAGGTAGGTAGGAGTTGCTTCTCTTCAGGGGTCCCGGGAGGACAGGGGTCCAGGGAGGACAGCCTGGCTCTGATAGCAGGAGTCGGGTGACAGAGCCGGGCACCCCCACTCTGGGCTGCAGGACCGAACACATGTGGAGCACCGCAAAGGACAATGGGAGGAAGAGGAGCTGCTGCATTGGGCATGGGCAGCAGATCTCCTCTAGGACCACCGGCCACCTCCATCTTTATCATTGGCAGCCTTCCCAGTCATCCCACTTGCGGTTAGCGGATGCGGCCCGGCCAGGGGGGACAGCGGTGGCCCGGCCAGGGGGGAAATCGGCCAAATCCAGACCGGCCGACCGGGAAATGGCCTGGTTTCCCAGTGGCCCAATCTGCCCCTGTCTGGAATATGGAGTACAATTCTGGGCCCCGCACTATAAAAAGGACATCATAGAATTGGAAAAAGTCCAAAGAAGAGCAACAAAGCTAATAAAGGGAATGGATAATTTAAGCTATGACGATAGACTGAACCATTTAGGATTGTTTATGCTAGAAAAGAAACGTTTAAACATGTACAATCAGGGGACAATATAAGGAACTGTCAGATGCCCTTTTTACTTTAAGAAAGGACTCAAGGACACAGGGTCATAGGTTTAGATTAGAGGAAAGAAGATTCCATTCAATTAGAAGAAAACATTTTTTTACAGTCAGGGCAGCCAAACTATGGAACTCTCTTCCTGGAGATGTAGTGTAGACAGACATAATAAACACATTTAAAATAAGGTTGGACAAACATCTATTGATTAAAAACATACAGGGGTACAAACAATAAGCATAATCTGTCCTTAAACATAACATTATACATTACGTATAACAAGGGAGGAAGCTAATATACTGTACCAAGGTTGAACTGGATGGACGTGAGTCTTTATGTTGGTTTTTTTTGGCTAGGTTCTTTGGCGCTGCTCCTGATGTTGTGCTGCCTCACTGTTACAAGAAGGGACTATCCCTTAAAGTCCCAGAACGTTGCAAGTTTGAAAAAAGAATTTTAGTAGCAGTGTTGGCGCTGCATCAGTTAAGTGTAGGGAAAAAAGGGGGTACTTATCTTCAATTTCTAATGTTGTGGCTTCTAGATTTGTTCTTTCTTCTGTCAATGTATCATCCTCGGATATATGAAAGAGAAGATTTTTCAAGGGAAGAAGTATTAGGATGGATTCTGTAATTCACAAAAAGTTCTTTTGTGCCCAGATATGCGAATGGTTCCTACCTCACTTACACAATATTGTAGTGAGGGGAAACCTATTTGGGTTTCTTTTATTTTCAATTTCAAGGAGAAGGATGTACGTTGGCGTACCTTACTCACATGACAACATGCTGTAACAGTCTTATCAAGGTATCTTTTAGATGGCGTACCGGTACTCACGATTTTCACTGAAGGAAGACTCTCATCAAGGTTTCTTTTAGTTTCTGCATACACTTTTATTTGAACATATAGTGAGTCTTTATTCAGCCTTAAATACTATGTAACTATATGTAACTATGGACCTTATTCAGGTAAGAATTGAGCGGCCTCGTGTGCAGACGTGCCGGTCTGAACGGATCACTCACTCTTTCGGTCCGCCCACAGAACATCCGCACATGGTCGTGGAATAAGCCGGCAAAGAGGAGTGGTGTGCATATGAGCGTACGCTACCATGTTCAGACCGATTTGAGGCTTTTTGCTCAGAGACTGAGCGTGCCTTTCCGATCGTAAGTGGAAGCGTACAGCCGAGCACGGTGAGGTACACTTCACATATATGGTCCAGCAATTATTCCCTTTGAAGTTAACTTCTAACAATTACCCAATTATCCTGTTTGATTTTGTGATTGCTTTATATTACCTCATTTCTCTCCCTTAATTAATCTACAATTGAACCCTCATTACATGTATATTTATTGTGTTCTAATGTGGCACTTTTTACACTATGTGTCCACCAAAGTTTTATTTTTTAATTTATTTTGGTGTTTGTGTGCATGCTGTTAATAATGTTAATAATTATTATGTTCCTATTTATTTACATGTCTCGCTACCCTAATGATGTGCGGTGTTTTACTCCACCAACAACTAACATTCATGCATATACAATATGTGTTATTTAAGCCTAAAACCCACACATGCACATACTAAAACCCACACATGCACACACTAAAACCAACACATGCACACACTAAAACCCACACATGCACACAACATTCATTACTTACCCTTGACTTTAAATAACATATATAAGTTACATTACACATTTGTACATGTACCTATGTCCACCTGCCCTCAGAAAGACTCTAACATATTAGTATAAAAACCACAGACAACTAAATATTCAGAAACTTTTATTTTAACTAAACAAAAATAATTAAAAAAATATATATTAGAAAGCAGTGAGTGCAGGCGACCCAGCAGGTTGGCAGCCTCTTGCAAGGTCTGCTGCAGTTGTAGCACTGTCTGTGCCAAGGCCTCCTGGAGATACGGTCCTATTGTCGACCCAACTTAGGTCGACAGTCATTATGTCAACACCGTTGCAATAAAAGCCTACTGCGCATGCGCGCATCTGGAAGTGGTTTGGGGGCGGGGACTGCATGGAAGACTTTTACAGCCGGCCACCACGGGGTAGCGGTAGGCAAGCTGCAGTTTGTGCTGACTGGAACAGGAAGCCACATCAGAGCAGCAGCCCAGCAGGAGACCCAGCAAATGGGGCTCTGCTTTAGTGAAGCTGGCCACACCCACCACATGAACAGTGAGCACCAGAACAGCCTGCTCCTTCTGATCCTCTTCTCTGCCTGTGGTGACCTGTCTCCTCCCCACCACACTGCCAGCCAGGTCTCTGCACCTCCACAGAATGATCAACACAGCCAGGTGAGTGCTGTGTTTTCTGGGGGACTAGGGCCTGTGTATAATAATAGGGAGTGGGGGCTGTAAGTATTATTGGGGGGGGGCTCTGTATTTACTACTGGGGGTAGTGGGGGCTGTTTATAATAGGAGTGGGGCTGTGTATAATGGGGGTGTGGGGGCTGTATGTACTACTGGGGGAGTGGGGGCTGCGTATAATGGCAGTGGGGGCTGTGTATAAAGGCAGTGGGAGCTGTGTATAATGGAGGTGTGGGGGCTGTGTATAAAGGGGGGTGTGGGGGCTGTATGTACTACTGGGGGAGTGGGGACTGTGTCTAATGGGGAGTGGGGGTTGTATGTACTACTGGAGGCTGTGTATAATGGCAGTGGGGGCTGTGTATAATGGGGGTGTGGGGGCTGTATGTACTACTGGGGGGGGAGTGGGGGCTGTGTATAATGGGGAGTGGGGGCTGTGTATAATGGGGAATGGGGGTTGTATGTACTACTGGGGCATGGGGGCTGTATGTACTACTGGGGGGAGTGGGGGATGTGTATAATGGGGTGTGGGGGCTGTATGTACTACTGGGGGGGAGAGGGGGCTGTGTATAATGGGGAGTGGGGGTTGTGTATAATGGCAGTGGGGGTTGTGTATTATGGGGAGTGGGGGCTGTTTAGAATAAGAGTGGGGGGCTGAGTATAATAGGAATGAGTGCTGTGTATAATGGGAGTGGGGGCTGTGTGTAATGGGGAGTGAAAGCTGTGTATAATGTAATGCAGGTGCATGTACTGGCTTTAATGTGGGGTGTGTGTTATGTTATATAGGGGTGCAGTGGTGTAACTATGTAGGGTGCAGGGGATGCAATGGCTATGGGGCTAGATGTTTGGGGAGCTCCAAGCCCAGCAGGCACTCCCCTGCACCCTTTTTCATTTAAATGTAGTGACGCAGGCAGTCCCATGCTCCCCTGCTAGCTGCGGCCCCAATGAAGTCCTATTATCCACCCATAAACAATGATGCTGCAGACCCATTCTGCCAACCACCAGCGGCTCCGCCTCAGTAAAATGCTCACCTTGCAGCCGCTGCTCCTCATCGGCATTGGCGCTCCCTCTCACACACATACCCTCTTTCGCTTCCACCTCTGTGTCTCTAGCACACTCTTTTCTTCTCTCTCTCTCTCTCTCTCTCTCTCTCTCTCTCTCTCTCTCTCTCACTCTTAGACACTCACAGAGAGCTAGGCAGCAAGAGAGGCAGAAGAGTCTTCTATTGTTTAGTGCATTGTTACAGGAAGCAACATCCAGATCTGCATCAGACCCAGAGTGTTCCAGAGGTTTCTTTACCACTGCAGGACACACCCCTTAGTGGACACACTGCCACTGCAGGACACACCCCTTAGAGGAGGTCTTAGATACGCCCTCTGGGCGGAGCATAACACACCCTTTCATTAGCACTGCTCATTCTACTAGCACCTAAAATCTCTTTGAATCTAGTTTTCAAAAGTAGGCAAGTATTCTCTGGGCCCCACCTCTGTAGCCAGCAGAGCTTTAGATTCTAGTCATTAGCTAGGGTCACTAGAGGACCCTAGTGATGTCCCAGAGTTGACTGCACATGCGCACATTTTCTGCAGTGCTGCTGCTGCCGGGGTGGGCCCCCCTGTACTCAGGTGCACCACACACTGCACCCATTATAAATACGCCAATGGCAAAGACTCAGCTGCCCCCTACACTCCAGTCAACACCCCATATGTGCTGCACCCCCTGTAATGGCATATTTTGTACCTCTGGAGGAAACATTGCTCTGATGGTAATAGAGATAATAAGCATCATAGAATTAATTTATATTTTATTTTTAGATTTTTTTTCCTTTTTTTATTGCAAAGCTCTATGGATTTTTCCTTTAGTAAAGGGCATTGGCTGAGTCAGCCCAGCCCCGTGTCTTTAGCCCCCTGGGAACCGGAGATATCGCCTGGCAAAGCTGTAACGTTTTTCCCCATAGGATAATATGGGACTCGTTAATTCCGACTCCCATCCGGTTCCAAGGGTTGCCAGTTCCCCCCCTGGCATCAGAGAAGTTTGTGGTTGATCTCATTCAATTCCAAATCGCTGGGTCTTCAATAAGATACCATCTATATCGGTCGATCGGTTCCAGAGATTTTGCGTGTAAACCGATATTTTTATTTTTGAAATGTAATTTCATGGCTGTTCATGTTCTTTGAGGGCTAATTACTCTGGAACCAAACATTCCAGTTTCACTGGACCAAAATCATTCAAAGCCCACTCAAAAGTTCTTCAATATGATAATTGTCTCATGTAAATGGGTCAGTTGGTTCCGAAGATATAGCCGGTTAAATGAGATAACTGGTTAAAGGGGGGAGGGGTGGTTTTCTCTCCCCTAACACCAGAAAATGCAGGGACTAGGCTGGTGTAAAAGGGGCCAACCTGGGAATGCATTTTCTGGTGTGAAAGGGGTATTATTTCAAATAGCCGGGACCTGCAGTGCTCTGAATACAGCCAGGCATCACTTCTGCCTGGCGGCGGCTGTCCCCCATTTACCGCAAGCATGTATTCCCCCTTGGCAATGAGCATGTAAGCCCACATGGCAACGAGCATGGAACCTCTGGCAATGAGCATGGAACCCTTGGCAATGAGCATGTAGATAAGCAGCACTTATGTAGCATAATTTTTAATAGGCATTATGGTGTTTGGCATAATATATAATGGACATAATGGCTTGTAACTTAATGTGTAATGGACATTACGGTGTAAATGTTTAATGCACGCCTGTTTATGAAGCGTATTGTGAATTTTGGCTTAATCTGTGTGGCATTTTTTGAATTTGGCTTAATCTGTGTGGCATTATGTGAATTTTGACACAATCCATGTGGCATTATGTGAATTTTGTCTCAATCCATTTGGCATTATGTGAATTTTGCCTCAATCCGTGTGGCATTATGTGAATTCTGGCTCAATCCGTGTGGCATTATGTGAATTTTGGCTCAATCCATGTGGCATTATGTGAATTTTGGCTCAATCCGTGTGGCATTATGTGAATTTTGGCTCAATCCGTGTGGCATTATGTGAATTTTGGCTCAATCCGTGTGGCCTTATGTGAATTTTGGCTCAATCCGTGTGGCATTATGTGAATTTTGGCTCAATCTGTATGGCATTTTTTGAATTTGGCTTAATCTGTGTGGCATTATGTGAATTTTGACACAATCCATGTGGCATTATGTGAATTTTGTCTCAATCCATTTGGCATTATGTGAATTTTGCCTCAATCCGTGTGGCATTATGTGATTTTTGACACAATCCATGTGGCATCATTTGAATTTTGGCTCAATCCGTGTGGTATTATGTGAATTTTGGCTTATTCCATTTAGCATCATGTGTAAAAGGGCAAGTATAATGGGGTCTAGTATTTTGTTGCATAATGTGTAGAATTTGTATATGGTGTTGTATACTACACTCAAGGCCACACCCCCTTTTCCGGAGCACGCCTTCGGCGAGCGCACAATTACATCCTTCACTTTTGTCTCCATGGTAGGCATGCGTATTTTAAATGTCAGGGCCTATTTTTTAATCCCATTCCGACCCTCTCTCTGCCGCTCTCTTAGCATGTACACTGCCACCCCTCCCCCACCTAAACCCTCTTTTATCATGGTGCCCCCCCTGTCATTTTATCCTGGATCCGCCCCTGGTAAAGGGTCAAAGTGGCTTTTAAAATTCTTTTAGTGTATAACAGGCATTCATTTACACCGGGAATCTGTGGTCGGTTTATACGTTTACTGACACTAGCTGTCTGGATGTGGGGATTTGGCAATCCATTAAACGTGTAACTACATTACAGATACTTAGCAATTGCTTACATTAAGAAGCATGTTTATAATTCCCTATGGCTTCCCATGGTACATGTCATATACTGTTTACACATGACCATAATATCTGTTTATAGATCTCCACAGTGATCTTGTTTCCTTTCCATTCCCGCCGGCACTCCAGGGAGGGAATATGAAACCAAAGCTCAGTCAAAAAAATCTGATAACAATGTTTCTATGGAGTTTTTATTATCTTCAACTATTTATTTGTTTTATGGTTTGAGTATATTTAGACATTAAACTGCGTAAATATCAATAAAACCTTCTTTGAAATGGCGTTCCAAAACCCCTGATTGGCAGAGTGTCCCCATATATATGGGGTCCATTAGTCAGCAAGTATGAATTTTGGGTACTTGTTTAGTTTCACGGCGGCACTTCCCAGCAGATCGAATCGTCTACAAATCGTATGTAAATATCGGATGCGATTTGCAAACAATTCGATCCGCGCTACGATTTAGCACATTCCCACTATCCACATCAGACCAAAGCGTGGCGATCCTCACGACCTGTTCATATCCCACTATCCATGTCGGCGTGGAGTTGATTTCATAAAGTGTGGCGAGCGCACCGAGCCCTAAGCGTGGCGAGCCCCGCGAGGCGATGCGAAAAACTACCCCAAAGCGTGGCGAGCGGATGCGGAAAATGAGCCCGAAGCGCGGCGAGCACAGCGAACCCCGCGAAGGAACACAGATTACTTGATGTGTATTCCACGTCACCTCACCACGATTCGGGCTGCGCTCACCACCAGTGGCGGAACTACCGAGGGTGCAGGGGGTGCAGCTGCTATAGGGCCCGGTGGCGGGGGGGCTCGGGCCCCAAACACTCCCCTGCACCATAACCGGTAATATAATATTATACCCTTAAAAGAGCCGTCGTGCCTGCCATTTAAGCAGCTTGCGCCGGGCTTGGCTGTGCTGGGGGAGAAGCTGGGCAGGGGGAGGCGGATGAATGATGACGCCGCCGTGCCCTTTGACTCGCGAGATGAAACTGTCTTAATCTCGTGAGTCCGTGCGCTTGGCAGCTGCTGCTGGTGTTAGCCCCGTCCGCGTAGTCCTGCATTGGGAGGGAGAGACTTCCGGAACTGGAAAGCTAGGCAGGCCGCGCATTCGCAAAGTACCAGACGGACACACACTTGCTGCTACGAGGGATCCGGAGTCAGACAGTGACAGTCTGAGACAGTCAGGGCGGCCGAGGGAGGGAGGACTCCTGCGGCAGCATCATATAATATCGCTGGTGAGCTCAGCTGAGAAATATATAAATCTGTATTTGCATACATTTTCATTATTTCACTTATAAAAAACTGACTGATTTGTAGCTATTTACCTAAGAGCCGCTGATTTGTGAGACTGACTGTGGGCACTGCGGTGTGTTGCATAATGTGTCATGGGCATTGGGGTGGGTTGCATAATGTGTAATGGCGGGCACTGCGGTGTGTCGCATAATGTGTAATGGGCATTGGGGTGGGTTGCATAATGTGTAATGGAGGGCACTGTGGTATGTCGCATAATGTGTAATGGGCATTGGGGTGGGTTGCATAATGTGTAATGGCGGGCAGTGCGGTGTGTCGCATAATGTGTAATGGGCATTGGGGTGGGTTGCATAATGTGTAATGGCGGGCACTGCGGTGTGTCGCATAATGTGTAATGGGCATTGGGGTGGGTTGCATAATGTGTAATGGCGGGCACTGCGGTGTGTCGCATAATGTGCAGTGGTGGTGCGGGGGCTCCATTATAAATTTTGCTATGGGGCCCACAAAGTTGTAGTTACGCCCCTGCTCGCCACACTTTATAATATCAACCCCACGCCGACGTGGATAGTGGGGGTATGAACAGGTCGGGTAAACACGTACTGCGTCCCCTAGCAGGGCTCGCTGCGCTTGCCACGATTCAGGCTGACGTGGATAGTGGGGGTGTGCTAAATCGCATCGCAGATCGAATCATATGCAAATTGCATGCATATCTTATGCAAATATCGCATGCAATTTGCATACGATTTGCATGCGATCTGCTGGGAAGTGTCACCGTGAAACTAAACAAGTACTGTACTTTCTGACACTTGTTAGAACCACATCCAGCAAGTGCCATACAAGTTGTAGTATTTTAATAACTGTAGCTCAGCAGCCACTGCACAGCAAATAATCATGTCTTCCACAATAGCAGTTAACAAATATTTTTCTTAGGATACAGCAATCACAGCATGGGGGTTTAACCTTCAGCCACACACTGACAATAAACCCACCCTGAACCCAGCCTATTAGCTGGCTCATTCAGCAGCAGGAGTCCTGAATCTTGTTCCCTGGAAATCTTTAAGCTAAAGGTGCTGACTAATGCTGATCTCAGCCAGCGATACATCCTACACCCAGGTAACCAGGAGGTGAGGACATCCCAACTCACTCTGCACCTTAAAATAATTTTGGGTCAACCTACTCAGCTGTGGTCCCATTACACTCCTGCCACTATTGTTAAACATTAAAATATGTTTATTTATTTTTGTTGTTGTTGTTGTTGTTGTTCAGTTGATGATTCATGTTTTTCAAGAACATTTGGGAACACTGAAAAGTCTGGAAACAGTCACTTCAAAGGAGGAAATTCCTAATATGTAGGAGATATATTTAAACATGACAACACGCTATTAATCACCAATTACAACATCCTATTAGAATGAACTTGGTCAGCTCATAGGGTATATGAAACCAAATCTAGGCAGATTTACTAAAGCTTTTAAAAATGAAAAGGGATGCAGTTACCCATAGCAACCATATTTTAGCTATAATTTCTCTATTGCATTCTAGAAAATTATAGACAGCATCTGATTGGTTGCTATAGGTACCAACTCTACCTTTCTATTTCAATAGCTTTAGTAAATCTACTCCCGGGAGGTCAACGTGCATTTGTTTAGAACCACCATGGAAAGGTGAAAGAGACGGACCGGAAATACAGAACAATGAGCCAATGCATTGAAGGCTATTACAGAAAACAACAGGGCATGGAGAAATTGTTGCCAAGAATCAGTAGCAGAAAAAGGGTTCTGGATGATAGATCAAAGTCAGTAGGTCAACACCATTTGGTCATCATGCATTAGGTCAACAGGAACAAAAGATAGTCAAATGAAAGGTAGACATTGCTAATGGCCAGCAGCGGCTCCTACCTCTGCAGAGGAGGGGGGCTGCCGCTATGCGTCTTGCACATGCGCAGTAGCTTCTTTGGTACTGCGCATGCGCTGGCCCCCAGCCTCTATGAGCTGCTTTTGCAGCAGCCCACAGAGGCATATTCAGGGTCCGGAGCATGTGCAGTATCGTCCTCGTACTGCGCATGCGCAGAACCTGTTTTTTTGGGCTGCCGCTCAACAGCCCATATAGAGGCATCCAGGAGGGAGGGAACACCTCCCAATGGGCCTGCATTGGGTGACTGGCAGGTCAGACTTCCAATAGGAAGTCACTGCCAGTCACAGTGAAGCCAGAGCAGTCTCAAAGACTCCATCTGGCTTCACTAAGGCAGAGAACAGTGGTGGATTTTACCTGGAGGGGCTGCAGCCCATAGCTAAAAAATGCCACTGAAAATGACACCAATGAAACAAATAAAAAATTTACCAACCAATTCTGTGCCAATCATTTCCATGTCAAGCTTTTGGTAATGTCAGACTTTTGTACCTATTCACCTTATGCACTGTATACCTTTTCCATGTGACTTCTTCGAGGGGAGACGTTGCATACAATCCCCCTTACGTCATTTTGCATACGATGTATCATATGCGATCCCAGAAAGGCATGTGGGATTTGATAAATCTATAGTGCAGGCCTTACTATTTCCAGCTCCGATCCGATGTGCACGGGACCGCGCATCAGATCGGAATCGGACGAGATACACATGCGATTCGACACTTTTCATCTGATTCACTGAGCCAATCTTTCGGAAGCGGATGAAAAGTGCCCAAATTGCACTAGTGTATGGGCACCTGTAGTCTGCACATGTGGGGTGCCATCTTGTCACTGCGTTTGAGTAACATACATGAGTAAATAACTGTGTACTACTATAGTTTAGTATAAAGATAGTGCCCAACTCATGTCACACCAAAACAATGGTGTTTCATTTTAGGAAGGCTGATGTTGAAGAGATGGGGAAATGTGTAAGCAATTCCTTGGTGGAGGAATGAAAGATGGGAAACACTAAAAAAGTTCAATATTAAAAGCAAAAATAATTTTTATCAAAGGGGTTAATAAAAGTAATAGAAAGAGGAAGTTAGTGTGGTTTACAAAAGAGGTATCAAGTAGTGTGAAAGCAAAAAAAGATGGCCTTTAATTGCTTGAGTGGTGGGTTTTGCTGGGGCAGGAAAAACCTACCAGGGCAGGAGAGACAAGGCTGTAGCAGATTCACTAAAGTAGGAGACTGGAAGGGACCAGAATGCAGTTGCATGGAAATAAGTTTCAGTAGATAAGAGTACATTTACAGAGGAGAAGGTCCTAACAGAACTCTGAAAACTGAAAGTGTGTAAATCAATGGGACCAGCATGCACGGTGCCATCTGGTCACTCTTTGAGCACCACAGTGGAACCTTGCGAATCCCATTGCCAATAGCTTACATACATGACTGACTGGTACGCTGTGTACTCCTGTCCATCTCCGCTATCCATACAGTATGTGTATCTGTGAGGACGGCTGTACTATTGACCTTATTCTGGTTGACTCGCAAGGCGGTGTATACGCAGCCTTGCGAGTCCACCTGATGCCGTCCTGGGAAAGCCAGGGCAGCCGCCCCCCATTCGCATGCAATGTTCATTCGCCCAGCATGCGAATGGCTGTTTTACATAAACATCCATTCGCAGACCAGGGGGAAACTCCCACATCTTTCGATGATCGCCGACCATCGAAAGATGTGGTGCCAGCATGCGTGCGTGCATGCGTATCAAAAGTGACTCTCAGGTCATTTAGGTATGCGTGCACATTGGGAAATGGGCGGGCAGCTGACATCTGGTGATGTCAGCTGCCCTCCCCCGGCACCCACGTCACCGGGCAATTTCCATGGGAATGCCCAGCGTTTCCATGGGAACGCCCATGAAACGCTGAGTCCCCCGACCTCACGCCCCACGCCCCCCCATCCCACTACCCACAATGTTGGGTGCATGCACCTGGCGAACAATCTGTTCGCTGTAGATACACACACTCGGCGCATGCACATGCGCATTTGGAAAACATCGAGCTTGCATGTGAATTCGCATGCGAACGAATGGACCTGAAAAAAGTCCTATATCTTTCCAGTACAAACAAACCAAACCATCTGGTAAAGCCTATCCGGCTGGTGTGCTCCAACAGTTCTTTCCGCTGATGTCTACTATTCCGCACCCTGTGTACACTACAGAACAGCACACTCAAAAAGAGAAAGCCGTATTCCAGACTTGTATAAAATGGGACAACCCCTACAAGTTCTCAATGGCACTTTGTAATAAAGTAACTTTTCTATAACCTTATATATTCCTATAGGGAGATGAGATAGGAGACTGTAAGTAGAAAACAGTTCTCGTATATAAATACTGGTAAGCTATTTTTGCATACAGATAGGAAGTGGTGAAAGGTGAGGCAGTGCAGTGATTGGAGGGCACAGTTCATGTACTTATGCCAGAGACTGAAAATATAAAATTCTAGACGTAAATGTGATATTATGACTCCAAATTATGTAACTTTACCTTTTGTTCCATTTTTTTCCATGTTCCCCATGGTGCCTCATTTCAACATCCTTTGGCTGCATTTACATTTGGATCACTAAGGATATCAAGTCAGATTTTGACAGAAACATTGTGTTCTCCCTCCCAGTCATTCAGCCTCAAGCACATGTCTTCACAGCCAAACAACTTCAACCTTTCCATAAAGTGTCCCCTGGGAAGCTGCAGTCTGCATGGCATGGCGAGCCTGTAATCCCACCAGGAGCTCTACATAGTAATATTTATAAGGAAACCTGGAACAACAACCAAGTCTAGAGCTGGATTTCAGTTTTGAATAAACTCAAATACAGTAACATATATTTAACACAAAGCTTTATCAAACGCGTATAAAGAAGTCAAACTGAAAGCCTTCCATACAAAATAAATAGAAGCAATCCTGTACATTATAAATGACCAATGCAAGTAGAATCCCCCCTGAGCTCAGACTTTCTTCACTTATACGGTTGGCCAGTCAATAATCCTGCCCAAATGCCACCTGCTTTAGTTGGGCAACCACTGTCAGTCATGGGACTGGCATCAGGTTTGGAGGAAAATGTTTGGTCAGTCATATACCTAGTTATATTTCATGCTCAGGAATTATTGCTTCCTTGACCAACTTCAAAGATTAATGTTGTAAAGACAAAAAGACTTGTCTTATTTAAGATTGACCCCTGAAGTTTCTTGGAGACTTAACACGTTTGGTTTGTGCTATACTACAGGTACAACTATAGGTGTATTCACGTTAGTAACCCCCCCCCTTATGTATGGTGGGTATTGTGGTGGGAAAATTTGAGGAGACTCTGCTAAGATTGAGCCCTGAGGGCCTTATAAAATAGAGACAACCAATCAATCAGCTCCTACCTGCTATTTTTCAAACCCAGCCTGTGCCATAGCAGGTAGGAGCTGATTGGTTATTGGTTCATCACTCTCCATTTTATCACTTTTCAAGCTTAGTACATCTGGCCCTGAGTGGTTAGCTGTGCCAATGTTTTTCTTGTGTTAAAGGTAGATGCTCACTTGCCTACTTTTGAGAAAGGCAAGTATATATGGTAGTAGAATTTCGTGCAGCGCCCCATTGAGGAGGCGTGTCATGCTCCACCCAAAGGGCCTATCTAATTCCATATATGGAGAATTGTGAAAAGAGATTGTGAACGTGGCACCTAGAAGCGTGGGTGTGCACTGCTACATCTGAGAGGAATCTTTTAAAATTACTTATATCCAAATAAGATCTACTATACTTGGTAAAGTGCTGGGAAATGGCCCTGATGAATCAGTGTAAATGTATCTATCTCTCATTCTTTTTTTCCCCAAAAAATGTAACAGTGTAATGTGGGCTAGGTGAAATGAGGGAGATTGCTAGACTAATAAGGGAGAGAGGGAGATTGCTGCTATTTCAGGGAGTCTCCTGCAGAATGCAGGAGGGTAGGCAACTATGGGTAGATGTGATTATTTTTTTTCAACATGGAAGCTTAATTGCTGCTCATGAATTATAGTGGGATATTTATGCACAGTGCCTGACATATTTATTATATTCTCTTGTTCTATGTTGGTAGATACAAATGTCAACATTTGTCTGTAAGTTCCTTTTAACATAACTAAAGAAATGTAGCAACTTGCATATATTGACATATTTTGGAACCTTACTGAACATTTGGCACACAAGCTCTCTCTAATTTGTGTAAACTGGCTGTATTTTGTTCCAGTGCTCTAAAACAATGACTTGGAAATAAATATGAGAAAATTAATGTTTTCATTTTACTGTTTGGAGCAAATGAGCAGTTTCCAGCAGTAGTACAGTTTATGCCTGCCGGCTCGCCAGAGAATCAGAAGGGCACAGGTAATCCAGCTGTGAGTCAGACATTATACCTTGTAACTACAACAGTTGTGACTCATAGGAACAAATCAGCTTAAATCTAGTTATTGACGTTGATATTTGATATACAATCACTGTGTTGCAGATCCAAAGTTTTTTTTACCCATTTGTGTTTATTAATACTGCTTTCACATTGCAACCCTGCTTTCAACCCATTTTTGTAAACGTTTCATAAAACGGGTCAAAAGCCAGTTAAACCCCTTCTTATTGCATGTTGTAACCAGTATATTACTGTTTATATACCGTTTTTGTACCTTTCACATTCAACGCGTTTCACCCATAAAAAAACGTCATCTTTGCAATAAAACTCTATTGTGCAATTCCTGCTTGTGGGCAGTGACAACATGCAGGGAGACAACCAATGACCCATGTGCAGATTATCATGTGTAGTTCAAACCGGTTCTGGGCCATTCAGACAGCAGGAAAAACGGCTCAGAACCGTGTAGGATCCTGCTTTTAAAAGGTTTTCAAATGCCACTATTCTGTAACAAAATGCTAAAAAAAAACTGCAATATACCGGCTTACAAGTGCAATGTGAAAGGGGTATCAGAGCACCAGAGGCAACACGTATACCAGGTCATAGTTACACGGTTTCAGACCTGTTCGCTAGGCTGCGTATATTTGGAGCTTAGAGAGCAGGTTAATGCCATCCCGGCAAAAGCACTAACCCCCCCCACCTTACTCACCATCGAATGACAGCTTCTCGGTTCGCAGCAGACAAGTACCCCAGGACTTACTTTACTGCTGCATGGTTTTCTCCAAATTGCGGGTGGGCGGTAACATCATGTGATGTCATCCGCCTGCCCCGAACAGGTCGGGGAATGCCTGCGTTCCATGGGGCACGCCCAGCTTTTCTGTGGGCATGCCCACCATTTTTGTGGGCACGCCCACGAAATCCTGAGTGTCCACCCCGGAACATCCCCTTGTTGCCAATCATTGTGCGAATACCACGGCGAGTAAAAATGGTGCTGAAGGTGTTCGCTGCAGGGGTTTGCACATGCGCAGTAGCGCCTATACGCATGCGCAGACCCCCACCATTGGAGATGGAGCCGCATTTGCACCTTAACGAGCAAGTCTGAATCGGCCCCATACTCCATAGCGAAGACTCTACAACTATGTAAAAACAATATTCTTATTATTCTTAGCACTCTTATTATACTTTATTTATATGGCGACACAAGAGTTCCTCACCTCCTTACAACATACATAAACAGTGACTTACAGAACAAGACAATATAGGACAAATACATGGTTTATAAACATTGCTGCATCAGTGGTAATGACTTATGTCTGGGATGCCGAGAGTCAGAATTCCGGTGACATCATTGAAAGTGGGGTCAGGATTCTGGCACCAGTTTTCTGACCAATGTCGGGATTCTGACACCAGTATTTTGACTGCTGGCATCCTGAGTGCCTGTATGCCAACTGCATCCTGAGAAAATGATCAATTCAGTCTTAGACCTGTTAAATTCTAAAAAGCACTGGGACAACTAGGAAGAAATAGCAGAGAGACAGTTGGAGATACAGATGTAGCCATGCTCATCAGTTCTATTGGACCACGATCCTGGCTTTCTTGTCCTGCCATGTGGAATGTCCCGTTATGGCGCACTAAGACGTGCTATGATGAAATGTAATTATATTGCTTTGCAGCTTGGTGGCGATTGCTCTACTAATGAAAACTACAGTCCAGAGCCACGGATGGATATGTGACGTGCCATCGCCATCGCCATTTACCAGCCGCCTTTGCTTCCACTTTACTTGTGCATGACGAGCATAACTCCATAAGGGAGGGCTCCCTCTGAGCCAATAGTCTCAGCCTGCCACTATTTTGTAAATATGCGCGTAGTCACTCATTCAGCCTCAGGAACTCAGTGGGGAAATGTATGCTGTGCTCAGCTTTGTAAGGGTGGACTCCTTTGTGGCCGATAGTCTCGGCCCACCACCATTTTGTAAATATGCCACGTAGTCGCACATTCAGCCCCAGGGACTCGGTGGAGGAATGTATTCCAAGCTTAGCTCCATAAGGGTGGGCTAAACTCTGGATACATTTCACCACTCACTTACCTCAAAAATAGGAAGAGGCTATAGCCCTCTTTACCTAAGTAGATCTGTTTCTGTGAATGGGCAGTTGAACATGGAAGGTCCCCGCTGTTCTTCTTCCTCATCACACCTCACACCTCCTGAGGAAGCCGCTGAGAAGCACTGAGGTGGAGAAGCGCGTAGAGAGGACAAAGGGACGCATTAGGCTGCCAATAGACAGAACCAACGAATTCATCTCGTATATGACCGCTTGATAGGATGGCACCAGAGGTCGGAGAAGTTTGATGGTAGCTGCAAGCCGAACCCCACCTTTTGTGATACCTCTAATAAATCTAACTTAAGTATTAACCACTTTCAATGTGCACATTAAGTGGGGACTGTGACTTTCAAAATTAACCCTACTAACTGGTTATATGAAAAGGAAAAAGCCTAAAATTGCACGCTTGAACTAACCGGCTTAATGAGATGGGGAGTGATCACATTTTAATGTATGTTTGTTAGTCTTGTCTGTCTAATTGTTGGCCACAATATTATGTTAAATTTTAATAAATGGTAATTTTTATTCAGCACAGAGCGGTTTCATATTTTTTCTTTCTTTGGTATACACTTTAAAGGGGTTTAGGTAATCCCCCTTTTTGGTACAGCTGCAGTGCAGAATAATTCAATCAGCGCTCAATATCAAATTGTGTTTCTTGGTCTGTTCTTCCTCATCAACCTTCTCTTTCCAGGGAAGACTTCACCCTGAGGTTGCACCTATTCCTTGTCGCTCCCCGAGCCTCAAGCAATAACAGATTATATTAAAGAAAATCTCGCCAAGGGACTCATCTGGCCATCTTCTTCATCTGCTGGAGTCGGCTTCTTCTGTACTAGGTAGTTTCTGTGCTTGTTTCTGTGCAGGGTAAATACTGGCTGCATTATTTTTACACTGCAATTTAGATTTCAGTTTCAACACACTCCACCAAAATGTAACTCTACACATGTTACATCTGCCCCACCTGCAGTGCACCTGGTTTTGCCCATTTTCCAAACAAATTTGTACTGCGATCAGATCTGAATAAGGGCCTCTGTGTGATAACATTGCTGTACACGATCCTCAAAATATCTGTTAAAAATGCCAGTGTCGCTCACAGGATCTCTCACAGCACTGTTGGCACTCAAAGGGTTAAACAGTGTTAAGATCGCACAGCATTCAGGGTGTTTGTACAATAGATGGTGTAAAATGTGGGGAAAAGTAGCGTAATAATCATTAACATCCTTGAAATTTGCCCATTTAAATGTATTAGACAACGGGGACCTGTACAAATATTGATGATCATATAAATCAAACTATATAATGTAATGATAAATAACTGTAGATTATATTTATTTAGATGTCATTTGTTTTTTTTGTTTTTTTTTAATTTATACTTTATTTTATTTTCACATCTTCCTTTTTTTTAAAAAAATTCAGGAGGTTAATAGTATTACATACATTGTGTCAGGTACATTCCGGCAAACAACATCATTTATTCTATACATTTATCAGCACGAAATTCCTCTACCATTACTCATATATATTGGCCTTTAATCACGTTCAATTACATTTTACTCCTCTATCTCCTACCCAGCTCCAGCATCCTTTTCACTTAAACTAAACTCCTCCCCGTGTCTTTATTATATGTGTTTCTATTATCACACTTATTACTGGTGAATTTACTGTCTTGGTTATTCCTCTTTACAAACTTACATATAAAGTGTATTTGTATTACCTATGTGGGATTCCTTCTCATGTACTTCTTATTAATTATTCTAATTCTTACCACCCTCTTACTAGTCCCTATTTCTATTATATTCCAAATTTAAATTTATAACAATAAATAAAAGTGTATAAATTTATATATTTTTTTTTTTTAGATGTCATTTGTACTATACATTTTGCCATGCCAGCTGGAATCTAATTTGGCATATTCACATCCAATGAATTGTATTTCATTTTAGACGATTGTTCTAAAAATGCTTTCAGAAATCAGAAGTTTATATCCACTGGTTCACTTGCAAAGATTATGTTTAAACCTATATATGGCTACACAAAAACATGTTACATGTGCGCAGAAAAATAAACTGGCAATGCAGGAATTCACGTAGGCACTAGAGTGAACATGGGAAAACAGCAATGTCATGCTAAGAATTTTCACTGTCGTAAACAGCGTGTGAATATTTCAAGTGTAACTCTATATTCTTCAGTGATGTAGTAATGGAAGAAAGACTGACAAGATGTGGGCGGAGTCTGCATTCCTTCTGTTCCTCATCACTAATGTTCCACTCAGCACCTCTCCGCCTTATGCATAAAATATCGCTGCTCTTGCCTTGTTACTGTGCACTGCATATAGCTGTGAATAAATGTAACCCCTGGCCGCAGGGACACTTCTTCCAATATCAAAAGCAAGTATCATACACTAGGTGGCGATAAGAGCTAGAGCCACGTGGAGGGAACTGAACCAGTAGTTCTTTTACTCGGGTCTGTGCTGGACTAATTCTTGTGATCAAAGTACCTTAAATAATTAACTGTGCAGCCAACATGATATGTTACCCTACACCACTTTCTCTATGAATGGATTAATGATTCTGAGGCCTAAGCCAGTGACACAAGCCAATACTGTAGATCAGCATGTGAGCAGGTTCAACAATGTCCACACGTAGGTGGCAAAGCTGGATGAAATACGTCCATTCCTCACCTTCAGCATCCTTACTAGCAGCATTGCCTTCCTTCTAACACTTCATCCTATCTCTATAAAATAAATCCATAGGAAGTATTAATTCCCTATTTAAATGCTTATAATATATGGGAATAAATAATATGACTAAACTCAAATAAAAATAACGATGTAGAAATGTAAGAAGGCAACTGCATCCTTGAAAAAGCTGTCCCTAGAGGCAGTGAAATGCATTTGAAGCTGCTACTCTACAGGACCCTAACTGTCACTAATGCACATTACACCTTTTGGATCCAACCAGTCGCCCTTCTTCATCTCATAGAGTACTGGTGAAACCTCCTTTGGGAAAATAAGGATTCCATTCCACACCATCGTGATTCCAAGCAGAGACAATTCCATCTTCACCACCACAAGGAGGAAACTGCTACAAATGCAATCCTAAATGGATACAATACTACCGCAGTGGTAAATATACTTACCCCTAAAACTGTTTGAATCCAGTGGAAAGTATTTAGAATTCCTGCACCCGAACTGGTTCTTCCCTTATGTTTACACCATCTGGGCGGCAAATATAGGAGCGGATCCACATTCAACTATTATGCGTGGCAACTAGAGGGCACTAGTAGAGTTACTTACATTATATATTTCCCGTATATATAACTATTTTACTGCTTATTCATGTTTTTATTGTGATTTAATGTGTATTAATAAATGTGATTTTTATTCTTGAATTCCTCATTGGTAAAGCGCTACTTTTTTTCTCGTTTTTGTTTCCCAATACTTCAGGGACCTACTCAGTCCCCTAAGTAGCAGCTTTCTTGGCTCCACATCCCAGGGCAGTGCCCATCTGACCACCTTAGGGTGGCTTTTGTTTTCCTGTGTATTTTTACAAGAATACCTGACACTGATCCGCCACTGGCATATAAAAATGCATCTGTGGTTGCGCTGTACAAAGAATTGCTCACCTGCAAACATCGACATTGCATCCTCCTCTTTAACAGACCCTGTAAGTCACGTCTATAACGTTTATTATACCGATAAAAAAAAAAAAAAAACAATTTGAGTCCTTATTTTAATGACTATTTTCTGATTCTTCATATCGAATAATAACCAAAACCTTAGTTTATTTTAGAAAAATTTAACTTTTGTCCTTATTACAATGATCAGTAAATATTAAAGTTTTTGAATGACCGTGTAAGGAGAAGTGTATTTTAGTAAGTAAAGAAGGGGATGAGCGGCGGGGGAAGCAAGGTGAACTTTTCATCAAGATGTGATGAAATCTGAAGGTCGTTATCAGGGGCAAGACCTGTTGTCGACCATTGTGCTGTTTCATCTGAGTGTTAATGCATTCGATGAGTGTTCCTGGTAAACAAATGACACCATTGATTGAGGAATGTTGGATGCCTACACCATTTTCTAAATGGAATATCCCATTCGTGGGGCACCCACTATCATGCCCTGTTGGAACTCCAATAATTGACACTGCGTTTCCATACACAGCCTAGCCAGTGTTCAAACTGACTCAAGGATGTCAGATTACAACTGATGCAGGCCTGACAATTTCCAAAATGTCACAGTAAGGTGGCACCACCTACTATTTACCTTTACATAATTTTGACTTCTTACCAGCTAATATTATGAAAGCAGTTTGTTTCATAAAGTTGTAGGTTATTCATAGAGATAATCAATAGACCCTTCTTTCTGGCCACTCATTTTGATCACGTCAGCTACCACTGATGTATATCACTAGCTGATGCCATGCCTGGTGCTGCACAGGGCTAGGCTGGGTACCACAAAATAATACATTAAAACATGTTGCAGAACCTCTACAGATGCAATCTAAAACTTGTGCTTTCTCAGCATGGCAGGTTCGAGGGATGGGGGTGGCTGGGTGTTGTTGCCCATAGGAAGAGAGTATGCCAACTCTGCGCAGTGGAGCTTTCTCCACTGCACACAACCTTCTCCTTGTAGGAAGCCACATCCAAGCAGCAAAATGTCTTGTCCGGTGCACTGGTCCCTACCTCTGCCTGCAGGGCATCTATACCTTCAGGTGCAGCCTTTTCTACCAGATCAATACTCTTACTCATTGCTTATGTCGATGGGAGCTTTTTACAGGGGGCCATTGTCTGTATAGTCTTAATCTTTTAGAAGAGGAGCACTTTTCATGGTCCCCTTAATTTACAGGCGCACCCTGTCTTATATGTGTGAAGGTGAGTTTTTCACTGTTCAACTATCAATGATGTGGCTCGTGGCAGCGCCACACACCCCATTTGAATGCTAAATTCCGGTAAGTCCTCCTCTTCTGTGTCTCTGTTCTGGCTGATGTGGCTGACTGTATCCTCAAGGCCAAGGTTTTTAAAACTAGGGTCCCTCACCTACATTTCTCAGACCCAAATCACATAATCTCCTTCCCTCTGCCCAAGCCTCCCTCTCAGTATGAGATTCTTTAGTTATTAAACTTTCATGCCCCACACACCAACTTCCACATATTTCCTTGAAGACGTTATCCAAATTGATACCGAATTTACGTCTTTCCTCCTGGACTACCTCTGGAGCGTCTACCTTAGGCGATATCTTAGATGGCCAGTGTCTATTAACGTTCCCCCAAATTCAACTTAAATACCCCCTCCCAGGGTCTGAACTTTTTCATTACCTCCAAATAAATTATTGGTGGAATAGTATCCCCCGCCAGACTGCACCGCTTAGTGCCCCCACTCCGCATATCTAATCTCGCCTCACTCAACTGCACTGTAGAGGGGACATCTCATTCTTGTACAAAAAACTCCTAGTCTTGCTTGTTACTCTTAAATCTAATGCACAGAAGAAGTGGGAAACTGACCTAGGTCTGACACTCTCAGAGGCCCAATGGTGCAAAATATTTCTCTCCTCCCACTCCATGTCACGCTGCTTGAATCATACTGAAATGCATGTGAAACTGATTCACAGGTTGTATCTCACCCCAGATACACTGGGGGCAATGTGGAGAAATAGGTCACATTTACCACATTTTTTGGATCTGCCCATTCATTACTGATTATTGGAAAGATGTATTCAACTTAATTCTAAGTCCTATATACTTCATTAACCTCTTCTTTATTCTTTATTTCATTACTTAACATATTTCCGGATTCTATTCCCTCTTGCAAGCGGTATGTTTTAGGGCATATCCTCATTGCGGCTCGCTCAGCTCTGGCTCAATGCTGGAAACAACCTATACCTCCTCGACTAGCAAAAGTTATTAAAAAAACTCACTTCAATTACACCATAGAAATGGAGTATATTCCCTATTCTTATTCGTCTACATCCCCACTAGTACGCTGGTCTTATTGGCGTGACTATGTCACTGACGGGGAGGGTTCACACCATTTCCCTAAAGCCTCCCATAGTGACCCACGTCAATTCAGCCTTAATGAGTGAACTCTAATCCCCTTCAACTCTGCCAGCCAGTGGTGTAAGTTTGTCCCAGCTGCCCGGAGGCAAGATGTATACTGGTGCCCCCGCCCCCCCCCCCCCACAGACACACACACACAACCTTATATAAAATATAAAAATATATAGAGAGAGAGACCCATATATATTTCTAAATTCAGCCATAGAAGTGATATCAATGGCTTTCAATTAATGGATTTAAACTTGCAGCGGTGGAGAGGTGCCCCATTGGGAGCAGGAGCCCGGCGGTAGATGACTCCATTGCCTCCCAGAGTTCTGCCTCTGCTGCCAACTCTTCCACCACTGTACTTAGAGTTCTGCATGCATTTTATAAATATCCCGAGACTCTATTAATACTATATACTATACTAGGCCTATGTGTAGTTATACACTGTTACCCTTTACGCCTATACTGTATATCCTATACTGTACAATATATGCTCAGCACAACCCTTTTGTTTAGATATTTGTGTTCCTTTTTATTTGTCTTTTGCAGCTGTCTAATGGTGTGTACACACGGTCGAGATGCTGTGCTATGCGAGTCCCGATGCGATCAGATCGCATCGGGACGCGCATCGCACGGAATGCAGTCAGTGGCACAATTTAGACTATATAGTGCAGATCTGCACTATATAGTCTTGCATGCCCTCTCTGACTGGCGATGTTCACTCCCACGGGAGCGCAAGCCCTAAAAAAGCATGCGATCTGCATGCGATATGGCTTCTGATGTTCACTATATCAGCAACATCGGAAGCCATATCTCACCGTGTGTACACACTATAACTGCCCCATGTGTACCCCCTTCCCTACCTCCCTTTTCTTCTTTCTGTAACCCCCTCCCCCCTAAAAGTTATTGAACTGTTTTCAATAAAAATATTGATGTAAAAAAAAAAACTAGGGTCCATACTGCCCCAGCGGGCTATGGTGACAGGCCACGACCCCTGATTAATGCATGTCCCTTCCATATCCTCAATGCAAAGCTTGTACATCACTCCAATTTTCAGTCCTCCTGGTGACTCCTACAAAATTCAGCGGGGGGTGGGGCTATTACCATTACAGATATTTAGTGAATCAAGTACATTCATGAATATTATTGACCTCAGTAATACACAGATTTTTCTAGTGATTAATGTCCAATGGTATCTTTAAATATCCATTTTTTTATGCATAATGACAGTTTCCAGATGGGTGACATTGCTTGTGGTTTTGAAACATTCATAAATGCTTGCTATAAAATAATGTTTTTTTTTAAATTTTCCTTAATTTAGCATTTGATGATTTAACAAGTGTATCATTGACGAATGCAAGACGCTCGTTCTTGCTTCTTCACTGCTTGGAGAGAGATAAAGTGGCAGCCAATCAGCTCTTAATTGTCATTTTTCAAACACAGTCTGTAATATGGCAATTAGGAGTTGATTCGCAGGTATTTTATCTGTCAACTGTATCTCTCACCAAGGCTTAGTAAATATACCCAAAAGTATCCACCAATCAGCTCCTGTCATTTTTTCAATCACACTTTGCAAACTGACAGAACCTGATTGGTTGGCACTTTATCTTTCTTCACTTCATCTCTCGACAAGCTTTGATAAATATATCTCTTTACTCTGGTTGTCAAGGGTGTGGTTATGATAGGGTCCATCTGCTAATATCCAACCATGATCGTTATATACAGCAGGGATGTGGCAGATTGACGTGTTGCATTTGAGTTGATAGAATTTACTTCCACTGTAAACATTTTAGTTTTGAGACTTATAAATTTTTTAATGATAAATATGAATATTAAATGTAGATTCCCCTTGTGCAGTGAATTTATTTAGAATCATATAATTCATTGTATATTTTCAGATAACTAGAAGCCAATTAAATGAATTTTTCATTATTTACAAGAATTTTTCAGAATTCCGTAAGACTCCATCTCCAACTAGATAAAAATAGAACAGCAGTTTTCTTTCGTAACAGTTCCAGAGATTTTAGCTAGTGGGGTATTTGGAGACTTATAAATCTAATTTCCCTTATTGCTTTCTCCATATTGTAAGATGTCTACATTCTTTAAAAAATAATTGATGATGGAGGTTTAAGCACAAATTCAAATGTAGAAAATGTAATCAGTACAACTGCCAGTTACTAAGTCATATTGGAGGCTTTTTGAAGATTTAAATTAGCAAAATTACCGTAGAAACAATTAGTGAGGTCTTATGGAACGTCAATGATTGGTAACTCATTAAATCTGATGCTTACATTATGTAAAACAGCGCTCTTAACTTTTCTCAAAGATGACTATTAAGATGAAATCATGATATTTATAACTACAAGTGCTCCTTTTTTTTGTTCATTATACATAGTTATAAACACATTGAAATGATAAGATACTGTTGATAGAAAAATAGAGCACATGTAAATGTCTATTGACAGATGATAAAGATATATCCTCCCCTAGTATCCTCAAAAACTATTTGTTGATTGATGATTGGACTCTCTCTATAAATGTTACATCTGCCCCACCTGCAGTGCACATGGTTTTGCCCATTTTGAGAACAAATTTGTACTGTGATCAGATCTGAATAAGGGCCTGTGTGTGGGCATCTTTAGGGCTAGCTCGGCATAGGTAGAATAATCCATGTATTTCATGATGCACTTCAAGTTTGCAAGTCTCATGGCTCAGCTTGTCCCCCATGGTCTTTTACCCTCTGTGACAGCACAATAACCTTACAGGGACTTTTATCTAGATGGGATGTTTTCCTTGCATATAATTGGATAGAATGGTCGTCATTCAGAAACTGGCTAAACACAATGCTGGCCACAAACGGCTCAAATATCACCAAATGGACTCATATAACCATATTTGAGTTCCCAATGTGATCAGCATGCCTCAGAATCATCCAAGTAAAAATGCACCAGTGGGCCTGATTCAGACCTGCTCACTAGGCTGCATATATCCGCTGCATAGGGAGCAGGTAAACACCACCCAGCCGCACAGACACTCCCCCTTACACATCCGCTCGCATGCAGGAAAGAGCATTCGATGGTCGCTCTTCATTCAATGATTTTTCCTGCCTTTGGTCTATACTTACTTTTCAGGTGGCTGTGTTCCGCCGAATTGGGGCACAGTGCTGACGCCATGCGACGTCAGGTCCCAGCACCGAGTATGGGCGCATTTCTATGGCCGCGCCCACCGTTCTTTTTGGCATGCCCATAAAACGCTGGGCAGTCCCCTACATCCGACCCCTGCCTGCCCATCGCATTGCAAACGCCCCATCAAGTGTAAAACTCGCCGAAGGCCATCGCTGCAGGGGTTTGCTCATGCACATTTTGACTGTGCGCATGCGCAAACCCCCATGGGAGTGAATTTGGACCTGGCCAAGCAGGTCTGAATTACCCCCAGTGACAGGTGATCCAGGTGAGTGTCCAAGACTAGAACTGTCCTATTTGACATGAAGGGCATTATTCGTGTTTATGTTGGGGGCAATAGGAATACAATCATTGTTTTGTGTTGATGTCAGCTGGAATATCTGTTATGTAATAGTGATATTACTGTCACTAGTTTCACATTTTTGCTTGGACAAGGAAAGTGCATACGATTAAGTAACACCGAATGCTAGAAAATGTGGGTGCAGCAGTAACACTGGATGTAGGTGCGGCGAGACAGATGCTGGGAACTGCTCCGTTGAACATCCCCATCATTAATTTGTTTTCATACATTCCAATGGTAGGATTGGCCCATATGAATAAAAGAACAAAAATGTAAGAAACAATGGAAATAACCAATGCTATTTAATCAGACAATACTTTATTGTAGTAAACAAGATGGTTGTATACAGCTAAGTTTCACAACATGATTTTCTGTCCTCACCACAGACAGCCCATCCTCCCTGAAACAATAACACAAATGTCCAGGTCACTACCTTGCTTAAAACAAGTACTAGGGAAGTCAATCTCGGTCATTTATTCAATCCCGGGTTTCGGGAATGAAAAATGCTCAATCCCAGGATTCCCGGCATCCCGTGATTGGTTTAAGTCATTTTTAAAAATGGGGGCCGGGAGGGGGAGGGTGTGTGGGGCGGCCAAGTGCGGGGCACCTGACATGGAGGAGGGCGGGTGGTGCAGCCGGGAAGCAGAGCGACCTGCGTAGCGTGACCTCTGACATATCACGCTGCACAGCCATGGACGTGTGTGTGTGTGTGTACATGTGCTTAGGGCAAACAGAAAAAACAAAAGGACTCACACTAGGTGAGTCAAGCAGCGCTCAGATCAATGAAATGTGCTTAGGGCAGACTGGATGAACCAAGTGGTTCTAGTCTGGCAAAGAATTCTATGTTTCTAAGGCAATATCCATATCAGTGTAAAATTAGAAAGTCATTTTGGAATATGAGAGCCTGTTAAGGAGGTGAGCTTTCCAGTAGGCATATGTGACCATAAAAACAAAATTTGCCTTTGTACTGTATGATAAACTGTAAAACAGTATCACAAATACTTACCATATGTATTCTATTTACTATATAACAACATTCTTTTAAACAAAATGTTTCCGCAAACATTGTTAGTATCCTACTTTTTTATATGTGTGTAATTGAGATACAATTTCACAAGTAAATTATTACATAAAATCATACTTGCCTACTCTCCTGGATCACAAGGAGGCTCCCAAAAATAGGTTGACCCTCCCGGGTCCCCAGAAGGGTAGGTAAGTTTCACAACATCGCCTTCCCAACCTGGACACAACCACACATAAAGTAGTGGGCGGACCGAGCTGCCAAATGATGTAATTCATACTGAATTGCATCATTCTAGCCATGCCTCCAGATGTATAATGCCAGTAATCTCAGCATTATATAGCGAATATAATGCCCCATACTACACCAAGGCTCCACCCCTGCCCCTATAACACTATCCCCCCTCCCAGGCTAAGCCATCATGGCTCTCTTGCAGACAGGAAGTCAGAGAGACACCTGACTTTACTACTTTACGTGTATTCCGCGTCCCGCGTTTATTACTTTACATGTATTCTGCGTCCGCTCGCCACGCTTTGGGCTCGGTGGCTCGCTGTGCTCGCCACACTCTATATAATCAACTCCACGCTGACGTGGATAGTGGGGGTATGAAAAGGTCGGAGGATGCGTACCGCCGCCCCTCACGGGCTCGCTGCGCTTGCCACGCATCGGGTTGGTGTTGATAGTACGGGTGGCGTTGGGGTGCTTTGTAAGCACCCATTACGGTGCTTATACAATTATTTATCTTATAGGGGGCACATTTAACATTGAAAACACCCATTAGGGTGCTTATACAGTTTTAAATCGTATACCATTGTATGTGGCATACAATAGCATACGATGCGATGGTATACAATCGCGTAACATCGCATCACATACCATCGTATGCCTAATGGTATGCGATGCGATGGGCGCCGTGCTAGGAAGTACCCAATGCTGAAAATGTGTGAGTCTTCCACACATAAATAAAAACAGGTTTGTTAACTCATACCTCCCAGCTGTCGTCCGTCCCCCCCCCAACTGTCGTCCGTACCCCCCCCCCCCCCCCCCCCCCCAAAAAAAAAATCCCACAAATTTGGCGGCACTGGGTTTATATGTTGGGAGGTATGGTTAACTTTTGATCTAAAAGAGCTCCCAAACAAGAAAGACAGAAATCTGAATAAATGTATATACTTATCAATGGCACAAACATTCTGCTGTTGTATCTTTACATTCATTTTTGTATGCCTTTTTTAATACAGTGCCAGCTTGCTTTGATTACTTTGCAGTTAAAAACATTTATTCAGACTCAGCAATACTTGAACACATAATGCCCCTATGACAGGACAATGCAATGCCCCATGACAGAAAAGCACGCCTCATTTAATTTAGTCAAAATCCAATTAACCTGCTAGTACTGTTCTCGGTCAATTCAATGAAGAGTGAGTTTGTGGAAGCGAGTTTGTTTCATGAAACTTGCATACAGGGGTGAACGCACATATTGTACTTGAGAAATGCAAGATGAAATCAGAAGAGGCAATTCGCAGTTGTTGAAACAAGGTTGCTCAATATTTCTACAAAAAGCGACCTGGGAGAAGTTCATACAAATGTGGGGAAACCATCCTAAAACCCCAAAGAAGTGGCAACTGTGATAGAAGGCCCATACAGAGGGTTATTAGTGGCCATAAGGAAAATACTGAAAAAGTTCTTAATAGGTGTAAAATTGACGATTGTTGCACTTTTATTAATGGTTGAAAAATTATCGCAAGCACATGTTTTCATCCAATTAAAGACAGAAAATAACGTCTGTATAGTAATTTTTCAGTGTTTTTATATGAGCTTGTAAGAAGTTGGAATAAAAACATTTACTCCTAATCAGCAAGTTCAAAAACCGATCAATACAACATCCCCACACACCTGTCTTACATTATATAATACATTATATAATACATTAATGCAACACAGCAATGCAAGAAAACAGTTCCTCGTTGCCAGGATTTATTATATGGGGTGTTAGATAAAAAAAAAAAATGTGGGAGGCTGGTATTGTGACATTTACATTTACTCTGGAGAGCAGCCATGTACCTGGAAGGGTCCATTGTGGCACATTGGTACAAAGACATTTTATTTTACAATGCAAGAGCATAACATCTCCATTGGCATTAATTTACTACATAAATGAGGCTGCATTGGCCCCATTCCGAATGAATCAGAATTAGGCCAATAATGTTGTACCCATACAAGCTATGAGAGGTGTGCACATATTCTCCCTCAGAAATAACTCCAAGGGTTTATAAAGTGCTGGACGTTGTTTATTAAATGATCAAACTCACTCAATTTTTTTCAATTAACAAACTGTTTTTCCTTAGAAAGACGGCAGCATCTGCTGTTTTATGTTTTATGCTGCATATGCACATAATGTCGTACATGAATTATGTATTTCAGGCACAGTGATTTATGTGTGTATTATGCTTTTCTGTTTGTTTTAAGAGGTTGTACTGTAGTATGCATCACTCATAAATCGAAGCATGTCAGGCTTTAGAACTAGCATACTGTAATTACGTGTATCATGATAAATGGAATGAAAGATGTGATATATAACTATACTACTGTGATTATCACATTCTCATTTTATAAATGAAAACTGTGTTTATTACTATCATTTTTTTACAGTTTGTATAAAATGGGCTATACCTATCCAGGAAAAGAAAACACAATGATAGACGTGTTAGAAACAGGAGTGTGGAACACGGGTGATCACATTAGGGCAAAATGTGAGACAATTTTAAATATGAATAATCAATACAGGAAGGAGCAGGTTACATTTTAAAATAGCTCCAAAATAGCTTTATCAGTCATTGTTTACATCACACTGTGTGCAATTTGGCATAATGCAGGAAGAGAGGATAATATATTGTCAATATGCGGATGAGTGAGAAAATAAATATATTGACCTGTGAGGGGAGGGTACTAAAACCGTGGGACTATAGGTGGGGGGATGTGCTCATAGTAACATAGTAATTAAGGCTGAAAAAATACGTTAGTCCATCGAGTTCAAGCCTATCTAACTTGTAACTACTGACATGAGTAAATCATATCTATAGGATTCCCTTAGTGGCCAAAAATGCATCCAGTTTTGAGTCAATGAGTTCCTGAATGTTACTGCTCTAATGGTGAACAATCCTCTGTACTAGTGTAGTATCACGGTGGCAGTTACATAGTTAGCGTAGCATCCCTGTCAGAATCAACGTAGTGTTCCCGCGGCCAGCATAGTTAGCATAGTCAGCATTCCTGTCAGAAGCAGCGTAGTGTTCCCGCGGCCGCTTTAGTAGTTAGCGTAGTCAGTATTTCACGGCGGCAGTTACATAGTGTTTCCGCGGCCAGCGTAGTCAGTCAGTGTTACGCAGTTAACATAGTCAGTCAGCATTCTGTCAGCACCTTATTACATTGTGTCAGTTATGGTTGCCGACAAATAAACCATCTTTAACCTGCCGCAGACAGAGGAGGAGTCTGTGAATTTTTTACAACACCACCACTTGCTCCCAGAGACAAAGACATGTGTCAATTGGCATCCAATGAGACTTAGGGGGAAATTTACTAAGAATACTAATACAAAAAATCGTATTCGTATTCTTAATACGAATGAATACGACTGGTGTAGTCATATTTTCATTCGTATTACAGAGGATAATTGGTACTTATATGCTAGTTGGGTAGTGACGTGCGGTGAGGTCAGTCACTGGTGAGGCTCTGTATTTTTTCAATTATTATTATTACCAGTTACTTATATAGCGCACACACATATTCTGCAGCGCTGTAAAGAGCATACTATTACCAGATTCTTATATAGCGCACACAAATTCTGCAGCGCTTTACAGAGTATAGTTGAACTTTCATGTCAGTCCCTGCCCCAGTGGAGCTTACACTCTATATGCCCTACCACATGTACACGCACACACAGACATTGTAGGGTTAATTTTTGTTGGAAGCAAACTAACCTACTAGTAAGGCACCTTCTAAAGGCTATGCAACTACACTACTGCTCATTGCACAGTGGGGCTAGATTTAATGTGCACAAGGCTGAAGTTACTGTAGCTATACAGTATACATGCTGGGAGGAGGAATACTGCAGAGTAGTATAGGAGGAGGCTGAGCCATACCTGGGCTCACAGAGGGGGGGGGGGGGGGAGAAGGGGGAGATGGGGGGGAAAGAAGGGGGGAGATGGGGGGAAGAAAGGGGGGGGAGAAGAGGGGAGGGGGGGGGGAGTGAGAGCAGGGGTTTGAAGAAGCTAACCTGAACACAGTTACCAGTAATGATCACCTTGCCAGCCGGGCCTTCTGCTCCTGCTCCCTGACGCTGGGTCTGCTTCACATTCTACCCAGCGAGGGATCTCTACCTCCTGTGACAGACCCTGCGCATGGTCTCCCACTCCGTGGCACCAGCTCTGCTGCAGCCTGCACAGCAGCATGCAGGCGGCAGCGGGCCCCATTAACTTCTGCCATTGCCCCCGGCAAACGCATCCCCCGAGCTACTAGCACAAAGGACGGGGAGCGCTACCATCACAGCCCCTGCTCTGTGTGGAGACTGTGATGTGCTGCCCTGAGCTATGAATGAATCTCACTGCCGCTTTTGGTGCCTGATGCCTGCCATCGCTGATGCCGGTTACCGCCACCCCCTACCACCGGTGCCGGTTCCCCGACGTTGGACTGTTGCAGGTAATGTCTTCTGGGGGTGTCTGGTGATATGTCACCCCCGTATAGTCCAGCAGCAGCAGGCACTGATCACGGCAAATAGGGCTGCCTCCTCTGACCGGATACAGACTGTCTGTGCGTGACAGACAGTATCCACTGTCCTATCACATCTGTCTCAGTGACAGCCCTGTCACAGAGGCAGATGTGTCCGTGCCGCTTCCATGTCAGTTTCTAATGGGCTTTTCCGACTCTTTTTTGAGCCCGTCCTAAGCTCTGCCCCCCGCTGCTGACAATTTTGAATTGTCAGCATGAGGCACAGCTCCTGCTGCCTCCCAGACTCCCTACAGTGTCCCACCACATAAATTAAGATATTTATTACACAGTAAACTGTATGTGTTTTAAATATCTTTGTATTTTCTTTTTAATCATTTATAACAGGGGAGGCTCTGCCTCCCCTGCCTCCCCTGACTGCACGTCCCTGTAGTTGGGCGCCCGTTACGTAATTTGCGTAGCGGTGTATTGAGAATACCAATGCACCACTGTGCTGGATACGTAAATGACGTAACTTACGCAAATTACGTAAGTTATGCAAATTACGTAACTGGAGCCCTGCTAATACATAAAAGATCATATGCCCACTATCCACGTCATACCCCCAGTGTCCTCGTGGGTGTGGAGTAAAGTTTAGAAAGTGTGGCGAGTGCAGCGAGCCACCGAGCCCGAAGCATGGCGAGTGCAGCGAGCCCCGCGAGGGGACGTGTACCTGCATCCCCTCATGGGGCTCGCCCCGCAAGGGGACGCGTACCTGCGTCCCCTCGTGGGGCTCGCTGCCACAAGTTCAGATCTCATGAAATATGCAAATTATCGGAAAAATGCAATTTAAAAAAGTGCGATGTGGTGCGATTTCTTCTCCTGCAGCCACCGCTTCTCTCACTGCCGCGTCTCTTCCGGGATGGCTACTGCGCATGCGCTAGATAATGGCTAAGATGATGACGCTGGATCATCAGCAGCCCCACCTTTTCAGCCGGCATTAAACCATACCTCCCAACAGTCCCGATTGTCAGGGCCTGTCCCGCTGTCCCACCCGCGGGCGGCAGTGTCCCGCGGTGTGGGGGGGGCTGTTGGGAGTGCCCCCTGTCAGCTGCTAAGCAGCGGGGAATAAACGCTGTGCGCATGCGCACAGCGTCTATTCCCGCAGCCAGGGGGCTGGGGGCATGGCTAGAGGCTCACAGAGCCTCTGGGTCATGCCCCCATAGTGGCAAAATGGGGGCGTGGCCTCGCGGGGGGGGGGGAGCCGCGCGTATAGACCATGCCCCCAAATTAGGCCACGCCCCCGGAAATTTCGACGCGCCTCTGGCGCGCAGCAGCAGCATCCCGACTCCCAGGCTGCAAAAGTTGGGAGGTATGATTAAACTGTTTTTATAACAAAGAACTTATGGTGCCATTAGTGCAGCAAACCCCCCCACCCCAAAACCCCCCCAAAGAAATATGTATGTGGCTATGTACATAAAGAACAAGGCATACTGTGTACAGGATTATGTTCCCTCACATATCTACAGTATACTGCAGTGATTGCCACACGTATGAAAAAGAAAGATTTGGAACCTGTATTGCAGCTTCAACACGAATATAAATAAAATGAAAGAAAGAGCAATTTTTAATGCCCACATAGTGTAAAAAAAATTCACATACTGTGGAGATAAAATTAGAACACCGCACCTTGTAAGCACCTTGTAAGTGCCACTTGCATAGGATAGTATCTTAAAAAATAATAATTCTAGCAGCCAAAAAAACACAAAGAACTTTTCAACAATGTGGCAACATTACTACAACTGCCTGTAGGCATTGCTGATTACAGTGCTAACTGGACTGTTAGGATTAGTGCCTTCAGAAAAACTAGACCCTGAATCATCTGCATAATTCTGCACATTGCCATACTGTTTACTATATCCTGTGCCATTGAGACTATTATGTATTGTCTCCTGTGGACTGGTATTAGCATGAGGCCTGCTTGGCACTGTGGCATGTGCATAATTACTGCCTGTATCTTCAGTAAAACTTCACCCTGGGGAGTACTTTGGTTTGGATTTGAAGGCCTAAATGTGCAGCCTCTGTTATGATGTGGTGGATTACAATAATCACCCTCAGCGTACGCAGGACTATACGTCTTGTAAGGGTGCAGATTCTGTAATGTAGACACCATATTGGTAAGGAAGGTCATCTGTGCCTCTCTGTTTTCACCCGCTATTCGTTCGTGGAGACCCACGAGCTGTGTGAGAAACGAATCTTGTACCTGTCTCTCATTGTCAAAGAAGCGCTGCAGCCGGGCATCCTCTTGAGTTTGGAATTCAACATCGGATTCTCGCAGATGATCAACCAGGATTCTTGACATTGGGCATGCAGCAAGCTCCATCTTTGATGTTTTCTTCTTCCTTGCAGGTACATCAAATACTACAAAGAAAGGAAGATAATCAGTCATTACAATCGAATAGCAGCCATGTCAGTATATATATGGTTGAGGCCTTCTCGTGGCTAGCCACCAATTGATTGTGTACTCACAATCCTTCATACCATCTAGAGCAGGCATGGCCAACCTGTGGCTCTCCAGATGTTGTCAAACTAAAAATCCCATCATGCCTTGCCACAGTTTTGCTATAAGGGAGTGTTAAAACTGTGGCAAGGCATGCTGGGATTTGTAGTTTTACAACATCTGGACAGCCACAGGTTGACCTGTCCTGATCTAGAGGCTCCCAAATTATGTGAATGGGTTTCCCTAATGTTTTTGTATATATACTGTAGGCTCCACTAGCATGGGGTGCAATGCTAATGCCAGGGGACACACTTGACGGGGTCCCGTGGCCACAGCATTACCCACCCAAACTAGTCAGCACAGGCCGGGGGTTCTTGGGGAAGTAGGGACCCGCAAATAAAGGGGACCCCCTCTCCAGGGCACACCAGGCCTGTGCTGTAGGTTGTTAGCTGTTTTACAAAATATTGGCTTTGGAACTACAGGTCCCAGCAAGCCTGCCACACATGCTGGTACTTGGGAGAACCACATGTACCAGCATGTGTGGCATTAAAGGCCCTCCATTACCTATAGCCCCCTGTAAAACAAATATTAAAACAGATACACAAACAATATTTTTAAAAACTTACTGTTACGACGCAGTCGGGGTCTCAGCCTGTGCAGGAGTTGGTGTCCCAGATGGTGTACTGTTGCTGACTCCACTGTCCTCCACCTCACTCTCTATTGGATCGGTTAATGGGTCCTCCATGGCAGCAATAGGATCAGGATTGCTGTTGTTTGTGCTGTCATCCAAATCCATTGCAGGTGGGCATGATGGGCTGCATTCTGGAGTTATGCTCCATGCTGAAGCTGCACTGGATGATGATATGGCAACGGGGCTCACCAGGGCAAAATTGCCAAACACTTTGTTACATTGGTCAAAGTAAACCCATTCCATCCTCCCAGCACCACTTTTCCACCTGTTATTGTCACAAACTTTGTTGTAGTATTTGCGGAGAGCTTTTAGTTTGTTGACTACCTGTTGCTGGGTACGCACAATGCCCCTTTAGGTGAGGATCTTGGCAATATTGGTATAGAATACAGCGTCCTTCACTGTGCCAGTGATTTGTTTCCTGATCTCTTCCTCCCCTCTGACCGCCAGCAGCTCACGGACCTCCTCGTCTTTCCAATGTGCCATGCCTGTCTGCTTTTGTGCTGCAGCACAGCACATATCTGACGCCTCTGCCACGCCCGCTCAGCCAATCAGGGACCCAGAAATGCCCAGCCAATCGCGCAGCTCATGCTGCACAGCCAATAAGCACTTTTTATCAATTGCCGGGATAAAAAAATCCCATTCGGTGCCTTTCACACAGCCGGGAACACGGATAAGACACGGGAAAAACACAGGTAAATAAATACCTGGGTCGAAGTCCAGGGAATTTAGACCCGTGTTGACCCTTTCAGACACAAAAAAAACATGGTTGACACGGCAAGAGCGGGGAAATTACTGGGTCTTTTTTTTCTGTCTGAAAGGGGTATAACTCTCTCTGCATGTGTTACATCTGCCCCACCTGCAGTGCACATGGCTTTGCCCATTTTGAGAACAAATTTGTACTGCGATCAGATCTGAATAAGGGCCATAGTCTGATTTAAAACAAATCTTCACAGTAGCTATACCTTGATTCCAATTCCCCAGATTTAGATTTGGGATCAGTATGGAAAATTGGAATTAGGGCTCCACCATTGCTATGTATTTTTCTGTTCTTAAAATAATAATTAGCTTATTAACAGAACATAGCTATGTAGGTACCTTTGCACAAGTGTTAGTTGTGTATGTGTACATCTACAGGATTCCGTGTGCATGTGTAAGATGGGAAACAGCCAGAAGATGGACCATCATGAGTGCATCAGTACAGTTCACTATAGCTGACATAATCATGGGTTCCAGACAGCCTTTCAATAAAACTCACTCTTCATTAAACACCTCTGGCACACACTTCATGCTGTATCAGCTTTCTCTGCTGTCTTCCATTAGATTGTTTACACTTTAATGTCCATTGTCCAATATAGGGGCCTGGGCTAATGGAATATGGGAGAACCCATTTTTATCACTCTGCAAGCTAGAGATGGGGCTGTCTGCAGTGCCAGTTTTTTATCTGTGACAGGAGACTAGTGCTGCAGGAAAGTATCACACTGCAGAAGAGCTGGCTCTTTGGTTTCACCCTTTTTTAAACTATTGCCGCAACTGACATTCACATTACTGTTCTCATTGGGATTGGTGTTTATGTGATCTGACTGGGATTTATGTCATCCAACTTTACCTGTAGTTTGGGCAAATTTATTAGTACTGAGCTTTATGCACAGTAGAGATGAGCGCCGGGGCCAAAGATTTGTATTTGTATTCGGCGTTGGGATTTGGATTTGGCTTTGTCAAGCGGCGGTGAAAAGCTTTGGATTTGGATTTTTTCAAAGATGGTCATAAAATGCCCAAATCACGTAATTTTAGCGTTTTTTTGTCCCTAGAGTAATATTAACCTCAATAAGATTCATTTCCAGCCCTTTCCAGACAATTTTGACCACTTTACAGCTCACAATGTTGTTTTCATTCAATTTAGGCCAAGGTCTGCAGCAAGCTGGCTGGTTATTAACAAACGGAACTTCTGACAGTATAGTATGGTTTATTGGGGTGCAGTACACACAAACAATAAAGAGCAAATTGTTTTACATTTTTACTGTTATTTTTTTGTAATGTGCAGCTTGTATATTTCTGTGTGGAGGCAGAACAATCACACACGGAAATTCTGACAGTATAGTATGGGTGCAGTATACATAAACAATAAAGAGAAAAATAGTTTTGAATTTTTACTGTTATTTTGTTGTAGTGTGCAGCTTGTATAATGCTGCGTGGAGGCATAACAATCACACATGGAACTTATGGTGTATACTATTGGGGTGCAGTACACACACAAAAAAATAAAGAAAAGCACTTTTTTTTAATGGACGGGGCTTGTATAACACTGCGTGGAGGCAGAACAATCACACACGGAACTTCTGACAGTAGAAGATATTGGATTGCAGTGCAGCACACCACACACCACAATGAAAACAAAAAATGAAAAGCTGACTGACAGCCTGCCTGTGTACTTTACCCCACTACACTGACTCACAGCCTGCCTAACACACGACCAGTACAATGTAAGTAAATAACCTAACAAACCCCAGCACATAACCCTGCACAGCACAAACCCCTCTGCACTGCACAAACCCATCTGCACTGCACAAACCCCTCTGCACTGCACAAGGTAAGTAACCCCTCTGCACTGCACGAACCCCTCTGCACAGCACAAACCCCTCTGCACTGCACAAGGTAAGTAACCCCTCTGCACTGTATGAACCCCTCTGCACAGCACAAACCCCTCTGCACTGCACAAACTCCTCTGCACGGCACAACAACCCTCTGCACAGCACATACCCTCTGCACTGCAAAAGCACAACACCCCTCTGCACTGCACAGCACCCCTCTGTACTGCACAGCCCCCCTCTGCACTGCACTGCACCCCTATGCACAACAACCCTCTGCAAGCACAACACCCCTCTGCACAACTCCCAGACCCCTGAACTGCAGAGCTGTGCGCAGCTTGTGGAAGCGTGATTGTGATATGGCACCGAATTCTCGAGACGCCGAGCCTTTATAGACACGACGTCTCACAAAAATCCGATGACAGATTGGCCAGTTCAGCCACGCTCGGGTTTCTGAACAAAGCCAGAAACTTGCGAGCGTGGCTCGCGTGGCGTGGAACCGGCTGTGTTCGGAGTGATTCGGATTCTGGGGAATCCGGACCGTTCATCTCTAGTGCACAGCTGCAGCTTACTATAAGTGCAGTCGATTGGCTTTCCTAGTCTCCTTCTCTAAACTCAACCTGGCCTGTCTCTGCGCTTTAACGTTTGGTTCTTCACTCAACACACACTGTTGGTCAGCTATAAGACAAGAATAATGTTATCTCAAAGGCTTGGACATGACTGCTCACTTCTCTTTGGATCTCTGTTAAGGTTATTTACACTAATCAGTAGGGACAGTGGAGAAGTGTACCATGGCAGCCAATCAGCTGCTACGTATATACTTATAGAATGCCCTTGATAAATGGTTACCTCAAAGCTGATTAGTTGCCATGGCACAGTTCTCCACGAGGACACTTCCCCATTCTTATCACTGCTTCATACATTTACCCCATTATCCCACTTACATACTGTATAGGCTTCTCAGAGTACTGAATGTGAGTTCTGTACTTGATTGGGCTCTCATTGAGGGCCAGATGTACTAAGTTGAAAAGTGATAAAATGGAGAGTGATAAACCACCAGCCCCTACCTGCCATGTTACAGGCTATGTTTGAAAAATTACAGGTAGGGTTTATGGTTTATCACTCTCCATTTTATCACTTTTCAAGGCTAAGCTTGCCCTTATACATCAGATCATATACAGGCTCTTCATACACTTCCACACTCATAGTGAAGCCCCTTATAGGTGTATCCTGGTGCCACTAGAGGAAATAAGCCTAAGAAATGTAAATGTTATAATTAGCAGCGTCTCCTACCTGTGAGTAGGAGTGTGCTGCTACTGGCCGCACCGCTGGGTCTGTGCCGTTCCCCGCCACCAGATCACTGCCAGTCCCTGCCTCCAGGTCTCTGCCAGTCCCCACTGACAAGGTCCTGGTGCCTGTACTAACCAGTTGTCAGGTGCCGGGCCTGGCACATGCACAGTACTAGCGGAGGTACTGTGCATGTACAAAAGCCTGGCTTATATGGGATGCAATGGCTGCAGCCAATAGAAGCTGGCTTGGGTTGCATGGTAAGGTATCGAAAGGCTTCCTTGAGGAAGCCAGCTCTGTGCTTATCACAGCCCGGATTGGCAGTCACGGAGGGAGGGAATACTGGGGCTGCCTGTCACGCAGTTGACTGGCAGGTAGAACTTCCAATCGGAAGTCACTGCCAGTCACAGTGAAGCCACTAGCTTCACCAATGCAGAGGAGGTAGTGGATTTTACCTGGGGAGCTGCAGTCTTGCAGCCCATAGGTAAAAACTGCCACTGATTATTATATACTTTTCATTACCTTCATTTAAATACACACTGTCAAATGAGTTCCAGCCCATGATATTTGTCTGGTACCAAACTACCACGGTTGCAGTTTGGCATGTTTCTGAGCCTTGTGCCGAGCCCAAACTGCCCACACACCCATCCATACATGAAATATATAATTTTTGCATTTGTCAGAGAACATTAATTTTCATTACATGAAATCAGGTATATAATTCTTGAGCCCTTGAGTAGAACAAATATAATGTGAAGTAGTCCCAAATATCCACCTAGTCAACCAATTGACTCTTTTCCACCTTCAACCCTCTTATGTTCCACTCATTCTACCATCACTATACATGAGTCTGACTTTAAACATAAAATTGCCACCATTCATCAATATATATCCTTTTATCACATGCAACACACCCACTTGTTTCACCACTCTATCCACCCTCAGTTCTTTCTCCCCCAGTACTGGAGACAGGGTCATCACACTCCTCTATTCATCATTCCTCTTAATCAGGGCTTAAAGTGGTCATGCAGAGGTGGGGGAACTCATTTATCTATGCCACCTAATTACACCCCCTCCCCTCCCCCCATTAGGCAGAGACAGGGCCAGTGGTAGGGTTTTTGGCATCCCCCTGCAAACTAGAATGCTTCTCTGTGAGAATTACTGTGCAGGGTCAATGTGGAGGTAAAAATGTTCCACCTCACCATTAGCGATGGTGGAACTCAGTTCTACCAAGTCCCCCCTCACTTTAACCCCTGCTCTTAATTAATCGCATCAATCCCATTTTCCCCCCAACTTTTATACTCATTCCATCAAGATCACCTCTATATTCTGCACATGACTAACTCTCTATTTGCAGTCCCAATTTCTAAATCCCTACACTAACTCTCCATAACCTACAAAATCCAATGCAGTGCAATCCAATTCAATAATTTTCCACTGCTAATGGATTCCCCAAGGTCTACCCTATTAGCTCTGATGCCGGTGCAGTCTTCCCCGATAAGCAACCCTACAGAGCCGCCTTAACACATAGGTCTGGGAAGTTATCCTAGATAACTGCAAACAGAGTTTTTTGGGCCAGAAAAAATGGGCTTTAATAGAATAGTCCAATACTCACCATCGGGCTAAAATCGGGAAACAATTTTTTTGGGGGGGTGATCCACCTCCCCAAATTTTTTACATTTGGAATTAACCCTGAACATAACAATCATTCTCTCTTTCTTGCACTATAGATTGTATAGATATGTTTCTAATGAATTGATAGCTTCAGTGGCATCACTAGCCAGTTGTGAGGGGTGTGGCCAGCACCCGGGTGTCATCCTCAAAAGGGGTGATACCAAAGTGGCGCCTCTTCTGCAATGTGTTGTTCTCCTGCAGCACTCAGCCCCTGTCACATATAAAAAGCTGGCACAGCAGCCAGCATCTCCATGGCTTTAGGTCACACCCCCTTTTCAGGTGGTCACGCTTCTGATACGGTGGGTATGTTAATGCAGAGTGTGCATCGGGTGTCACCCAGTAATGCCTCTGGATAGCACTCCACCTAAGGTCTTGTTGTATGTATTGTAAGCTTGCAGCAGGGCCCTCCTACATCCATGTCTATCTGTTTTTACCCAGTTTGTTCTATCACTGTCTACAATTGTAAAGCTCACCGGATTTTCTGTGCTATATAACAAACTATAAATAAATGTAGATTAATAATCCCATTCTATTATCATTAGTATATACCATCATTCCATTCCATGTTTTATTTGAGTATGATAAAATTATTTTCAGATCTATAGCATGCCCATTGTCAGAGATATAACTGTTCACATTGTGTTTTATCCTGACAGTCCATGAAATTCACCAGATGGAGAGAAAAAAAAACATTTTTTTTTTTGATATTCAGAAGAAATTCTCATATTCACCAGCTGTCACCCATTTGTCCCATTGCATTCAATCAGTAATTTAATTTAGCTTATTATATTATAGATCAGAAAAAGACAGCAAACAATATGGGAAGATGAATAAATCTGACAATTGAACAAGCCTTTCCTTTTACAGTAAATTTAGCATTTGATTTTTATTTCCTGAACACACTTATACATAGAAGTCATTATTATTAAAATTCAGCAGCACCTAGCAAACATTATATTAAATCCTCCAGACAAAGTACACTGCTCAAAAAAATAAAGGGAACACTTAAACAACACAATGTAACTCCAAGTCAATCACACTTCTGTTAAATCAAATTGTCCACTTAGGAAGCAACACTGATTGACAATCAATTTCACATGCTGTTGTGCAAATGGAATAGACAACAGGTGGAAATTATAGGAAATTAGCAAGACACCCCCAATAAAGGAGTTGTTCTGCAGGTGGTGACCACAGACCACCTCTCAGCTCCTATGCTTTCTGGCTGATGTTTTAGTCACATTTGAAAGCTGGTGGTGCTTTCACTCTAGGGGTAGCATGAGACGGAGTCTACAACCCACCGAAGTGGCTCAGGTAGTGCAGCTCATCCAGGATGGCACATCAATGCGAGGTGTGGCAAGAAGGTTTGCTGTGTCTGTCAGCGTAGTGTCCAGAGCATGGAGGCGCTACCAGGAGACAGGCCAGCACACCAGGAGACGTGGAGGAGGCCGTAGGAGGGCAACAACTCAGCAGCAGGACTGCTACCTCCGCCTTTGTGCAAGGAGGAACAGGAGGAGCACTTCCAGAGCCCTGCAAAATGACCTCCAGCAGGCCACAAATGTGCATGTGTCTACTCAAACAGTCAGAAACAGACTCCATGAGGGTGGTAATGAGGGCCCGATGTCCACAGGTGTCCACTGTGCAGGACGTTTGGAATTTGCCAGAGAACACCAAGATTGGCAAATTCCCCATTGGCACCCTGTGCTCTTCACGTGACAGAGTCTGAAGATGCCAAGGAGAACGTTCTGCTGCCTGCAACATCCTCCAGCATGACCGGTTTGGATGGTGAGTCAGTAATGGTGTGGGATGGCATATCTTTGGGGGGCCGCACAGCCCTCCATGTGCTCGCCAGAGTTAGCCTGACTGCCATTAGGTACCGAGATGAGATCCTCAGACCCCTTTTGAGACCACATGCTTTTGCGGTTGGCCCCTGGGTTCCTCCTAATGCAAGACAATGTTAGACCTCATGTGGCTGGAGCGACACACAGCAGTTCCTGCAAGATGAAGGCATTGATGCTATGAACTGGCCCGCCTGTTCCCCAGACCTGAATCAAATTGAGCACATCTGGGACATCATGTCTCGCTCCATCCACCAACGCTACGTTGCACCACAGACTGTCCAGGAGTTGGCGAATGCTTTAGTTCAGGTCTGGGAGGAGGTCATACTGGTAGTGAAGGCCACACACACTACTGAGCCTCATTTTGACTTGTTTTAAGGACATTACATCAAAGTTGGATTAGCCTGTAGTGTGTTTTTCCACTTTAATTTTGAGTGTGACTCCAAATCCAGACCTCCATGGGTTAATAAATTTGATTTCCATTGATAATTTTTGTGTGATTTTGTTGTCAGCAAAGGGGGAGATTCTCTAAACAAGAAATGTGGTAAAAACCCCGTTATCAGGGTTTTTACCGCATTTTGGGATTCTGTAAGCGTTAACCCGGCGGGGGGCATCGCCAGAAAAATCTGGCGATGCCCCATTGAAGCCAAAGGGCTTCTACCGCATCCCACCACCGCCCCGCAACGACCCCCCGCCACCCCGCACGGACCCCCGCCGCCCCGCAATGCCCCCTCACCTGTGTCCGGGCAGCACAGAGCTGTGCTGCCCGGACCTGTGACCTCCTCCCTGCACTGATCCTCTTCCGGGTGCAGGGAGGAGGAGAGCCCGGCGCAGCAGCAGCGCCAGGTGTGTGAGGGAGGGGGAGCTGCCGGGACCTGCTGGGACCCGGCGACTCTCACCGCAAAGGACAGCTCTTAACGCAAGAGCTGTCCTTTGCTATAATTATCGCATATGTTAGAACATATGCAATAATTATAAATGCGATGGGCGGCGAAGGGGGGCGGAGATTCTTAGAGAATCTCCCCTAAAGTATTTATTAAGAATATTTCATTCATTCAGATCTAGGATGTATTATTTAGTGTTCCCTTTATTTTTTTGAGCAGTGTATATATCAGGCTGAAAAAGATTCAGAGAGTTCAGGGAGGGCTTTTGAAAGCTTTCAGTAGAGAGGGGGCTCTATTGAGACTATACAAATTTGAGCAGATTGTTACTGTAGAAATGCGGTTTTAGAAACTGCATGAAATATAAAAAAATGTAGAAGAGTTTGGAAGGTGATGAAATGACAGTAAAAGCCTTCCAGCAAAGTCTGCGTGACCTCATGCACTAAAGTGCAAACTGTTGATCTCCCCACTCCAATCAAGCAAGCGACTGTGCGGTGTTCTCCAGGGCTAACATATCACCATAACAATATAGCAAGTCTCTTTTTCGGTGAAATGGGTTTTCTCTTTTCTGCAGTTTGTGGTCTGCCTAGAAAGTGCAAGGGTGAGAAGGTCCAGCACATACTGAAAAGTAGGCATGGCCATCTACCACCGATGATTTGAAATCATCGATGGTTCATGGGTGATGTCGAATACTTTTGCCATTGATGGGGGAGAACCAGATGGTTTCCCTCCATCGATGGAATAGCAAAATTTTCAAAGTGCCGGGACACTGAGCATAGCTCTGCCCCCGACACCCGCAAAGCCCCGTCCCCGTGTTTTGATTGGCCCACAGGCCAATGACCATCGATATGCAAAAATATCGATGGTCATCCATTGCATAGTTAAGCACTATCGATGGCCAGTTCCAGAATTGGCAACCATCGATGGCAATGGCAATGGCAATGAAATGGGGCCTACACATGGGGTAATTTCAGCCCATTTCTAAGTGATCTGACTAGATTGCTTAGAAAATTACCCTACATGTGAAGGGGCCACAGCAATATGTGGCCCCGTGCATCGCTATAGCCGGGAATGTAAGATCCTGCATGCAAGATAAACCTAGTCAGATCGCCAGTCAAGGCCAGTGTTCTTACCAGAGAACACTGTCCCTGACAGATCGCTGAGCACACATCACTGACACATCACTGTGCAGCGCTGTGTGCTGAGTGATCTTGCTGAGGGATCTAGCATCGATTAGATCGCTCTGCACAGTCGCCCCATGCATACCTCCCAACTTTTATGCAGCTGAAAACAGGCCACGCCCCCATTTCCCGCCCATCTGCAATGCTAAATGCATGCGCACAATGTCTATTCCGTTCAGGCTGGGGGGACATCCAACTGACCCCCCCTACCCCCACCGCGGGACACTGGCGATCCCGGGCGGGGGGCTGGACCGCCCCAAATTACCAGGACGGTCCCGTGAAAAATGGGACAATTGAGAGGTATGCCCATGCGTAGGCTTCATATGGATTCCTCAGTCCTCTATGTAATACTTTGTATTACCCCAAACAAAACTTCAATAAACTGTACCCGTGGCTGGTATTTACAGTACGTGAGGAGTTAATAATCTGATCCTGGTAGGTGATATCAGTCAATGCTGATGGCACTTATGATTTGCTGGCGGGGGTACCTTGTCTATGGATGTGCCACTGTTCTTGGCATGTCTATTTCAAAATGATGCAGGATACACTACACCACCGAATGATATAGTGGTGATGGCAGTATGCACGATTACTTACCTGCTGAAGTTCTTAAGCCAGGGGGGAAGGAGAGGGATCTTTTGGATTCCTCTCTGGGAACTGTTTGTGGTAACAAGCCCATATGCTTCTATAGGCAATGCCATGTATAGGCGGTATAGCCCAATAGGCAATACGTGACACGTTTTGAGCTTCATGCATCTAGGCACATCCAAACCCCATATAATCCTCTGAGGACTACAGTGCCGATGATCCACAGAGATTTACTTCTAATATCTGTTGCGGACCATATTAACCCTTTGAGTGCCGACATCTCTGAGAGATGCGCAAAATAGCCGCTAAACATGCCAGTGTCGCTCACTTTTGTTATATAAATTCAACTAAAAATGTCGTGTAAAAAAAGATTATATTTCCTATATAAGGTAAACATTACAGGTCATTATGATGAATAAAAAGGTTTGCTTGGCAATTTTCACACCTAATTTCACTTGGCACTCAAAGGGTTAATACGGAACCAGTTAATGCAGTAAGCCTAACAAAAATGGCATTTATTGAATACATTTTGTTACTGGATATATCTTGCCCTTATTTATTAACAGTTTCTTATATAGCGCACACATATTCCGCAGTTCTTTACAGAGTATAATTGAACATTCACATCAGTCCCTGCCCCAGTGGAGCTCACAATCTATATTCCCTACCACATGTACACGCACACACACAGACATTCTAGGGTTAATTTTGTTGCGAGCCAATTAGCCTACCAGTATATTTTTGGATTGTGGGAGGAAACCAGAGTAACTGGAGGAAACCCACGCAAGTATGGGGAGAATATACAAACTCCACACAGTTAGAGCGATGATGGGAATCAAACCCATGAGTGCTGTGAGGCAGTAATGCTAACCATGATTACACCATCCATTCTGATTGATATGCGCATTACAACATTAGTTTGGTTTGTTCACTACTCCTTGAAGTTGTGCACTGAAGTTTTTTTCCAGATAAAGTGGACATAAAGCAGAAGGTGATGATGCACCAGCCAATCAGCTATGTTTGAAAAATGGCATTTAGGAGTTGATTGGCTGGTGCTGTTATCACCTTCCACTTTATCGCTTCACCAGGTTTAATGCATCGGGCCAATTCTTACAAATGCTTCCTTCTGCACGCATGTGCCTTTGTAGTGTATGGCTCACACTAGCCCACATGTAAGGTAACTGCCTTATCATGCCCAACTAAATAACATTTAGCTCCTTCACCTGCATTACATTTCTAAACAGACTTCACTCACATTTGATCAAAGTCTTTCTGTTTTTTTCACCAGTGCCCGCAGTCATTTTAGGTGTGTGACGATATAATGGCCCTCTCCATCCTGTCTTAGGGGAGTGCATCTCTGGTGTAACAGCGGAGGAGGATTTTCCATTCAATTCCCCCTGTCACCATGGGAGCTACGGGGAGATTATAAATGCACTGCGCAGCCTGTGCTCTTCCATCATAAAAACTTACACAGCAGATAAATCTTACTTTATAGTCCTTTGTGTGTGCTCTGTATTCATCCCTGTAGCCTGAGTCAGCTGCCTGGGATATATTCCGTAACTGATCATTCTGTGTGCAGCTACCTGAGCAGCTCCCAGTAAGACAATGGCAGAGAAGCTGCAGGACAATAAAAATACCCTTTTCCTTGTTATGTTTATTATCCACACACAAAACAGCTGTGGACAACATTATAATAGAAGGTTATATGTAATCACACACACATTGCTAGTGGCGATGCGTTCATAAGGGTGACAGGGTCTAGGTCAACAGTCAAAAAGGTTGACAGTGAAAAGGTTGACATATAAAAAAGGACGATGTGCATTTGGTCAACATGGTCAAAAGGTTGACACAAGCAAAAGGTGGACATAAACAAAGTGGACATTAGTTTTTCACACTTTTTTTTTTTTTAAAGGACTTGTTCATACAATCGGACCCCGACAGTCAGTATACCGGAATCCCGACTGCCAGTGCTCGGACAGGGGGGTCGAGCACAAAGAAGCCCACTTATATTGTGTCTGTGTCAACCTATGTCGACAGACACCCATTTTTTTAAGCTCATATCGAACCTTTTCATGTCAAACTTTTTAATGTCAACCTTTTGCTTATGTTGACCCTGTCACCATGTTGACCTAATACATTTCGACCTTTTTTCATGTGTCGACCTTTTGACTGAAGAACAATAGTGGTTGACCTTTTGACTGAAGAACAATAGTGGTTGACCTTTTGACTGAAGAACAATAGTGGTTGACCTTTTGACTGAAGAACAATAGTGGTCGACCTTTTGACTGAAGAACAATAGTGGTCGACCTTTTGACTGAAGAACAATAGTGGTTGACTTTTTGACTGTCGACCTAAACACTATCGAGCTAACAGCCCGTACCCTTGATAGTTCCCCAACAACCAACTGCTGTATATTGGGTTGTACAAATGTGTAGTGGTTAGCATTGCGGCCTCACAGCACTTATGTCAATTCCTGAATGGGTCTCTATCTGAAGGGCCAGATTATAATGGGGGCACAGAGGGTCAGTACCCCTGGCCCCCCCTGTGATTGGCATATATATATTTTTTTTTAATATTTATTTTTTTAGCTAATGGTTTTGTGCATGGGAGTGGGGTAGTGCTGCAGCTTCACCTGCCAATGTGACAATGATTCTGCCAATGTGACAATGATTAATGGTGCTGAGCATCAGGAGTCAAGGCACACCTTCTGCAAAGTGTTATCGGACTTAGTCAACTCCCAGTAATGGATTGTGCGACAATGTCAGAGGCTGAGAGGTTTGTGCTGAGCTCTGCTTGGTGGAGCTCATCATATGCTTCTCAGGCCCATGAAGGATAGCAGCAGCAGCAGCTGCCTTGACATGGGAGGGTTTTTAATCAGAGGCAGTGCTGAGCCTGTCAGAGCTCCTACAGAGTATTCTACCATGCAATTTGTGGCCAGTAATGACAAGTAGGAGGGGGCCCCCCTTACTAAAGTTCCCCAGGCCCCCCGAAGGCTTAATCCGGCTCTGTCTATCTGAATGGAGTTTGTATGTTCTCCCTATGTTTGCTTCCTCCCACATGCCACAAAATCGTACTGACAAGTTACTTGGCTTCTGGCAAAAGTGCCTAGTGCGTGCACACTTGTATGACAGGAGATTGCGACTGTAATATACATTATAATGAAGACTGATATGAATGACAAATATTCTCTGTACCGTGTTGCATACATTAGGGCTAATTCATAATGTGAGAATTTGCAGTCAACTGCAAGGAGTAAGCCACCGACCAGATAGAAAGACTATCCACCCTTTGCTAAATTGCGAATGGATTTCTAATCGGCATACGCCTGCAAATAAGCAATTTCCGAACCATCAAAATGATTTTGCTGTCTGAACAAAGGTCTGAGGCTTCCACTAATCTGCAACTGATACAGGCTTGAAGTGGCCATCACTGATGTCACAGAGCCTCCTCAAAAATACCTGGGAACCGTACACCTGTTATTTTTTCTGACACACCCAGAAAAGCCGGGCGCCCACCCCCAAATGCTGGCTTCCTGTCAGTCACATTGCGAGAGGACTACAATTCTGATCAATACACATTTTCTGTCGCTATTTCCCAGGTCGTTCGTAAGTTGCACTATTTGCGAAATCTGTAATTAGCAGTCCATGCTGAATTAGCCCCATTGGTGGCATAATAACATTTACATAACTTATTGAGCCCAAGTCACTTCATATGGAACATAGGTAGGAAAAGCAAACTCCCAATCATATTATCACACAGGGAAAGCGAGGAAAATGGACATGAACCCTCTTCCTGCTCGTTATCTTTTTACACCACTGGTTACACTGGCAACGATTCCCATGCTGTTTATAAGAATGGCATTAGCTGAGCGCTGTGTACACACATGTAACTAGGGAAAGAATTAGACTTGGACTGAGCATCATGCCAGCAATACTGACTTTAATATTTCCTATTTCCATTTTCCTCCCGTATTACAGCATGGGAACCAGCAGCAGCAGAGCCCATTTGCAGCCAGGAGCCACTCAGCATAGTGTAGTAGTGTACCAAAGCAGCAGCAGCAGAACTAGTACTGAGTCTGACCAAACCCTCACCCATCCCTCACAGCGAGCCCAGTGCAATGGAGGCAAGGGGGAGGAGATTGCTGTGATTGGCTGGTGGATGCTGATGGCTTCGCAGAAGCCTGATCCCAGACAGCAGCAGAATAATACAGCAGCATGTTCTGTTTGCCCACAGCAAGGACACTCTGCTTCATGTGCAAGGTAAGTTAAGCTGCTGGGAACTTGCCTTTTGTGTTTCTTTGCTGGGCCTGCAAGCTGCTGTCGTTGTGGCAGATACACTTTCCCATTCCGGGTGCATCAATAGCTTCATATCATATTTACTTTCCTTCCAGTTCTATAATAATTGCAATTTGTGCATCTCTATTTGAATGTTTATTAATGATGGGCTGTTACTCCTTGTGTCGATCTCACCTGACCTGGGTTGTTAATTATGATAAGCATGCAATAATATGAAAGAATACCTGGAATTGATATATTGAATTGTACTAGTTAGATCATATTTAGAATAAAAACTGTGTGTGTGTCCCTCAGTGCTACAGACTATAAGTGGCTCAGCATAGGTTACTTGCTAGCATGTGAATGACTGGGGACTGCAGATAAACAGTTACTAAGTCAGCAATGTATGGGCTGCAATGTCAGGGGTTTGTGTGTATAAGGGCCTTCTAATAATAAGCTTATAATAAGGCTAATGTACCCATTGCTCTCTGTCTTGCATATGATCAGCTAATAGAATTGTCCATTTAACTGCTTAAGAAAAATGTATGTGACAGGTGCCAGGAGTTGAGTAATGATCTACTGGCCATGTGCAGGGAGGTTCGGTGTAATTGTGCTGTAGTGTGTCTAAATCCCATTCATCTCAGACCATTACAGTTACATTTGGTAGCATTGGACTCATTATTTTTATTTCTCTCCCTTAAAACGCAATGTGTTGACCTGCTGACTGCATTAACATTACAATCCTATGCAATGGCAGGCCTGCGCTATATGCACATTTTCTGGCATTGCTATTTAATATGTGCAGTGTGTTGTTTGCTTTCTGTGCTGCAGAGCCTACTACATCCCTCTGCAAATCATTTTGCATGCTGGAGCGCAGTCCTTTCCAAGGGTTTCTGCTGAAATGCTCAAAATAGAATTGAAATAAAACAGAAGCTGCGTCTTCTAATGATTACATCCTGTAACTCCAGTGCAGGCGTTTCTGTGCATCACTCTGAATTGGAACAGCCAGCGTCTTTCCTATAATTGGTTTAACATCATTATGTTCAGAAATAGGTTTGTGTTATTATTAAATATAATATTCACATTGTATCATAACCACATTATTGCTTTTTTTCACTATAGATTGACAAGATGTTTACTGTTTTATTACTGACACAAACTGTAATAAGTTTGACTTAAGCGATATATCGCATGCGACCCCATTCCCCATCTCGCATGCAAGCAGGTCTGATCTCGGACTCTGTTCTGATGCGAGTGGGACCGGGGATCGGTTCAGATGTCAAACACCTGCGATCTGGCCACTGTTAAGGTGAGTACACACGGGTGCAATTTCATGTAAAATCACTGGCAATATGGTCGCTGAGCGACCATATTGCCAGTGATTTGGAGCGCAGCTGGCGATAAATCGCCAGCTGCGCGCTCCCGTGTGCACTGCCTAATGGTCGCTGGTCGCAGGAGCATGCTCCAGCGGCTTTCCCGGCGCTGCGCCGGGAGGTCAGCGCCGGGGAGATCAGCCCTCCGCCCCATAGCAGTGTCTCTTTTTCATCGCTGATGAAAAGGAGACACTGAGCAATATGATTGCTGGGGATATCCCCAGCAATCATATTACCCCGTGTGTACACAGCATTAACCTAATTTCTGTCAGAATTGGGTGAAAAGTCCCAAAATCGGACATGTCTATGGCTAGCTTTAGTTTCCTTTCTTTTTCTGCCCTTTTTATCCTGATCCTTAGCACTATGAAATCATTTATTGGCTCAATCCAATTGAAAAGAATTATTAGTACCCAGTACACCACTGCAGGAGTGTGCATCATTAACAATATTGAGTACACACGCTAGACGATGTGAGCGATATGTCGGTATTGCGTATATCGTTTACTGTGAGCCCCCCCTTCCCATAACCATAGTGACCTCCCATAACAATAGTGACCCCCCCCCCCCCCAACACCCCTGCTGCAGCCCAGCACACTCCCTCTGCCAGCCTGACCAGGTACCTTGAGCGGGGCGGTCTCCGTGTAGTTGTCTCCAGGGCTCTGGAAGCCGCCTCCTAGCCCTCCACCGCTGCTTAACAGGACGGCCGTCAGTTCCAGGCATGGGGTATCATACAATGCCTCCCAAACAGAAGAATATGAAGAGTAATGCCAAGAAGCAGGGAGTACTCTCTGCTGCAGATCCGGGACCTAGAGTGCCAGGTGGAAACTCGTGGCAGGAGTAGAACAGCAACCTGAGGACGGCGGAAGCATAAGGCGGAGCAGGGAAAGAACGCAGAGTCATATGCCCGCCCACTGCCTCCAACTCGCAGAAGCAGCTCCAGATCCCCTTGCATGCAGTAATCAGCAGGCACAGTCACCCCGCACCTGCTCTAAAGCGATACTTCAGCAGGGTGGGAGCTGGGTAAAGTATCGCTTTAGAGCAGGTGCGGGGAAGACACACACACACCCCGTGTGGATGACGCCGTGCAGCAGCAGCAGTGATCCCCAGCTCTTGCCTGGGGAACCCGCTGTCCTGCCCAGCCTCCTACCGCCCGACCCCAGGTGTAGTACGATCACAGTGGGGAGCATGAAGGGCGCCTTCCCCCTGTATCCGTGGCAGAGTGCAGTAGGGATCCAGATGCACGGGCTGGGGACATAACACCTGCAGCCTCCCTAAAGTGTACCGCAAGTTCTGGAAATTTCAGCGCGGCCCACAGATCCCGCCGGCGCTGGCTTCCCCAAGCCACGGTGGGGTCTGCGGCATGATAGTTACACCACTGTACATAATGCAAAATCTAGGAGGAGGTTCGGGTACGAAATCCTGGGTTTCCGAATCCCAACAGTCAGAAGACTCAGTGGGATCCAGACAGACATAGGGCCTAATTCAGACCTGATTGCAGGACAAATTTCTTCACAATGGGAAAAACCATGTACACTGCAGCCCATATCCAAACATCTCCTTCCACAGCCTTACCAACCGCACAATACTAATACTTCGGGATGTCTCTGGGATCTGACTGTTGGGATCCCGCTGTCTGTCTTCTGGGTAACTATACAAACCAGCAGCTTTGAATCTCTTTTTTTCTTTTTTTTTGGTACTTGTTTCCTAGCACGGCGCCCATCACATGCCTTAATTAGTGGTATTCGATGGGACCCGATTTTCGGGTCCTAAGAGCCGCACTGTACAATTTTAAAATCGCATGCCATTAAAATGGCATGCGATGCAATCAAAACAATGATTTAATTGTACAGTACATGCACCCTGATGGGTGATTAGTATGTTATATGCACCCCCATCGTTAACGCCACCGCCACTATTAATGCCAACCCGAAGTGCGGCGGCGGTACGCGTCCTACGACCGGTTCATACCCACACTATCCACGTCGGCGTGGAGTTGATTTTATATGGTGTGGCGAGCCCGAAGCGTGGCGAGCGGAAGCAGAATACATGTGCAGTTATCCACGTCCCCTCGCTGCGCTCGCCACACTATATAAAATCAACTCCACGCCGACGTGGATAGTGGGGGTATGAAAAGGTCGGAGGACACGCACTACTGCGCTCGCCACGCATCGGGTTGGCGTACACCGATCACCCATTAGGGTGATTGTACAATGAAATCATAGTTTTGATCACATCGCTTGCGATGTGATGTGATCAAAACCATGTAATAAGATTAAAATCGTGGGCGCCGTGCTAGGAAACAAGTGCCTTTTTTTTTTTTTTTTTTTTTTTTTTATATGCAATGAGGACAATCATTATGAATGAGGAGACCTAACCATGCATGTTTTCTTACGAGGAAATAATTTTTTATTAAGAGAACAATATTATATATACGTTGTATTAAATAGAGAATATAAATCACTTGTGGATTGGTGTTAAGAAATGTTACTGGGCAATTATTAGTAGTATTTGGCCCTGATTCTGCTTCACTATCAGAGTCAAATTCCTTCTTAGATGGACAAAACCATGTGCACTGCAGGTGGGACAGATGTGACCGGTGCAGAGAGAAATAGATTTGGGTGAGTTATTTTGTTTCTGTGCAGGGGAAATACTGACTGCTTTATTTTTCCACTGCAATATAAATCTCACTTTAAAGTCAAACCCCACCCAAATCTAACTCTCTCTGGACAAGTAACATCTGCCCCACCTGCAGTGCGCATGGTTTAGTCCATTTGAGAAGGAATTTGTCTTTGCGTGTGAACCAGAATTAGGGACCTTGTGTTTTCATCTTGAGGTGGTATATGATGCGTAAAGCTGGGTATGCACTAAGGGATATGCCATCCGGTTGGGCAGGTCAGACTGGCATATCACCCATATCGCTCAGTGTGTATGCATGCTCCTGCTGTCACTTGCTATGTTGGATGTGCTGCCCGTTAAACCTAGTGACATCGCTTGCAATACCATGCATGTTAATGAAGGAGGGAACAGTGTTCATTCCATCCTTAATTAATATCGCTACAGTTTGTATAGGTGAACTAGGCTGATGGGGACTTGTTCCGATGTCGGAACGAATCTCCGTTGTTCCAGTGTGCAGTGTACTCAACTTTAGAAGTGTTTGCAGACTGTAGATGTGTGTTCTGCTGCTACTCTCTGCAGCATCATTGACCCCCTTAGGGGTTTATTTACTAAGATGAGAGTTCTATTGAAGATGAGATGTTGCCCATAGCAACAAGTCAGAATCGACTTATTTTTATAGTTCACACCTTCTAGAAGATAATGGATGTTGCTATGGGCAAACAGTCTATTTTTAATAGAACTATCATCTCTGCAAATAAAACTCTTCGGGTTAAATTTACTTAAGTGTGAGTTTTTAGAAGTGATAGATGTCGCCCATAGCAACCTCAGAGTCTATTATCCTCTAGAACAGTGGTTCTCAACCTCGGTCCTCAGGACCCCCCCAACAGTGCATGTTTTCCAGGTCTCCGCACAGAATCACAAGGGAAGTAATTAGCTCCACCTGTGGATCTTTTAAAATGTGTCCTTAAGTAATGAGTGCACCTGCAGGGTGACCTGGGAAACTTGCAGTATTGGGGATCATGAACCACTGCTCTGCTAGAAGGTGCTAGATAAATGACAAGTAGAATCTGATTGGTTGCTATGGACAACATCTCTTACTTATAACAATTCACACTACTATATTTACCCCTAATACTGCACATAAAGCAATCCTCACAGAAAAGATTTATATAGTCACTGCTTGCCTTTTGGCAATGTCGACATTTTGCACGTTGACCAATAGTGGTCTCCCTATTGGTGGTCAACCAGGGGTTAAAGTGAGCCGGAACGGGGCGGAACTGCGTTCCGTCAGTTCCATTTTGGAGGCGGAACGGTTCCGCCACCGTCTGCTCACCTTGCCCCACTCACAGCCAGTCCTACCATAATGCGCCGCTGCCACATTGTCAGGATGCGCCGATTGCAGCAATGGACACGGACAGCGCCATTCCATATAATATTTGGCACTGTCCGTAAGCCAATAGGAGCTCAGAGTTCGCAAGCCAATCAGGCAGCAGCCTGAACCACGAGAGCTCCAATTGGCTCGTGAGCCCCTGTTTCATACATTTTAAATGTCCGCTGTGTGAATGCGGGAACCGAGGAGCAGGAGCAGCGCAGCCTCGACCAAGCAGGTGCAGAACACCGTGAGAGGATTGGAGCGCAGCGGCCGCGATCTACCATAGAGCAGCATTCACAGGAGAGCAGCGGCAGTCAGCAGCTGTTGTGGAGCATAAACGCAAACCAGTGTCGGCCAGGGAGCAGGACATCCGGGAGGCCAGGGAACAGGAGACCCGCTGATTATAGTAAGAATGTGACCTGATTTCTCCCACTAACACCTGTTACCTAACCCACCGCAACCTCACCCCCTCTCGCCACCATCACCAAATCACCCCCTCTTGCCCTCTGTCAGCTTGCTTCACATCAGCTCACCCCCTCTCACCTCAGCCCCTCTTGCTCCCATTACCTCCAGCCCCCTGCAACCCCACCCCCCCCCCCCCATCATCTCACCCCCTGTCAGCTCAACACCCCCCCTCGCCTCCTTTCCCCCTGTCTCCTTGCTCCCTCTGATACTGAGCATGTAACCCCTGGCCCTTGGTATGTAACCCTTGGCCCTGAGCATGTAACCCCTGGGCCTGAGCATGTAACCCCTGGGCCTGATCATGTAAACCCTGGCCCTGAGCATATAACCCCTGGCATCAAGCAAGAAAACCCTAGCAATGTAGGTATGCGGCACTTATGTGGCATAATATGTAATGAGCATTACTATGTGTGGCATATTGTGTAATGGACATTAAGGTGTGTGGCATAATGTGTAATGGGCATTACAGTTTGCACAATCTCGTCCCACAAAGCCATGCCCTAAATTTTTGCAGCGCGCACGGCTGCTTTATTTAGGTTGGGGTTGGGTTGTTTTGCACTATGGGGCTTAATTTGAATTAGGGGTGGTATTATGTGTGTGTCCCGCACTATTCTTTTCATGGGTGTGTGGGATAGGCCTGAAATGTAAAACTTGCAAGGGGGCGCCGAACACCAGAGCACCCACCCTGGCTGTGACATGTGGGGGAGGGGGGGGGGCGGAGGCGGATGAAGTGAGTTCCACCACCTCTCCAGGACCACTTTAAGCACTGTGGTCAACTAAACTATCCACACCCAACTTAGCATAATATTTCAAATGTGGCGTCAGAAGGGGCTTGTGTGACTAGTACCAGACCACGCTCCAACCCATTTCCTCTCAATTCTTCCCAAAATCACATTCACATTACGGAAACTGCATCTTCTCTTTCAGGAGCTATTATGGAAGGGCTGTTCTATGTTCTATTTGTAAACTGGCAGATTTAATAAAGAAAAAATAACCACATTAAACATTGCTGTCCTGATTTCGAGAATGGTAGAAATTCAAATTGAAATATTTCTGAAAGTGTTGTGTTTTTTTTAACCGCAGGGAAAAAAAACTCAGGGCGGTTGTGACCGGTGCGATTATATATTTAAATAAGGGTACTTGTTTCCTAGCACGGAGCCCATCGTATGCCATCGCATACCACTAATTAAGGTATGCGATGGAACCCGATTATCGGCTCTTAAGACCCGCACTGTACAATTTTAATATTGCGTCGCATTGCATGCCATTACAATGGCATGCGATGCGATCAGACCCGATTTTTTTTTTTTTTTTTTTTTTTTTTTTTTTATTTATTTAAAAAAAAAAAATATTTTTATTTTTTACAATTTTTATTGAGTCAGCAGCATGGAAAAAAAAAGACAGAAAGTACCTCATATAACACGTCCACAGAAGTAAAATGATAGCATGACATAGTTGGGTACAAAAGTGTCTAATCGACAATGGCAAATACCATACTGACTGTATTATCAATAAAGAGGCAAGAATCAATAAACAATAATTACGAAACTAGCAATCAATAACGCCAAATACAAAAGAGTTTCCCAACAGAGAAACATGGACAAGTAACTAAAAGGGGGAAAGACACACAGGACAGATACAGAAGGAAAAGGATGGGGGAAAGGGAGAAGGAAGGGAATCCAGTAAGATGCACCATGTATTTTCCCGCTCATCAAACAGACAGGACTGAGGGCAAGTCAGTATGGTCAGGTAGTCCCAGGGGGAGGTTATTTTTCTCTCTGTAGATAGTCCATTTGAACCACTTAATGTGAATAGAGTTAGCAGAGGAGGAATATTGACAATCAATAGTTTCAAATAGAAAGTGTTTATGGGTTTTGTTCACAATGTGTTGCATATTAGGTACCTCTGGGGATTTCCAAAACTGGCCTATTGTCGCTTTTGTGGCAATTAATATCTGACCAACCAGGTATCTATCTTCCCTCGAGACAAATGGGGAGAGATGGAATAGGGCCACGACTGGATCCATAGGAAGGGACATCCCCACCACCTCGCTCAAAAGGGCGAACACCTCCTCCCACAGCGACCGCAACTTTGGGCAATCCCAAAAAATGTGAAGGATAGACCCGACACATCCACATCCTCTCCAGCAAAGGTTAGAGACCGTTGGCCATATTTTGTGCAATCGCCGGGGGGTGAGGTATGCCCTGTGGCACAGCTTATAGAACATCTCTGAATGGCTTAAACACTTATGCTGTGTACACACGGGGGAGATATATTGCTCAGCCATATATAGCTGAGCAATATATGGCTGAGCAATATATTGCTCAGTTTCTACTTTACATCAGCGACCAGAGATGGTCGCTGATGAAAAAGAAACTGCCGGGGGGAGCCCGGCAGTGGTAATCAGCTGGTCGCAGGAGCATGTTCCTGCGACCAGCGATCACCACAGGGGCAAAAACGGGAGCGCGCACCCAGCGATATATCGCCGGTGCACACTCCCATTGCGGGCAATATGGTCACTCAGCGACCATATTTCCCGCGATTTTGCACAAAATCGCCCCTGTGTGTATGCACCTTTTTAGAGACCTTTAATCTTTCTCCCACCTAATATGGGAAGCCAGCTTATCTGTCGAAGAGCCGCCAGTTTGTTGAATATACCATCTGGATATGCCTCCTTTATGCATTTGCAAAGTCAACATTGCCTCTAAACGCTTAGGAAAGGTAGGAGACACATCCGGCTTGCCTGCACAGGATGTTATCCAGTGGCGTAACTGTAAGTATTTATAGAAGTCTTGCCTCGGAATACTACATTTTTCTGATAACTCTGTGAAGGACAAGAGTTGTCCCGATGGGCAGAGCTCTTTGAGGGAAGAAAGGCCATTTGCTACCCAATTATCTAATTTCAGATTGGGAATAAGGGCAGCTATCGTTGAAATGGTTAAATTCGGGGTAGGCAGTGAAATGTTCCTCAGCCTGGACAACAACTCACGCCATATTACCAGGGTGTCTCTAATCGCAGCACCTGGCCCCACCCAGGTCGGTACCTTCCCCTGCGGAAGCCAGAACAAGTCCGCTAGGCGCATTCTTGATATAAATGATTTGTTCTATTATCACCCAGGATTTGAGCTTCCCATTAGCGAACCAGTCTCTAGCTTGGTCTAACAGGCACGCCGAGAAATAACAGTACAAATCTGGATAGGCTACTCCTCCAACTTGTTTTGGTAAGGTAAGAACCTGTTTAGATATGTGAGGTCTAGACCTCTTCCAAATGTACCGGGCAAATAGTTTATTAAAATCGAAAAAAAATGATTTAGGTGGGATTCTAGGTATGGCTCTAAACAAATATAGGAGCTTTGGGAGCAACACCATCTTAGATGCTGCAATGCGTCCCAGCCATGAATCCGACCCGATTTTTAATTGTACAGGCACCCTGATGGGTGATTACTATGTTAAATGCACCCCCATTGTTAATGCCACCCCCACTATCAACGCCGGTGGCGTTAACAATGGGGGTGCATTTAACATCGTAATCACCCATCAGGGTGCCTGTACAATTAAAAATCGGGTCTGATCGCATCGCATGCGATGCGATCGATACGAAGGCATAAGATGAAAATCGTGGGTGCCGTGCTAGGAAACAAGTACCTAAATAAGAAAATGTTCTCACTGTCTCCTGGTGGCTTGCAAGATTGAGAGTCAGTAAATTAAAAAAAATAAAACAATATTTTTATTTATTCATAAGTTTATTTGGATTTATTAATCAATAGTGGCATATGTTGCCCCTTGTTTATAAATATTATTATCTTGTTCCCTTTATAACAACTTCTACTTAAAAGTTCTGTCTCCTGCCCCCCAGTATAAATATTACAAATAAGTGACTTGTTTAAGTTTTCAATACCATTTGAGCTTTTCTAATCACTATTAATTACATTCTAACTGTACAGTCTACCCATATAATCTCTTATTTTCTCTTTCTTCACTTTCCCATGCTTCTGATGGTAAACATTGCTGGTGACTATACCATACAGACCACCAGGAACCTTTGCACTCAGGCATGATCTATTGCATAACGGTTAGCCAATCATTGTGTACCAATGCCTATTTCTCTATAGACTGTAGCTTGTGAGCAAGGTATCCGTACCTCATGTCTGTTGCCCAGTTTGTTTTATCACTGTTTTTTCAAATTGTAATGCACAACAGAATTTACTGTACTATGTAAGAAATTGTTAATAAGATTTTTTGTTTTGTTATTAATATGTACAGCTCTGCTAAAGAACCAGGATGGGTCAAAGCTAATTAGCATTGGTGTGGTCTCCCCTAGGAGAAGTCGAGGCTTGATATACTGGCTTCTCTAATTAAGATATATAATTTATTTATTTTCTTAATAATAATAATAATAATAATGTTGTTGTTATTATTTTGGCTGCCACACTAAACCATATCTGTGCTTGGGTGATTCTTGTGCTGCATTTATTTCGCTGCAGGTTATTGTACCATGTTTCCCTGATAATAAGACACTCTCTTATTTTTTGTTTTTCAGTCCAAAAAACACCGTAGGGCTTATTTTAGCCCCTCAGTCCTGCTTTTATCCACATCATGCCCCTCAATCACCTTATACTTTAAGCATCCTGGAATCACTGATGCCAGCAGAGGCTTCAGCGGTACCAGGGCCGCTACCGTAGCAACAGCATCCATTTCATGCAAAGGGGGAGGGGGGGCGGAGCTGGAAGTTTAGCGCAGGGACTGGGCAAAATGGGGATTTAGCTAGGGCTTATTTTCTGGGTAGGGCTTATTTTGAACCGTTGTCCAGAAATAAGGGTAGGGCTTATTATCGGGGTAGGTCTTATTATCGGGGAAACAGGGTATTCTGCATTGTTGTTGTATTTACAAATTGGTATGGTGATTTGGGGCCTGTCGAAGTAGAAAATGATGTGTGTTCAAATTGAAATCTAAATTGCAGTGTAAGAATAAAGGGTACTTGTGTAGTTTCATGGCGCCGTGCGTCTGAATCCCCTTGCGGGGCTCGCTTCGCTCGCCCACGCTGCGGGCTCGGTGGCTCGCTACGCTATTTAAAATCAACTCCATGCCAAGATGGATAGTGGAGGTATGAACTATCCATGTTGGCATGGAGTTAAGTTACTTTTTTGTACCTATTTCGTGGCGAGCGTACACCCGGAAGTAGGACGGCGCCATGCTGGCGCCGTGAAACTACACAAGTACCGAATAAAGCAGCCAGTATTTACGCTGCACAGAAACAAAATAAGTCACCCAAATGTAACTCTCTCTGCACATGTTACATCTGCCCCACCTGCAGTGCACATGGTTTTGTCTATTAAAAGAAGGAGTTTGCTTTTGCAAACCAACCTGAATCCTCCTCTTAATCGATTGTGGTATAGTAGATCTACAGTATTTCGGTCAACACCAAATGGTTAAGTTTTTATGGCACCACATGGTGGCCTTACTCCTCCCCATGAGTGCAACCCACATCTTAAGGTGCCCATACACGTTACGATAACTGCGTGCAATGCGATGTGATGCAATCCGTGGGCAGTACAAAAAGTATGTGCAGCATGTACTTTTTGTACTGTGCGATGCCCGTGGGAGCGTGCATCGCGTCGCATTGCAGGCTCCTCATCGCAACTTGTATGGGGGCCTTGACTTCTGCTCGCTATAAATGACTAGCTGAAGTACCTGCTGTTGACTGGGTTGAAATTGGTTATTTAGTCATTGAATTATGGTTATTTCCATCAGCTATTACAGTTCATCCAAATCTATGAAGTGAAAGCCTGTAACAGGCTTCCTGTGTCAAAGTTCTGCCCAGCACACACCAAAGGCAGGTAAGGTCCATCGAGACCCTCCTACATCAGCCATATATGCATTGTTGTTATTTGTGCACCTGTGTAGTCACAAGTTGCAAAGTGTTTTGTGTGTTTTAATAGTTTGTTGATAAATGTAACTTTTATTGTTTACATTTACAAATAATAAAATAATAGACAAGGTTTATAATGTTTGTATACATACATACATACATACATACATACATTGAATGAGCAATTAAGGTATTGACTGAAAGTTTTAGACGATAGTAAAACAGACCTGACAATTGCTTCCCCAAATGAATGTCTCTGTGCTGCTGCTCCAGCATCATTAATTATACAAGAGAGCTTGTAAATATTTTACTCTTACCTGTAATATCAGTTTACGCCATGAACAGCGTGTTGTGCGGGTTCTGTTTGCTATTTATATCTTGAATTGTGAGGTATGATTGTCCATTAGTTTGCGCTATTTTCACCCTGTGAAGCTCCTTTCTGAAGAATATTTGGTGCACAGTGCAGCCATATCGGATAGTCTGCCCCGTTTTCTGGAGACTCCTAAATAAACTATTCAGTTCACCTAGAGTTAAATATGAACGGAGAAATCTGAAGAGCAGTCACATGAATAAGCAATATTCTAACCTCCTAGCACCTTCGTACAAAACCTTTCATTAAACAAATTGTTCCTTTCTGTACTTGGTTTTGCCAAGGTTTAAGTAATCATGAGAACAAGTGCACTATGGGAGTTTTTTTTTTAATAAATGTGAGTGCATTTCAGTCCTGATTATTATAAACTGGAATAGTGCTGTCAGCCTTGCTAGGATGGCTCTATAACTAGTTTGACATGACTGTGGGCCAGATGTATCAAGCTTCAAAAAAGTGGTAAAGTGGAGAGAGATCAGCATGGAGCCAATCAGCTCCTACCTGTCATATTTCAAATCTAGCCTGTGACATTGAAGTGAGGAGCTGATTGGCTGATCTAGCCCGATCTCCCCCCAACTCTTGCTTATTAACCACAACCTGTATCTTATTCCAACATATAAGAAGTACGTCAATAAGTATGCCTTACATAGTGGGAGACGTGCTTATTGTAGTGTTCATTCTAGCACTCGCCATCTTTGAAAACCCATGCAGTTCCTCTTCCCTGCCTGGGGTGTCGCTGTCTGCTATAGTGCTTCCAGCACAGTGTGGTCTGTATATCAGCACTGATATGCAAACCAGACCTGTGCTAGAAAGTTTCAACACCGAAGCAGACAGCGACACCCCAGGCAGGGAACAGGAACTGCAATGGTTTTCAAAGTCGGTGGGTGGTAGCATGAACACTAGCTCATTGTATGATCTACTTCTCGGACTGGGCAGCTGACTTGTGGTCTGGTGCGGCTGCTCTTCCCTGGGCTGCCGCTCTCCTGGGTTTGGGACGTAGTGTTGCAAAGACATCTCAATTCTCTACTAATATATCCCTTTCCTATCCTGCTGCAGCTAGGTTCATGCAGCACCCATGTACTACTTTTCTGCGTGAAAGCAGTGTGAATAGGTTATGCCAACCAAACCTTTTTATTAACCTTATGAGTGCCAACATTGCTGTGAGGGATCCGATACGTAATCCCGGCGGTCGGGATCCCGGCGGTCGGAATCCCGACACTGGAATCCCGACCGCCGAAATCCCGACATGGGGGGGACGTGGATCGCCCCCCCCCCTTGCGGACTCGCTGCGCTCGCCACGCAGCGGGCCCGGTGCCTCGCTACGTTCGGCACGCTATTTTATTCTCCCTCTATGGGTGTCGTGGACACCCACGGAGGGAGAAAGTTTCGGGATTTCGGCGGTCGGGATTCCAGTGTCGGGATTCTGAACGCCGGGATCCCGACCGCCGGCAAATTGACCGCATCCCGCTGTGAGAGATCCTCAATATATTTGTTTAAAAATGCCAGCGTCGCTTACAGTGACAGTTCATTTTTTTTGGGTGCAATATTTAACTAAACCGCAATTAATTGAGCTGGCTGTATTTGTATTTGTAATACTGTGAGCGATGCTGGCATTTGTAGCGGATATTTTGAGGATTGCTCACAGCAACTTTGGCAATGAATAGGTTAATGATTCTGTAGTGCTGCAGCTGTACTTTTTCTGTTGCTGTAAATGTGCAGTGGGATGCACTGCTGCAGCTTTGCTGCGTATAGCAGTAGCATACCTCCCAACTTCTGTCCGTATGAAATAGGGACACTCGCGGGGTGAAGCCGGGCGAGCGCCCGAAAGGGGGCGGGGCGTATGCAAATGAGGGCGCAGCTTATGCTAATTAGCCGCGACCTCATTTTCATAAGAGAATAGACGCTGTGCGCATGCGCACAGCGTCTATTCTACAAGATTGGGGGTCTCCCAACTGCCACCCCCCCGCAGCGGGACAATGCCTGCCGCGGGTGGGACAGCGGGACAGGACCCGAAAATCGGGACTGTCCCTCTAAAATCGTGACAGTTGGGAGGTATGCAGTAGCGGGATTAGGTTGAAAACACAAAGCTGCAAGATTCTGTGTTGCATTGGCTCCCCTTGAAGAGAATGAATAGTGTAAGCTTTGCAGCCACAATGTAAAAGGGTACATCTGTATCTGTAAGCATCACGTTCTCGTTATCCTTGCATGCACACACATCCGCGTTTACCAAGCACTAATTATACAGGTGTGATTATAGTTCCGTCCAACTCGGCATGCACATACTCGTGCTCACTGAACCCCCATTGTAGCTTAGTTCCACCTCCTTCAGTGGTAAGTGGAGATGTGACTGATGTCCCTTTCAGACCACACTTATTACCCAGTATTTTGCCATTTTTTACCGTTTCAAAACGGTAATCCTGTATGTGCAGTGTGAAATTGAATTCACCGGTTCCAGAATACCGGTATTTCTAAACGGTACCTGTTTCAGAGAAAGGGGTGATTGGAGTGCGCAACCTAATTGTCTCTATGGTCACGTATATAACATGTACCACCCAGTTTGTCCAATCAGTACTCAGAAGTCCTTTCTGAAGGTATTTTCTGTATGTCCAATATTGGGTTTGTTTGCAGTAATCATGCGATTTTCATTTTTGAAAAAACTTTTTATTTCACAAGGCAACCCGGCGCGTTTCGTCTTTACGACTTCATCAGGGGTACAACCGATGTATGATTATATAAATGACAATCCATACAGTAGGTATTGCCGATTGAAGTGGAATTAAAATGTATCAATATGGTATTGAAGGTATAGCCAAACTTTTATACAAAGTTGGATATTCAAAAAATGGTGGTAGATCTATTTTGGATGTTCACAATTGGAGGGTGAGTAATCGGTCACCAGTTTAGATCAATATAGTACTGTGGGTGTGGCCCACCTTTTAACAGATAGTTGGATATTCGTTGGTTTGTGGGTGATCAATCGGTCACCAACTTGGATCAGGGACTCTTCCAAATGAATACCTCCTCCTCGCTCACTCTGGTGTTTCAGACCTGTTTTTTTTGCAGTCTGAACATCCACTATTTTCTATGGGTTAAAACGGGTTCAATGTTGTGAAGGGACAAAAACGGCACTGAAATACTGTTTAAGATATATGGTGTAAAAGGGGTTTTAGCTGTCTGATCCGTTTTTAGAAACGTTTAAAAATACCGGATCCATGCCGTTTTTTTCGGTGTGAAAGCAGCATGATATGCGTACAACTCTGCTCCACCTGTACTTGTGTGAGCTCCGCTTTGCAGTATGACAACACAAGCTCTGTTCCGTAATAGGCAAACGCATTGCTCCGCATTCTGCTCTGAAAATAGGCCTATAATGTTTGTACGGAATTCTACAGCAGTGGTTCTCAATCTCGGTCCTCAGGACCCCACACAGGTCACGTTTTCCAGGTCACCTGGCAGGAGCACAGGTGCACTCATTACTGACTGACACATTTCAAAAGATCAACAGGTGGAGCTAATTACTTCACTTGATTCTGTGAGGAGACCTGGAAAACATGCACCGTGTGGGGTCCCGAGGACTGACTTTGAGAACCTGTGTTCAACAGTATATGGTAAAAGCTATTCAGTAGCTTCAACGATTGTGGTAAATATATATACATACCCTCCAACTGTACCGATTTAGCCGGTACAGTACCGTTTTTTAATGGTCTGTACCGGCTAAATCGAACTGTACCGAATGTACCGATTTTTGCAAGCCGGCTCCTCCGTCTCTGGGAGTTGCAGTTCCAAGTGGTAGTTTGTTTCCACGCTGCCTGCTCTTTTGGCAGCCGTGAGGGGGGGAGACTACATCTCCCGAGGTGCCCTGCAGCAGGGGTATTCAGCAGTCTCAGCGTGCCCACCTCCTCTGGCCGCTTACAGTGGGCGGGGCCCTGGAAAGGTTGAGTAACGTCTCCACTGACCAATAGTAGGCCGCGGGCACCTGTCCCAGAGCAATGGGCGAGTGAGGGGGCGGGACCGGGACGCTCTCCGTGCGTGTGACATAGCGGCGGCTCCGTGTACCAGGTGAGTGAGACCTGGCCCGCCATGACGTCATCCTGCCCTGCACCGCTGGGGAGCTGAGCATGCCCTGGCGGGCTGTCCCTGAAACTGTACATGATGTGATGACATGCTCTGTGCTGTCCTATGTGTATATACACTGTACTGTGAGTGTGTGTGTGCTGTATGGGGTATCTACACTGTGCTGTGTGTGTGATATAGGGGGTATCTACACTGTGCTGTGTGTGCTATAGGGGGTATATACACTGTGCTGTGTGTGTGCGCACTATAGGGGGTATATACACTGCTGTGTGTGTGCGCACTATAGGGGGTATATTAACAAAATGCACAGTAACACAACAAAGGGGGTGTGGCCACGGTCCCACGTGACCACGCCCACTTTACCACATGGCCACACCCCCTTCACGAATGTGTACCGATTTCTGCCCTTCAGATGTTGGAGGGTATGTATGTGTGTGTGTATATATATATATATATAATCTCTGTTACATTTAATTATCAGTGGATTCATTACCCTAAAGATTTAGACCTAAGTAAAAGAATATCAACAAAACAACATATATGCTGGTGTATGGGGAAGGATTTGGGCCAAACTTAGAATAAAGACTTTGAGCAATAAACCTCTTGCCTTGAAGATCACTGCCTTTCCATCCTGTGACTAATACCATGTTCTCATTGCCGCCCCTGCAAAATCCCGGGTTTTTCTTGCCGTGTTTTTGGCGGGGCACAGAGAATGGATACTTTTCTTCCCCATTCTACAGCACCTTAAACCCGGGAAATTCCCGTGTATGACGCGTTCACACTGCTTCCCCTGGTCTGCCCTGCCAACAAGTGTGTGAATATAAAAGCAGCTTTGATTGGCTGTTGAAAAAGTAGCTGTGATTGGCTGTTTTAGAAAGCAGCTGTTATTGGCTGGCTGAGGATGATGTCATATAAAGTGGCCTGTTTTTTCCAAGCACACTGCATTGCTGGAATCATGGCTGATGAGATGCTTTTGTTTTGCACCATTTTGCTGTTTCATGCAGCAAATGAGAGCTTGCTGCAGCTGCTTACATTGTGCTACCTTGCACAATGCACTTTGAAGAGGAGGAGAGCGCAATTTCTTGCTGAGAGAGACAGTGCTCGCCTTCATTATGTGCGAAGGAGAAGAGCTTTCATCACCTCCAGCGTTACCTCCATATTGAGGTTCAGCACATCCAGTACCCGGCGAATGTGGACCAGAGACTGCTCTCATGGCGAGGTATTTTGGTCTACAGTGGAGGGTTATGAGGATGACCAGTGGATGGAGCATTTTCGCATGTCACGTGGGACCTTTCAGTATGTGCTGGACCTTCTAACCCCTGCACTTTCCAGACAGACCACAAACTGCAGAATACCCATCTCACCTAGAAAGAGACTAGCGATAGCGCTATGGTGGTATGCTACACCGGGAGAATACCGCACAGTCGCCTGCTTGTTTGGAGTGGGGAGATCCACTGTATGCACTATAGTCCATGAGGTGACGCAGGCTTTGCTGGAAGGACTTTACCGTCGTTTCATCACCTTACCTCAAGGACAAAGGTTGGACGACATCATCGCTGGTTTCCTGCATCGTGGATATCCACAGTGTGCTGGAGCTATAGACGGTACACACATTCCTATTATTGCCCCCACAGAAAACCATGCGGATTACTTTAATCGCAAAGGCTGGCACTCCATAATTCTACAGGCTGTAGTGGACCACAAATATTGGTAAGTACATTTTTTTATGATAATATTAAACTGTACTTTGCGTATTGCTAGGGTAACTAAACAGAAATCTTAACACTTTATATTTTCAGCTTCACTGATGTCTTCATTGGCTGGCCTGGCCGTTCCCATGATGCAAGGGTTCTAGCAAATTCGGACCTATACCTTATTGCTGAGGAGAAGCAGGATGGCTGGTTGTTCCCTAGAGAGGTAAAGATATGTTTTTGCATGTTGCAGTTGGGATATTTTTAGTGTTATGTATGCATGTATGTATAACCAACGTACCACATGTATTGTTGTTTTTCAATGTCTCTCTTTACACCGGTAGAGAAAAGTGGCAATCAGAATAGCATACTTGTACTCCAAGAATTCCATATTGTAACTCTTATTTTACTTTGCAGAAATCGAAGATCATCGATGGGGTGGAGATCCCAGTACATATAATCGGGGATGCAGCATACCCATTACGACGATGGTTAATGAAGGGGTTCACCCAGCGCCATCAACTTACCCCGGAACAAATTGATTTCACCCACACCCTCAGTTTTGCACGAATGGTGGTAGAAAATGCCTTTGGCCGTCTAAAAGGCCGTTGGCGTTGTTTAATGAAGCGCAATGACATTGATACCAGCTTCATGCCTCATGTAGTTGCTGCCTGCTGTGTGTTGCACAACATATGTGAGTTTAAGAAAGAACAGTTTCTACCAGAATGGACCGTACTGGAGCCTGAGGAATCAGATCACTCTGCAGATTCTGAGATGTATGAGGGGACAAACACATGTGCAGAAGACATTCGCAACACCATTACCAATAACATATTTGCTTTAACCCACTAGTGTACTATAGTTTTTAATTTTCAATAAACTTCAAAAACATTTCTGTTTGTTTGTACATATTTTATTCATATGTACAACATATATTTTTTTAGTTAAATAGCATAAAGTGTACCAAAAAATGCACATAGAAAAATATAATAAAACTGTAATGACAATACCCAAATGCCTTACATAACTTCTGTACAGGCCGGGTGGGCAGACAAATAAACAAAAAGTCAATAAACACCTCTACAGCACATGGTAGCGGGGGTTTTCCTTTCTTGGAGCCGTTCGATTCTCCGCATGACTATGTGGACCAGCCGCATAATCAAGGCAGTGTGGTGGAACTGTGGGAGGCTGAGTTGCACCCGGTGTACGCTCAGGGAAATGGCAATGATTTGCTGGAGGCTGAGGTGTCCCAGCAGCATACTCGGGGCACTGCGGAGGAACTGGTGGAGGCTGAGGTGCACCAGCTGTACGCTCTTGGAAATGTCGAGGATTTGCTGGAGGCTGTGGTGTCCCAGACGCATACTCTGAGGAGTGCGGTGGAACTGGGGGAGGCTGAGGTGGACCTGCTGTACGCTCAGGGAAATGGAGGTCATTTGCTTGAGGCTGAGGAGTCCCAGCAGCATACTCAGGGAAAAGGTGTGACATTGGTGGTGGGTGAGGTGTGCTGTATGGCACCATGTTCCCCTGGGTTGGGCCTACAAAATTTGGTTGGCCTGCGCTATACATTGGATAACCATACTGAAAATTATTGTGTGGTGGCTGGGGCAGTGCATGGCCTTGTGCCCTAAATAGACTATTAAGGAACTCCATCTGCGTATCTCGGTTCTCTCGATTGATACGCTCATGCATACCAACAATGGCAGTAATGAACGTGTTCTGTAGGTCACGCTCATTGTCCATAAATCGCTGCAGACGAGCATCTTCATGAACTTGCATCGAATTATCCATTTCCTTCAGGTGTTCAAGCATTACGGTGGTCATTGCTTTTGTGGCTTGTTCCATCTTAGTGGACCTCTTTCTTCTCAGTGGCACATTATAAACTATGGGAAAAACAAACAACACATTACTATACAAGACTATAATAATGTTACTTCTCCTTCTACCCAAAAGACATTGTTGGTGCCCATGCACTTGGAAAACCATCTGTGCTGAAGGCTAGATATCAGTAAAACCTTAACTTCTCATTCAGATGTGTTAGCAATGTTGCTGACAGGCCTGAATCAGATCCCCTCTGCACAGATGCATGTGGATGTTAAATTTCAAAAATACTTAAATAAAAAAGCAGTGTTGGCACATGCATGCTTGAGGCCTTTTCCCTCCTGCACTCTTGCTACATGCTGCAACATATTTCTTTAATAAACAAAAATATAGTACTGTGTAATAATGGTGTGTGTAAAAAGTTATAAACTTACTGTTGGTCCGCAACTTTGGACGTGCACTCTGTGGCAATGCTTCAAAGGCTGGACTTCCTTCAGCAGGTAGTGATGATGCAGGCGTTGATGGTGGTCGCTGCAAAGGTGATGGCGGATGCTGCACAGGTGAAGAGAATGCCGTGGGGCCTACAGCTGAATTGTGGGAGTTAAATGATGAATCCAGAACTTCACATTGGGCTTCACCATGGACAGAGCGGGAATCCATTTCACTGTCTGTGGCCTCAAGGTCAATGGGTGACGCTGCTGCTGCTACTGCGTTTTCTTCACAGACACTTGCTGCACTGCCAGCAAAACTGCTGGAGGAGGACAGTGATATGGGATTAGCCAGTGCAGAGTTCCCAAAGATGATATTACACTGGTCATAAAATGGCCAGTCCATACGGGCACCACCACTCTTCCTCCTGTTTAGGTCATGGACCTTAGCATACTGCTTCCGCAGGGCTTTGAGTTTATTCACTACCTGTTGCTGCGTTTTGACGATGCCACGGGCAGACAGGATTTTGGCGATGTTGTAGTAAACAACGGAGTCCTTCACTGTGCCGGTCACTTGCTTTTTTATCTCCTCCTCTCCTCTCACTGCTAGCAGCTCGAGCACTTCCTCATCCCTCCAGTGCGACATGTCTGCTCTCCTCGACGCAGCATATGGACGTCAGACGCAGCATGAAATGGACGTCACGTCACCTGATCACATCCGCCAATGAGCTTCTTTTTTTCCATCATGTTTGAAAAACCCGTGTCTGCGCTGTTCAGACTGAAGTACACCCGTGTTTTACCCAGGAAAAACCCTGCAAAAAACCCGTGTGTAATTCCCGGGGCATAACACCCGGGAATTTCAAAAGGACGCGTTCACACTGAGACACGACACGGGAAATTACCGCTCGCCCTGCCAAATACCCGGGTTTTTTAGGCAATGAGAACGGGGTATAATAGGAATGCGATAAACACGGTCCTGCTCTGTTCTGGTTTGAGCCCAGTGTCTTCAAACTTCACCAATACCAGCCAGGAGGTTTTTTAGTAGCATGTCCGCTCATACAATTCATCCAATAGCCTCCAAACATTCAAGCGTTCCCTGAAAACTCATCTCTTCAGGCAAGCCTATAATGTTTAAGTTCTACATGCATAACCCTCTGAGGCACTTATGTATTATATAGCTACCCTTCTGGACTTGTAACTTGGTGGGACTGCTATGGTATTACTGGTGCCTGTCCTTGTGTTTCCCCCTATATCCCTATAGATTGTAAGCTTGCAGCAGGGCCCTCCTACCTCCAAGTCTGTATGTTGTTACCCAGTTTGTTTTATCACTGTCTACTATTGTAAAGCGCAACGGAATCTGCTGCGCTATATAAGAACCTGTAAATAAATAAATAAATAAATACAATTGGTAACCATGGTAGTAGCCGGCACCTTTTTTTGCTGAAAAATGCATTACAGCAGCAATTGGTGTGGTAGTAGCAGGCACCTTTTTTTTTTTTGCTGAAAAATGCATCTACACACGTACAGATTTTTCTGTCTGATCTATCTGGTGGGAACAAAAACCTGGATATGTATGTCAAAAATGTCCACCCAAATGCAGGAAAACAGAAAAAAATATATGCTATGATAAATGTGTTGTTAAATCAGAATGATTTAAACAATTTGGCTGACTGATCACTGTCTGTTTTCAAGCATTTGGGAACAATGTTTTGCTCCCATACAATTCCAGGTTTTGTTCCCACTAGATAGATCAGACAGAAAAATCTGTACGTGTGTACGCACCTTGTCACATCACAATGCTACTAGTGGCACAAGCCGCTGATCAATTGATATAATAAAAGGATTCAGGTTGAGTATCCCTTATCCGAAATGCTCAGGACCACAAGCATTTCGGATAAGGGATTTTTCAGTTTTTTGGAATATTTTTTTTAACATACCTACCTGGTCCACTGGTGGTGCTCCGATGGTCCCCCGGCCCTCAAGGGGTGGGGGGGGGGGGGGTTGGGGGATGATGTAACGTGCAGATTTGGATGAGTTATTTTGGTTCTGTGCAGGGAAAATACTGACTACTTTATTTCTACACTGCAATATAGATCTCACTTTGAAGAAAAACCCTGCCCAAATCTAATTCTCTCTGCACATGTTCTATTTGCCCCACCTGCAGTGCACATGGTTTTGCCCACTTGAGAAGGAATTTGCCTCTGAGAGTGAACCAGAATAAGGCCCATAGTGTGTTACTGAGTTGGTGGGCCCAATTCTTTAAATAATATCCGTCATTTGCTGATAGAGCAATGTGTCAAATATAACTATTTATCTTTTGAATGAAGCCAATTACTTAACAGGCACCAGCTGCATGTATTGTCTATGGTTTGTGAGCATAAAAAGGGATCAGTTGTATTTTCCCTTAAAGGAATGTGACCAGTCAGTGTTCAGTGTGATGTCACATACAAAGCTGTTGGAACATGTGATAAGTAGTTTTCTTATGCTTTATCTCTCCTTAAGCAGAGCTGTGCTTCTCATTAGCAATTTTGAATATTCACCTGTTACTTATCTTTACTTTTAGTTTATAAGCTTGTCAACATGATGAACACCAGGGCTTTATTATAGAGGGGGCAGTCGCTAATCCCACAGGAGCTACCGAGTTTCTGGCAGCAGGAGGTGCTCTGTCATACTGAGCAAGTGCTTGTGTAGCTGTATGCCACAAAATGCACCAGGTGAGGAGCAGCGATATATCTAATATACGGTGCAATGGTGGCGGCACTCTCACAATAACGCACTCTCACAATAACGCACTCTCCGGCAGCCTTAATGGTCGACATTCTAAACTGTTTTGTTAGCGCGCTTGGATTATTTGATTGAGGAGTGCTGCTCTTTCTGTGTAAAATATTACATATCTATCTGTAATGGGCAGGCTATAATTCTGCTCCACTGTACGCTCACCAGTCTTCACACAACCCCCGGGCAGTCTGGAGAGAAGACCAGTAGCCACCAGCAGTGGACCTAGGTATGGCATATACTCTGTGGCAGAGAGGTGAGACCTCTGGTAACGCATTGTCGCCCTTTATTCTGGTTCACTTGCAAAGGCAAATTCCTTCTGTGAGCGGACGCCTGCCCTTACGCTCCTGGCTACACCCTTCGGGTCCACAGATAGCGGTTCCTGGTCTCACGGGACCTGGCCAATAGGGTATTCCCAGTTACCAAAAGTAACCACCTGTTACTGACTCCGCCCACTGCTCAGTGGGAGGGGATATCGCTGCCACCACCAGGCTTCTACTTAGGTGACGCCTGGAGCCACAGTTACCTCCTCAGGCCCAAACGCTGGCACCTGAGTACTACCTGGTGGAGTGTGTGCATCGACACGCTGCTGCACACCCTTGATTGGCATCGGTTGGTACCCCACTGGTCACGGACCAGACCTCTGCTTCGGTAGCTGGCAGAGAGGAACTGGAAGGATGCTGGACTCTTGTACCCAGAACAGCTGGAGAATGGAATTATTGCAGTAATTCTGTTGGTTGCAAGATGAAAGTGGTCATCTTGAGGCAATAGATTGTGATTTGTCTGTCAAGAGCTGCCCTATGCGAAGTTGCATACGCCAGGTGAGCGGGTCCTCGTGGGTCTCCCTCACCTCCTATGCTCAGGAGCCTCCTGCTGCAATGACTCCAGGACTCCTCCTACCTGCATCCGGAAGGTGAAATTAGTGTTGCTAGGGAGGAAGAGGTCACTGGGTCCTGAGAGCACACCAGGAGGCTACCCAGATGGGAGGTGAGGGGGTCGGAGGTATGCGGAAAGCAGCCTATAGGTTTCTATAGAGTAATACCATAAAAAGCTGGCATTACCCTCCGCAGCGAAAATTCGTCAGCCAGCTATTAATACATAAAAAAAAAAAAATGCGGTTAAGACCCCCGAAAACCTAGGTTCTTACCGCAGTTTTCTTTAATTCATCCTGCCCAGTAGCTGCAATCTGAATTGCAGATCTCTGCTTCCTCAGGCAAAGCCGTACTCATTGAAGATTTGCCTAAGATATAAGTAAGCTGGAGTTGCCGCATATAAGGGTTGATAAGCATAGACCGTACAAGATGATTGGTCATTTAATACATACTATCGATGTCTAAGGGATGATATGTGGAGGCTGCAATTTCTGGGTGATTCACTTAACAACATAAAGTGCTGGATGTACTAAGGCTGAAATGCGGTAAAAGGGTTTTTCCGTATTTCCGATGTACAAAAGCCCTGCCGCTGAGGCTCAAATGGGCAAAGTTATTGTTTCTCATGAACCATTATTGGCAAAATATATTTATCTCCGAGTGGCATGGGTATTGAACCTTACCTATGTGCTTCACTGACTCCTAATGAAATATTTCTCTGAATAAATCTTACATTCACCCTCTCAAGACTATTTTCCTTTATAGCAATCTTGTTAGTGTGGCAAAAATAGCAGCAGACTTTGTATGGAGATGTTATATAGTATAGACTTGAAAAGTCAAATCTACAGCAAATAATAAAATATGTTGTTTTGGGGACCACACTTTTGAGGCCTTGTACCTTGTGCTACACATGGCATTTTCAGAGAATTGATCTGCACATGTCAGATAAATGCGATGTACCATATGTAGCACATGCTCATTGTGTTAGGATTATGGAACCCTGATATATTCAGTTTGTGGTCCCTTTCTCCTTGAGAGATGAAATCTAGCACCCAGTTTGAGATAATAAGATTGGCCACATGGCCACCTGCTCCATAGGAACCACAGCAGTCCATTGCGTGCCAGCCAATCACAGATGATTTGGCAGATGCTTGTGATTGCCTGGCAGTGAGGGGGAGTCCAGCTTAATCCTGGATTTGATCATTTAGCAGCAGACGTTTGTAGTGAGCAGGTGGTAGTGTTCGCACTACATTTTTATTTCATGTCGTATGGGTAGGCCAAAAGGAAAAGACCTGTCGCAATCCTCACTGTGATGGTGTGTTTAAATTTAGTCCAGACATACCAGAAATTCTTGTTGTCGGACTAGAAATATTAGGAAACAAAGTGTTTATATGATCACGGGCAGGAGTGGTTTTGTTTTGTTGTCTTCATGTTTATACTAAGACCAGGAAGAATATGTCTAGTACTGTATATTAAAAAAAGGGGTTGGGGAAGTCTTATTATAAAAGAAAAGGTGCTGCCTGGAACCAGCATAGCCACCCAGAGCTTGCCATACTTCCCAATTCTGTCAGCCATGCAACCCCCAGCCCCCCCCCCCCCCCCCCCTTGCAAAACATCATGCCATCATACATTCATGCAGCGGGGACAAACAGGGCACCCTGTTATGGCACAGAATCAAGTACATTAAGTAAAAGCTGCATCTGACATTCAGCGTAAATGATGATTCTTACTATGACTACACTTTATTATAATTCAACAGCAAAGTATGGGGTCTATTTACTAAAGCCCTTCATACACCGGTCCGACTTGTCGAAGGCACAAGTTGGACCTGATTGCTCTTCAATTTCCCCGGCAGATTCCTGGGAGGGCTACATTTGATTTGCACTTGATGTGCCATTTATTTAGATGCTGTAAATTGCATGCGATTTATCATATGTAAAGGACTCCCGGGGAGATGCCGGTGGGGAACTGGTTGCGGTAGCTGTAAGCGGGCAGGAGATTTCAAAACTCCCAATCAAATGAATGGGCTGCCGGAGCTCTCAGCCAATCACTGACCACTCATTTAAATGGTAGTTTGAAAATCTCCTGCCCGTCTGCCGCTACCGATGCCTCTCTCTCTCTCTCTCTCTCTTTCTAGCTGCCAGTGACAGGGGGAGGATTTGCGGTCTCTGAAGCACATAGCGCTGTCGACGCTGCTGTCTGTCAAACTGACATGGCGGACACAGCAGCCAGCAGCAAAGGATGCAGAGTGGGGAGAGTGCCTCTTGTGCCTGGCGCTTCCCCGCTTTGCAGACTATAGGCACACACCTTAAGCCCTGATCACCTGCGATGTACACTAATGCATTTGATTCTGATAGATTATACGTGCTGCACGTATGATTTACAGGATCCGATGTGATGCGCACTGGAATGCGCATTGGATCGGATGTGAGATGGGTCAGATTTGGCCATTTTTTATCTGATATACTGTATTGGCCCGATCGATCGGAATCAAATGAAAACGGGCCAAACCGTGTATGGGCACCTTAAGGCTTGGAGAGCGAGAGAAAGTGGAGGAAGATAAAGTACCAACCAATCGGCTCTTAACTGTCATGTTACAGGCTGTGTCTGGGAAAATCACTGGAGCTGGATGTTTTGGTACTTTATCTCTCTTCAAGGCTTGGTAAATGGACCCCTATGTACTGATATAAGTCATGATATGGTTAGCACAACTTGTGTTTTTAATATTAACAACCTACCTGGATAAATTGTACTGTATAGGTTAGGCAATTGCTGTAGACAAATGCTAAAAGCAACCACAAGCCTTTATAACCACTGTCAGCGACAACCTTGCATCTCCCATCTGTTTATCTCCTCCCATACCTTAACATTTTTGCCATCCTACTCCATCATTCTCACATCTGATTATTTGATTTGTGTGGGAAAATGGGACCATGGTCATATCACCTAGTACTTAAGATGGGCAGAGTGGCTTCCTGCTTAAAGATTGTGTTACCATTAGGTAGTGCTATAAATGTATGGGCTCATCAATCTCCCTTCTCTTCTTCATTCTAATATGTACTGTATGCACAGGACACGAAACCCAACATTTTTTATTTTTTTTTAATTTGTAGATTTTTCTGGTTGCGCCCCTTTTACTGCTCCCATGAAGAGCGCTGCCCTGTTTATGTGCCTAGTTGTGCTCTGTAAAGGCCATTGCATGAAACCTCTACTTGAGAAACTGTTGTTATGTCACTGTGAGTAGGTAGCAGACATTCTGTCTCAAACAGTTCTCCTTTGTTTTCTTGGAATGTAAAACAGGTTGTGAATGTTTGATGCCGAGTAGATAAATCTGTAGGTTATGTTATATTAAATACATTTCCTTTTATGCAGAAGCAGTTTGAGCTCTGTGATTCAGCATGGAATTAATCCCCCTTTTACTTCTTGTAGTTGTATAAAGAATGATCTGCTATGTTGTACATTGCTTCTGACTGTTTATATAAAAAGAATGTCATTCCAGTGCACAACTTGGCACCGAGCTGCATTGAAGTACTTTTATTCCATGTATGGTCCGGTTTTTGCCACAAGCTTCTCAGAACCCTGCTGTTCCTTCAGAATCTATTGAGGGTACCCAGAGATACTTCATTTTTCATTTGTATTATTTATTTGATATGCTTAACTGTTGAATCACAAACCTGTTTTGTGCTTATACTATATATCTTTGATCCAATTCATTGTTGCAATGCATTCTGGGCATATATTTGATGTAAGAAGGTGCCACATTGCCATCAGGATTTCTCCCGACATTTTACGTCCTATTTGGGAACTGTAATAAAGTCACTTTAGACAATTATTATAAAGGCAGATCTATTAATTTATTGTTTCTGATATGTAATTTTACTAGTATACAGAGGATGAGTTAATGAGGGTGTATTCTCCTGACCTTCCCTAGAAGTGTATGGAGTGTGGTTATGGCTTCACCCATCTAATGCCTTTCTTCTGAGTAATGATGTGGTGTACATAATTCCATTCTCTTTAATGGTTGTTCCCACCACTTGTATGTATTTTGTACTGTATAAGCATAAGAGCACTCTGTAACCAAGTGTAGGCGAGCAGTTATTCTTATGTGACCCTGCAAATTTGTTTCTCCAGTTTATGTCTTGATGAAAGGACATGTATGGGCTGAAACCTCAGAGAATACTGGCAGTGCATTGTGCATTATGCTTTTCATCTACCGGGTAGATTGTTGACCTCAGATATTGGGAAATGATCTGGTTGGTCGGCTGTAGTGTGTTTTGTTTGTATACAGATCCTTGCAAATAAATGTTTTCTTTTAATTTTTTTGGTGTCTAAAATCAGTTTTTTATTACTTGAAGTATCTTGCTAATTACATTTCTTTACAAGCACCACTTTAATATATTTTGATATTTTTTTCATTCCCTTACATATGCTGGGAAAGGGGCGCTGCTAATTACATTACACTTCCATTACACTGCTGATTACATTTGCAGGGGGGGGGGGCGTCCCTGATCTCACATAAGAGCTGCAGGGACCCCCTGCCCGCTGGTGGGTGGCATGCAGCAGGGTCTGGCAGCGCAGGGTTGGGTAGCGCTGGCAGGCAGGGGATCCCTGCGGCATATGTGAAGTCAGCAGTGGGGTCCCTGTGGCAGTTGGGAACTAGTAGTTCCTCTCCGCTGCACGGACCCCGTCGCTGATCTCACATATGCCGCAGGGACCCCCTGCCCACCAGCGCTACCGACCTGACCCTGAGCTGCCAAATCCCGCTGCATGCCACCCACTAGCGGGCAGGGGGTCCCTACAGCCCTCCGTCCCTCTACTGTGGCTGCCCTGCCCCCCTACTGCCTTGCATCACACTGGTGGGTTCGCCATCATGCCTGCCGCCACCGCCGTGTTTCTGTTTTTTGGTGACTTTCGCTGTCAGGGGCAGCGAGCCCCTGAGGTCGTTGAATAGGGTCCACGGTGGGGCAGGCGGTGAATCAAAATGTCATGTGGTGTATATTGCAGCATAATTATCTCTGACTGGGATATGGAGAATAGACCTGTCAAATACTAGAGAGCATGTATAACCTACTCATGCTACTGAGACTTGTACTTGCCCACTCTTGCCAGTTTTCTTATAGTGGGTTCACACAGTTCGATCTGGCATTCGATTCAAATTCTACTTTCTAGACTATTTTTATTCTTTTCGGGTTTTTTTTTTTCCCTAACGTGAATGCAGATCAGGATCGAATGTGGATAAAACATTTTATGCCCATTCGATTTCGCTTCTATAAGCAAGATCGAATAGAAAAATTGTGGAAATCTCACCATGTGTACCCACCATTAGTGTTAAATTAAAGGGAAAAAAATGGGATCCTTTAAGAAGTTTTTTTTTTTTTTTGAGAATATCAAAGATCTACTGAACACATTTAACAATTATCAGAGTTCCTTGCTGTAACTGCAGATCTATCCAGTGATCATGTAGCCTATGGAGCTGATTCTGAGGTGGAAGCAAAGTAAAAAAGCTTTGTAAGTAACTTTGTAGGCTACATGAAAACGCAGACAGTATTTACCCTACTTTTTAAAAATGATGAACTGATTCTGAGTGTGATGCAGATGCATCTGTGTCCGGTCATACATCTTCAACCTTATGCAAATGCCACTACAGAGACTTTCCAGCCATAGATGCTAATGTACAAGGTCTGGAACAAACAGCATAGGTAGATGCTGACATATCCCTTGGTGCATCTTTAAGGCCCCCCCTAACACTTTGCAATTTGGGCCCGATTTCACCCAATTTCTCAGCCTGAAGCACCAGAAACGGATGAAATCGGGCCCAAATCTTATGTATATCATACATCGGATCGGAGTCAAAGGTTGGACCTGCAGAACATAAGATTAATCAGCGGCACATCGCAGGTTCTTTTTAGTACTCGTAGTGTATCGCGTCCGATTCCGTCCATAGGTGTATCCCAGCGCTGGTCCGACTTCCATGTGGCAGAAGGTTGGCAGCGAGCGGTGGGCAGGAGATTTAAAATATCATTCAAAAGAATAGACACCCGCTGATTCTTTTGAATGGTTTTGTTTAAGGGCAATTCCATCATAACGGATGTAACTCTCAGATACAATATTTGTGGTAAACCTCTAGATGGCTACAAATTTAAAATGCACACAAAGGAGCCAATTTTACCACAATTGTATCTACCACTGGTGAATAAATATATGAAGTGTGAACAAGCCTCACCATTGTTGTCTGCTATAAATCAATTCATTGTTTAAATATAATGGATGTAACCAGGATAGGACATGGTAATTTCTGAAATAAAATACGTGTCTGATTTCTCTGAAACTACAACAAATGTTTATTCCATGCTCTTTAACAATAAAGCATACACCACACAGATTGTTTGTTTTAGTAAAATTTTCAGGAAAGTTTTTCTTATTACCTTGACAATATTTAAAGGAATGTATGAATAACAGATGTAGGGCGGGATGTATCAACATACATCCCCGCCCTTCGCACGGCAGCCGCCGCGATGCTACCGCATATGTACTAACATATGCGGCCAGCATCGGGCTGCGGTAACGGAGACCCCCGCGATACCTGTGATGTGGGCTGCGGGGGTCTCCGTCACCTCCCGGCGGCTGCCAGCGTCCCCCTGCATCTCCTCCTCCCCACTGAAGCCGGATGTCCTCCCGGCTGTCACACTAGGGGGAGGAAGAGGTTAAAGGAGGACGGGAGGGGGGGGCGGCGCGCGGACGGCGTACGTCGGGCGGCGAAAGAAGCCTCTGGGTGGCGATACCCTGGCCTGCGAAAACGGGGCGAACCGGTGATAGTACATAGGAAAATGCGGTAAAACGGGGGTTTTACTGCATTTTCCCTTTAGTACATCCCGCCCGTAACCAGAAAATCTTCATGGATGTAACCATCAAATACATGAATCAGGAAATGAATAAAGGCCCCCTTGCATTAACTGGTACAGGGTCATTTACCTTTCTAACAATGTTTGCAGATGGGTACCATATCTCATCATCTTGTTTTGGCCATAACCACCCACCTCTGGCTGGATGCATCACCCAAACACAAAACTCTCCATTCTCATTTATATCAGAGACCGTCCCACAAAAAATGTTGACATGGGTCATGAAAAAAAAAATGGGGCTATTCAAAATATGAATTTCCCAGTCCATCAGTCATAGGGGGGTATTCAATCGTCCGCCGCTGTTTCCGACGAGAATTAGCGGAGGTGCCCTATTCAATGCTGTCTTTACCGACCGCATTGAAGAGGGTTCATGGCAGAATGAGCCTGACTTTAAGGCATGTTCTGCCAATATCGGCCATGGATTGTCGTGATTCCGAACCTAGATCGACATCACAGCCATTTTTGCGGCCATGCCCCCTTTCGCCGATTTGCAGGCGGGACATTGAATCCTAATAAAGAAGGTGTGCCAGCGCTGGCTGTAATCAAATCTACCAATACACGGTTCTCAAAAAGTATACAATTTATTAATAACAATAAAACAATATTATAAAACAATTAAAATACTGCAATGAGTCGCTCTAGAACCTAAAAGTCCATAGTGCACAATTAGAACAATTATCCCAGGGGATATTTAGATAGATTTTGATAGCTGTTAAGCTGATGTGATAATATGAGTATAGCTGTATATTACCATCCCAAATCTGTCTGGTCGATTAGAAGCCAGGGTCTGTGACTTTGTGTCCTTGGGTTGTCCTATAATTTCAAGGACTCAGGATATCCCAAAAACGAATGTCCTCTTATTAGTTGCTGGATAATTAGGGAGCAAGCTGTATCCCAGATATTCTTTGGTCCAGAATAATTTTGGAGGATCATCAATGGGAGAATGGACTTGTCACTTGGTAGATGGAAGATGATGGTTTATAACAGCATTTATCTCAAGGCTCGGGACAGGATCACGGCGGTTGGGAGGGATCGAGAGTTGTGATCTTGGATTGCATACCCTAGTCTATAGTTCTAGTCTATAGTAATTTAAAAAAATCGGTTGGTAACAATGTGTCATGTGACATGCTGCCATTTTGTCTTATTTCAGTAATGGTTATCAGGCAGACACTGATTGTGACCACTGACTATCTATTGTGGTTTTCTGAAAACAAGGGTATACTTGGATTATTGTAGTATATAACACAAGTTGAGGACATGTACTGTCAGAAATTATATGTTGATAATCAGTATTTCATGTGGTTTTAATATGTAAGAGAGAAATACACAGAAGGAAGCTATGACACCTGCAGGGTGTCCATCACATGTACTGTTTGTGAGCCTTTACTGATTTTGTTAAACCGCTAATAATGAAAGGGTTGTGGTGACACAAGTGATTTTGAGGGACTCTTGTCAATTAATGTCTGATGATTAACACCTTCTCTTTTGCGTTTTCACATTTCTGTCATTCTGTTTCTTGATTTGACTGCTTCTGTTTGCTTTCTGACCTCCTTTTTTTTCAGGTCTTCCGCATTTTTGTTCTTTATTTCTGCAGCCTTTCTGTGTCTGGGTCTGTATTTTCTCATTCTTTCTGCAGGTGTCATAGCTTCCTTCTTTGTATTCTCTTTTGCATATTGTCCATCTGGGATAAGCCAGTTAACTTGTAATAACAGCTAACGGGCATATATTGTTAATGTAACAAACTATGTTCCATCCGTTACGTTAAGCATGTTACATGGGTTATAGTACAGAACTGCCAAAGGTAATAAGTTGTGAACAAATGTCAAAGGAATTTTTAATCCTCTCATAAACCATTAGAGATCTGGTAAATATCATGCATTTACTCATCTTTTTAACCAAAATATGGCAAAAAAATACAAAAAAAACCAACGTAACGGATGTAACACTTAATATGTGTCAAATGTAACTCTTTCACTAACATAAAACCACATGAAATACTGATTATTAACATATAGTTTCTTACAGTACATGTCCTCAACTTGTGTTATATACTACTAAGTTTCTTACCCTTGTTCTCAGAAAACAGCAATAGATAATCAGTAGTCACAATCAGTGTCTGTAACCATTACTGAAATAAGACAAAATGGCAGCATGTCATGTGACACACCATTACTAACTGATTTTTTTTTATTTATTTTTTAAAGACTATGACTGACTGACTGCACCGGGATATTCATATTTTCCATCTGACTATGACCTCCTACGAGGTGTGCGCAATAAGGTTTCAGATAGGAAGAGTAGACACAATCTGTCTAGCTGTGTATTCTCTGACTGACGTTCTTGTGAAATGTCTAAGCATAGAACCGTATATACTGTAAGCCGCACTGGTCCGGACCAAGGACAACATTTCTGCAAGCCATATTTCAGGTGGATGCCAGGGTGACCATGACCTAGTTAGAGAAGGAGATGGACACCTCTGTGACTTCTTCTTTGTGTTCCCACAAACCGAGTGCAAGATGTGTGGGATCATTTCGAGTTGCAAGAAGCTGCAGTGGAGACCTTCATCAGTCATGTAAAGGACATACTGTACTTGCTGCTTACTGGTTAAGCTGCTGCGCCAAGCGATTGGAGCCCATGTGACTGCAAAGACTCCTCCGGCAAATAGTTTGAAAAACTGTATAGTTCAGTTTTTCGTAAATATACACTTTGTGCATCCGGGAACTTCTTGCACACCACTTGTGTGGGAACAAATCTGTATCTCTGTACATCACTACTATCCATAACACGCTTGCGCCCCTGTCCTAACACACCCATTAGACATACCATCTCCATGTATCCTTTCAGCCTCCTCTCTCCCACTGCCCTTATTGCTCAATATATTTTCAAAACCTTTCTCAGACAGTTCATCTCCCCTGCCTCTTAATTGCAACCACAAATCTGTGTACACAAACTCTGGACACGTGCGCAGTATGACATACATACATGTGCAGAACAAAAACTCCAACATTGCTGCAGCATCTGACTCAGAAACAGACCCTACATTTTTGCCTCCTTTTGCCGTGCGGAAATTTTTTCTCAATACAAAATTACTTTTTTTTTTTGGTACTCTTTACCTAGCACGGCGCCCACAATTTTGATCGTGGGCATCGCAGGTAAAAAAATTGCGGGCATTGAATGCACTAAAAATCGGGTGCGACGCGACCGACGCGATGCCCGCGATTTCCCATAGGGAACAATGTTAAATGTCTCAATTGACCCGATATTCCTGTTCAATGCCTCAATTGACCCGATTTTTCCATAGGAAACAATGTTAAATGGCCCACAGAGGCCAAATAGCCACCCTGAAGTGTGAAATGGCCCCCACAATTGTTAACGCCACCCCACGATCAACGTGAACCCGAAGCGTGGCGAGCGCAGCGAGCCTGCGAGGGGCGGCTGTACGCGTCCTACGACCTTTTCATACCCCCACTATCCACGTCGTGGAGTTGAGAATAGAATAGTGTGGCGAGCGCAGCGAGGGGACGCGGATACCTTCATAGGTAAACGCGTCCCTTCGCGGGCTTCACCGGTATCCGCGTCCCCTCGCTGCGCTCGCCACGCTTCGGGCTCGCTGCACTCGCCACACTATTCTATTCTCAACTCCACGCCGACGTGGATAGTGGGGGTATGAAAAGGTCGTAGGACGCGTACCGCCGCCCCTCGCGGGCTCGCTGCGCTCGCCACGCTTCGGGTTCACGTTGATCGTGGGGTGGCGTTAACAATTGTGGGGGCCATTTCACACTTCAGGGTGCCTATTTGGCCTCTGTGGGCCATTTAACATTGTTTCCTATGGAAAAATCTGGTCAATTGAGGCATTGAACAGGAATATCGGGTCAATTGAGACATTTAACATTGTTCCCTATGGGAAATCGCGGGCATCTCGTCGGTCGCGTCGCACCCGATTTTTTTTAGTGCATTCAATGCCCGCGATGGGCGCCGTGCTAAGTAAAGAGTACCTTTTTTTTTTTTTTTTTTTTTTTTCATTGCTACCTATGCAGAATGCCTAGTTTTAGATTGTGGTATGGGGAATTATGGATTGATGTGCTAGTGGAGTTCTTAGTTCCACATACACAACAGACTTCATAGGAAAAACTGGGTATGTTCAGTAGCTCCGTTCTACCCCCTTATAGTGCATGCTGTGGCCCCAGCTGTAGTAAAATCATATTATACAATATAGTTAATTGTGATCATGATTTGAAGAATAGGGGGGTTTTACGGGCCCCGTGCTTGCCTATGTGATCATTGCTACTTGCTTCTAGATCTGAAATCCTATATCTCTATATACTGTTTCTGTTTGTTCTTTACATGGGTCGCTGTAGAAAATTAATTTATGACTAATACAGTAATTAAACAACATCTGTATTTCATTTGATTTGGTTCATGAATATTATAGCATGACCTTGTATATTCTTCATTTATCTTCTGAGAAGGTTTTTCTTTTTGTTATTGCCAAATTAAGGGTAAAGGCACACTGGTTCTTTCCTTTTTTGTTGTTCCAAATACTGAATATATCACAGGAACCCAGTGCTCATTTTGTTTCTAAGCGTTGCAGAAAACAAAGAGAACCCAGCAGCAGTGCTAGTGTGACAAGACCTTAGCATGTGTTAGATCAATGAGCAAAAATACTTCTTGCTGTCTATTCCATAGTCTTGCCGTGCCGTGTCGTCTTCTCACCCTATCGGGTGTTTCTACAGTTGGATTGAATATGACCATATTATCGAGGAAACTGGCAAATTTTATTTAATTTGTCCCCCCTGACACCGTTATAATAATAATTATATTTTATTATATAGCACTCTTTCCCCACCCGAACTCAAGGCACTTGAAGAAACCTATGCAGACCAGAAACTCCTCTATCAAGGAATATTACATTTTTAATTGCTGTATTAAAGCTTTTTGTACCGTTGAAAACTGAATACATCTACAAAAAAAGAGATTTCCCAGGCAGCAGGAGTGCATTCTATACACCGTATGCAATCCTTTTGCATACGATATAACCTCTCCATTGGTTCACTGCTACACTCTTTTTTTCTGTATGTTTGAACAGCAACCAGTGACCATGCAGTGGTCTAGATTGAGATCCAAGGAAATATGATGGAGTCCAGGACAGAATACTGTAGGAATCTGCCTATAGTGTAGATTAGGATATCTTTAACCCACAGAGGCCTGAGGTTGGGGAGACTGAGCGATAGCAGGTGATTGACACAAGTATTTCTAGATAAACTACTACCACCTCCACCCAATCAAGCAAGCAAGCAAGCCGGGGGTCCATGCTGTGGTCACTGTATAAATGGTAGACATTGTCTAGGTTGACAGTCACTTGGTTGACCACTAATTGTCGACAGTGACTAGGTTGACACCTTGAAATTGTCATCATACCCAAGGCCAACATTGAGAAACGTTCGACACAAGCTCATGGTCGACATGCGGTTTTCATGTTTTTTGTTGTCTGTGTCGACATGGACACTGTATAAGTGTACCGCTTCACCGCGCTGCACTCACCATACTAAGGGCACGGTTATATTCCCACTCTATGCCCACTTGGATAGTAAAGTGTGAAAAACCATAAGGTTGTGTCAACCTTTTCTCAGTGTCAACCTTGGGTGTGTCAACCATTTTAAGGTGTCGACCTGTAGTGTTCATTCTAGCACCCGCCATATTTGAAAACCTGTGCAGTTCCTCTTCCCTGCCTGGTGTGTTGCTGTCTGCTGTGGTGTTTCTAGCACAAGTTTGGTTTGCATATCAGTGCTGATATACTGACCACACTGTGCTAGAAGCACTAAAGCCGACAGCGACACCACCAGGCAGGGAAGAGGAACTGCATGGGATTCAAATATGGCGGGTGCTAGAATGAACACTAGACCTATTCACTCGACTGCCTACTCAGTGACGGCATACTGAATGCTGTATAGTGCAGTGTTTGCACCCATAGGTGCCGATTCTGTGGGTGCTCAAGGGCCCGAGCACCCACGGAAATTGATGAGCACCCACGGGCCCGTGTCCCGCTGCTAGGCCGCCATATTAACTTGCTAATTTGCAGCTGCAGCACCCACATTACCGGACCCAATACCTGGGAAACAGTATGCCGGGAAGAGTGTATTCTGTCCGCGGAGTACCTGCACTGTGGGGGCATTTATGTACCTGCACTGTGGGGGCATTTATGTATGTGGAACTCTGTTGCCGTAATTTGAATATTGCTCCATAATATAAATTGGTATTATTTTGTGGCCACACCCCTTCCCCATGAAGCCACTCTATATTTTTGGCTTGAGCACCCACCAGCAAAAACATAAATCAGCACCTATGTTTGCACCTAAATGTAATGCTAGTAAATGACACTATTGCCGATTAGATCAGTGAGCTCTTGTCTATCCTCTAACCATATAAAGAAATGCAGTCTATCCTCTAACCATATAAAGAAATGCAGTAAGTGCCAAAATGAAAGACTTTGAGATTTCAGCACAGGAAATGTGTCTGTTAGTGCAGCTGTATTGATCTGCTTTTGCTGAATTGTGTAAATAATATTATATATTTATAAGACATCACTGTGTATCTTCAAGGGACTTGAACAGAATGAATAAACAAAGAAGAACAGATAATATTGATGCACCAGTACGGCTGTGTGTTACGCTGTCGTGTGTGTATACAGTAGCGGTGTACTTAGGCTGGTGTCATGTAAGCAATGATGAATGCCATTCGGAAGAAAAACTGGTGTCATGTAAGCAATGATGAATGCCATTCGGAAGAAAAACTGGATTGATTCATTCGGATGAGAAGCATTTTGAAGAACTTTAAATGGAATTTTATGCGTTCCCTTTTTGATTTGCGTTCCATTGGGAATGGATAGTGGGGTTACATATGCACACCCAATTCCAGGATTCTAGGCTTTATTTTGAAAGGGACACTAATGCAATTGCAAGTGTGATTTTCTCGGCTTTGGAACTGCTGATATCAGCAAGTGGAACTGCCACCCAAAATTGAAGAATTTGGTTCGGGGCCCCTGATTCTACCAGCAGTGCTGGTTTTGTCTCCTCCTCTGGAATTGCTTCACTGGAATTGCTTCACTGTGTAAACATTTTGTCCAAGGCTACCATTTGTTTTGCCTCCTCCTCATTTATATCCTTCAATTTGTATTTTAGGGTTTAGTATCTGCAATAGGATCAAGCATATCACTGGTCCATCTGTTCTTAATGCATTGCCCACATATGGATAACTTCTCAGGGCCCTACAATTGCTGAAAGCCGCATATTAAATTCATAGCTAGACATTTCTGCGTGTCCAATAATGTGGTCCACGTGGACTCTTTTTGTGTTTACGAATGTTTCATGGTCACAAGGGGTAGTCCGATTGTGATGGAGTATAAACTAGCTTCTTCACGAGGGAAATGGAGCATGGAGTCTCCCTGCTAGAGGATAAACCAGCCTCAGGCTAAAGCAGCATCCTTCAGGAGGGAACCGGAAGGTGGGGTCCTCCCTCTAAACTGTAAACCATCCACAGGCCTGACTGACATCCTTCAGGAACAAAGTCCCCTGCTATAGGGTAACTCAGCCTCAGGACACACTCCAGAGGCAACTGGAGCATGTGATCCCCCTTCTAGTGTGTAAAAATCAACCCAAACTCCACCAGAATCTGAGCTCGGAGTCTGCCACTAGAAGATAAATCGGCCCTAGGCTTTGCTGGAATAGTCCAAGATGGAACCGGAGCATGAGGTTCCCTACTAGAATGTGAATCATCCACAGGATAGACCGGATACTTCACACCAGGCTAAACCAGGCTAAACCAGAATCATTCTGGAGTGAATCAAAGTGTGGGGATCCTACGTCTAATTGGTATAACTAGCCCTACTGTAGGCTAGACCACAAACCTTCCGATGGAAACACGTTACAATCAATATCATACAGAATATATTGTGGGATTTTAGCATTAAGCTGTTTAAATGTGAAGATGGACAGCACGGTACACTTAGAGGACAAAATGGCATCTCCCTTTCAGGTTTTGCAGCCTCTTTAGATTGCAATAAAATAGTATTGTATGTTTAGCTTGGTTGTATTAGTTGCTCTAATATCCTTATAATGATGTGAAACATTTCTCTGGATCTCTGCCTGGGTTTAGCAGGAATCCACAGAGACCACAAGTGCCCATGCATGGCCATCATGCACCAATTATTCATGGAAATGAGTCACTTACTCTGTATATCAGTTGGAATGAGATATAAATTGATTGTTCCGTTAAGTTATCAAGGAGCTTGGCGTTACCTTAACCCAACCTTCCATATGATATTGGTGTGTGACACTACATTAGTCTGAAAAAGAGATCTATAAATTAGTTTTATATTGGCATTTTGACTAGATGACGATTTATGGGCTTATTGAGTGTAATGTACCATAGATCTTTATAAGAGCTAGTAGATGTCTCGTTTAGTGGCATCACAGACACACACACACACACACACACACACACTTGAGAAATGACATAATTATTGTTTATCTTCAACCCTTTCACACAGAAAAGCAAATTACCAAGGTCAAACATTTCTAACTGGTAATTTGCTGTTCTGTGTGAAAGGTTCGACCCGGGAAGTAAATCTCGGACCCGAGTAAAAAGCAGGGTTGGAGACATGGGAATTATGACCCGGGTTGACCCATTCACGCAGAAGAAATACCCATATTATTCAGCAAATTACCTGGTAATTTGCTTTTCTGTGTGAAGGTGGGGGGGGGGTTTCAGCCTGGGACCTTTAAAATAACTGGCACTGAAAATGCATAGTAAAACCCGAGAGTTTGGGGCATGTCTGAAAAGGGGTATTACTAAAATTCCTCTATTTATATGGCACCACAAGGGAACCTCCGCACCCAATTACAGTACATAGATGAATGATACCCCGTTCTCATTGCCTAAAAAACCCGGGTATTTGGCAGGGCGAGCGGTAATTTCCCGTGTCGTGTCTCAGTGTGAACGCGTCCTTTTGAAATTCCCGGGTGTTATGCCCCGGGAATTACACACGGGTTTTTTGCAGGGTTTTTCCTGGGTAAAACACGGGTGTACTTCAGTCTGAACAGCACAGACACGGGTTTTTCAAACATGATGGAAAAAAAGAAGCTCATTGGCGGATGTGATCAGGTGACGTGACGTCCATTTCATGCTGCGTCTGACGTCCATATGCTGCGTCGAGGAGAGCAGACATGTCGCACTGGAGGGATGAGGAAGTGCTCGAGCTGCTAGCAGTGAGAGGAGAGGAGGAGATAAAAAAGCAAGTGACCGGCACAGTGAAGGACTCCGTTGTTTACTACAACATCGCCAAAATCCTGTCTGCCCGTGGCATCGTCAAAACGCAGCAACAGGTAGTGAATAAACTCAAAGCCCTGCGGAAGCAGTATGCTAAGGTCCATGACCTAAACAGGAGGAAGAGTGGTGGTGCCCGTATGGACTGGCCATTTTATGACCAGTGTAATGTCATCTTTGGGAACTCTGCACTGGCTAATCCCATATCACTGTCCTCCTCCAGCAGTTTTGCTGGCAGTGCAGCAAGTGTCTGTGAAGAAAACGCAGTAGCAGCAGCAGCGTCACCCATTGACCTTGAGGCCACAGACAGTGAAATGGATTCCCGCTCTGTCCATGGTGAAGCCCAATGTGAAGTTCTGGATTCATCATTTAACTCCCACAATTCAGCTGTAGGCCCCACGGCATTCTCTTCACCTGTGCAGCATCCGCCATCACCTTTGCAGCGACCACCATCAACGCCTGCATCATCACTACCTGCTGAAGGAAGTCCAGCCTTTGAAGCATTGCCACAGAGTGCACGTCCAAAGTTGCGGACCAACAGTAAGTTTATAACTTTTTACACACACCATTATTACACAGTACTATATTTTTGTTTATTAAAGAAATATGTTGCAGCATGTAGCAAGAGTGCAGGAGGGAAAAGGCCTCAAGCATGCATGTGCCAACACTGCTTTTTTATTTAAGTATTTTTGAAATTTAACATCCACATGCATCTGTGCAGAGGGGATCTGATTCAGGCCTGTCAGCAACATTGCTAACACATCTGAATGAGAAGTTAAGGTTTTACTGATATCTAGCCTTCAGCACAGATGGTTTTCCAAGTGCATGGGCACCAACAATGTCTTTTGGGTAGAAGGAGAAGTAACATTATTATAGTCTTGTATAGTAATGTGTTGTTTGTTTTTCCCATAGTTTATAATGTGCCACTGAGAAGAAAGAGGTCCACTAAGATGGAACAAGCCACAAAAGCAATGACCACCGTAATGCTTGAACACCTGAAGGAAATGGATAATTCGATGCAAGTTCATGAAGATGCTCGTCTGCAGCGATTTATGGACAATGAGCGTGACCTACAGAACACGTTCATTACTGCCATTGTTGGTATGCATGAGCGTATCAATCGAGAGAACCGAGATACGCAGATGGAGTTCCTTAATAGTCTATTTAGGGCACAAGGCCATGCACTGCCCCAGCCACCACACAATAATTTTCAGTATGGTTATCCAATGTATAGCGCAGGCCAACCAAATTTTGTAGGCCCAACCCAGGGGAACATGGTGCCATACAGCACACCTCACCCACCACCAATGTCACACCTTTTCCCTGAGTATGCTGCTGGGACTCCTCAGCCTCAAGCAAATGACCTCCATTTCCCTGAGCGTACAGCAGGTCCACCTCAGCCTCCCCCAGTTCCACCGCACTCCTCAGAGTATGCGTCTGGGACACCACAGCCTCCAGCAAATCCTCGACATTTCCAAGAGCGTACAGCTGGTGCACCTCAGCCTCCACCAGTTCCTCCGCAGTGCCCCGAGTATGCTGCTGGGACACCTCAGCCTCCAGCAAATCATTGCCATTTCCCTGAGCGTACACCGGGTGCAACTCAGCCTCCCACAGTTCCACCACACTGCCTTGATTATGCGGCTGGTCCACATAGTCATGCGGAGAATCGAACGGCTCCAAGAAAGGAAAACCCCCGCTACCATGTGCTGTAGAGGTGTTTATTGACTTTTTGTTTATTTGTCTGCCCACCCGGCCTGTACAGAAGTTATGTAAGGCATTTGGGTATTGTCATTACAGTTTTATTATATTTTTCTATGTGCATTTTTGGTACACTTTATGCTATTTAACTAAAAAATATATGTTGTACATATGAATAAAATATGTACAAACAAACAGAAATGTTTTTGAAGTTTATTGAAAATTAAAAACTATAGTACACTAGTGGGTTAAAGCAAATATGTTATTGGTAATGGTGTTGCGAATGTCTTCTGCACATGTGTTTGTCCCCTCATACATCTCAGAATCTGCAGAGTGATCTGATTCCTCAGGCTCCAGTACGGTCCATTCTGGTAGAAACTGTTCTTTCTTAAACTCACATATGTTGTGCAACACACAGCAGGCAGCAACTACATGAGGCATGAAGCTGGTATCAATGTCATTGCGCTTCATTAAACAACGCCAACGGCCTTTTAGACGGCCAAAGGCATTTTCTACCACCATTCGTGCAGAACTGAGGGTGTGGGTGAAATCAATTTGTTCCGGGGTAAGTTGATGGCGCTGGGTGAACCCCTTCATTAACCATCGTCGTAATGGGTATGCTGCATCCCCGATTATATGTACTGGGATCTCCACCCCATCGATGATCTTCGATTTCTGCAAAGTAAAATAAGAGTTACAATATGGAATTCTTGGAGTACAAGTATGCTATTCTGATTGCCACTTTTCTCTACCGGTGTAAAGAGAGACATTGAAAAACAACAATACATGTGGTACGTTGGTTATACATACATGCATACATAACACTAAAAATATCCCAACTGCAACATGCAAAAACATATCTTTACCTCTCTAGGGAACAACCAGCCATCCTGCTTCTCCTCAGCAATAAGGTATAGGTCCGAATTTGCTAGAACCCTTGCATCATGGGAACGGCCAGGCCAGCCAATGAAGACATCAGTGAAGCTGAAAATATAAAGTGTTAAGATTTCTGTTTAGTTACCCTAGCAATACGCAAAGTACAGTTTAATATTATCATAAAAAAATGTACTTACCAATATTTGTGGTCCACTACAGCCTGTAGAATTATGGAGTGCCAGCCTTTGCGATTAAAGTAATCCGCATGGTTTTCTGTGGGGGCAATAATAGGAATGTGTGTACCGTCTATAGCTCCAGCACACTGTGGATATCCACGATGCAGGAAACCAGCGATGATGTCGTCCAACCTTTGTCCTTGAGGTAAGGTGATGAAACGACGGTAAAGTCCTTCCAGCAAAGCCTGCGTCACCTCATGGACTATAGTGCATACAGTGGATCTCCCCACTCCAAACAAGCAGGCGACTGTGCGGTATTCTCCCGGTGTAGCATACCACCATAGCGCTATCGCTAGTCTCTTTCTAGGTGAGATGGGTATTCTGCAGTTTGTGGTCTGTCTGGAAAGTGCAGGGGTTAGAAGGTCCAGCACATACTGAAAGGTCCCACGTGACATGCGAAAATGCTCCATCCACTGGTCATCCTCATAACCCTCCACTGTAGACCAAAATACCTCGCCATGAGAGCAGTCTCTGGTCCACATTCGCCGGGTACTGGATGTGCTGAACCTCAATATGGAGGTAACGCTGGAGGTGATGAAAGCTCTTCTCCTTCGCACATAATGAAGGCGAGCACTGTCTCTCTCAGCAAGAAATTGCGCTCTCCTCCTCTTCAAAGTGCATTGTGCAAGGTAGCACAATGTAAGCAGCTGCAGCAAGCTCTCATTTGCTGCATGAAACAGCAAAATGGTGCAAAACAAAAGCATCTCATCAGCCATGATTCCAGCAATGCAGTGTGCTTGGAAAAAACAGGCCACTTTATATGACATCATCCTCAGCCAGCCAATAACAGCTGCTTTCTAAAACAGCCAATCACAGCTACTTTTTCAACAGCCAATCAAAGCTGCTTTTATATTCACACACTTGTTGGCAGGGCAGACCAGGGGAAGCAGTGTGAACGCGTCATACACGGGAATTTCCCGGGTTTAAGGTGCTGTAGAATGGGGAAGAAAAGTATCCATTCTCTGTGCCCCGCCAAAAACCCGGCAAGAAAAACCCGGGATTTTGCAGGGGCGGCAATGAGAACATGGTATGAGCAGAACAGTGACTTAACCATAGCTGCATCAGCAGAGGACGCTGGAATAAGTATCAGTGTGACAGAAATCCACAGGATTTGTTGGCATCAAAGATGGTTTAACCAAGAGAAAGAAAAGCACATGAGGGAAGAGGGGGCAGAAAGACAGGGGTGACGCAGATTGGGTAGATCGTGATCATGAAACAGAGGGTTAAGGTGAGATTTGGCTGGGTTTGGGGAAGAAGTGGGTCTTAATTGCCTGTTTGACGTTTTATAGAGAGGAGGGAGAGAGGTAGAGAATTTCAGAGAAAGAGAGCAGCACGTGAAAAGTTCTGGAGACATCCAAGAAGAGATAAGAGCCTGATTCAGACCTCTTTGCAGAATTTGCAGCTATGCAGATTATCGATAGTCTGCGCATGCACACTTTATACTGTGCTCATGCGTGGAGTCCTCCTGCAAACTAAGCCAGTAATGGCTAGTCATTGCTTGCCATTCATAAGATGATTGACAGCCAGACAACGTTTGAAAGTGGCGCCCCAACATTTTCTGGGAGAGCCGCTAGAAAACGCAGATGGGCCTGGCCATGGAGGAAGGGAGGGAAGCTGACGTCATCAGCTGCCCTGATCTCCCCACGGCCATTGCAGTGCCGAGTAACTCTAGTCTAAGCAGCCGCACAAGGTGGGGGAATCCATTAGACGGTGAGTACTTCCGAATGGATTTCCCCCTGTTCGCACAGCTGAGAATGCATTCGCAGCCATGCACAGAAGTGAGGAGAAGCTCTGACAGGGCAATGTTTACCTGATTACTGTGCTTTACAGTTTTGCAGCCCAGCAATCAGGTCTGAATTGGGACATAAATTCATGTTTTGATCATTTTATAAGTCTCCCACTCCCATCATTTCCTTCACCGCCTCCTCCCAACCCGCTATACCTATCATCCCCCATCATGGTCCTCCTTTCTTCTGTTGGTGCAGTTTGTTGGGTGTAGGCCATTCCTGACACGCACAGTACACCCCAGCAAAAAAAAAAAAACCTGCAGAAGTGATAACAGCTACAGTGTTGCGGGAAAAACTTTTTACCATGGAAGGTCTAATAAAGGCATAGCTACAGACTACAGCAGTCAGCCACCAGACAACATAATTTAGAGAGTAAGGCGATATGGGGCCAGATGTACTAAGTATGGAAAGTAATAAACCACCAGCCAATCAGCTCCTACCTATCATGTCACAGACTGTGTTTGAATAATGACAGGAAGGAGGTGATTGGTTGGTGGTTTATCACTGTTAATTTTATCACTTTTCAAGGCTTAGTGTGAGATACTGTTTTACAAGGTTGTGCAGCATCTCTTGGCAGGGGTTGCAGTTGAAATCCCGTCGGTCGGAATCCCGGTGTTCGAAATCCTGACACTTTCTCCCTCCGGGGGTGTCCACGACACCCATAGAGGGAGAATTAATTAGTGTGCCGAGCGTAGCGAGGCACCGGGCCCACTGCGTGGCGGAATTCCGGCATCGGGATTCCGACCGCCGGGATTTTATACCAATCCCCTCGGCAGGGCCTGGGAATGCTTCCCCATGTGTCCCAATGGGCTCCAGCTCAATTTGAGTTGGATACTTTCTGCAAAAAATTACTGTGCCTGATAACGTGGATTCACTCGCTTCTTTACATCTCCGCTGTACTGTGTACTAAGAAATGTACTGCTAATACTTGTTTCGCTGCTATCAGCTTTTTACCTTAAAAAAGCTGCTAATAGCAGCGAAACGCATCGGATACTGGCACCCTATTCCACCAACGCTGCACATCCAGACATTCGGCATCTATCACCCTGAGTGCCCTGCACACTTCAATGGAAATCCGAGCCGTCCCCAGATTTCGAAGGCAGGGGAAGCTGCGAGGTGGTTGGCGGGGGACGCTACGAGGTGGTTGGCGGGGGACGCTACTAGTAGGGCAAGGCATCGTGCGGGGGACAGAGACACAGAGGCGGCAGTAACGTAGTGCCGGGCAGGGGGAGCTGACAGTACTGGAAAACATACAATGATTGGTTGAGCGCTCTCTCAGCCAATTGCTGACTGGCTGAGAGAGCATTCAGCCAATCACAGGCTGTCCATTCATTGTATGGGCTTTTTTTTTTTTCAGCGCTGACAGCTCCCGGCTCCTGCTGCCCGGCTCTACGTTACTGCCGCCTCTGTGTCCCCCGCAGCGTCCGCTGCCTGTGCCCTAATAGCAGCTTCCCCGCCACCCTGCTCCCTCCACCTGCCCAGATAACAGCTCCCTGCTCGGAGTCGCCAGCCACCACAGAGTCCCCTGCCTGGCTGCACATAAGATTTAGCAAACCTTATGTGCAGCCAGTCCGACCTCCAGACTCCGATCCGATGCGCACGGGACCGCGCATCGGGTCGGACCAGGTGTCTAAACTGCGATTTGGCCTGATTTCACTGCCCAATCCATGTGCATCAGGTGAAATCGGGACTAAATAGCATAGTGTATGGGGGCCTTAACTCTCCCTCCCCACAGCTGAACACTAACTCCACCCCCCCTGCACTCTTCCTACCCCACAGCCTAAACCTAATCGCCTCCTTCTACGCCCTAACCTCCCCTTCTTGGTGCCAAACCCTAACGCTATGTCCCCGCAGTTTAATACTAACCCCCGCACTGCCTAACCACCCGCTAGTGCCTAAACCTAACCACCATACGCTCCCCTCCCTACCAAAGGCTAACGCAAACCCACCCTGTATACTTGTGTTCAGGATGCCAGCACTCGGATTCTGGCATCTGCATTCTTATTGATGCAGTGATGCCAGCATCTGTGTTCTGATTGCATCCGGCAAGAAATATTTACAAAACAAAGGAACCAAGAAGAATAATGCTATATGTTCTTATAACACAATTAGTGCAGTAAAAATAGTAAAAAAAAAACAAAGCAATATAATATTGGGTAAGGATCATTAGGTCACCAGCATTACGGTCGACAAGCATGTCGACCTAATGCTTGTATACCATCAAGCTAGTGACCCAATGACCATATCCCAGCATAAAATCTCATTAAATATAAAATACACCCTTACAATTAGCTCTGTAATGTCCATAGATCTTTGTACTGTAAATAAACAAATAGAGCAATATCCAGTCACCCAATGCTCTCCAATTGAGGATGGAATGAGGATATTTTAAAAATCGAAGAACGTATTACCCAGTCCATTTAAGCACGCTGTATAGTTCTTGCTGGCAAGCATTCCTCTAATAATGGTCCAGATAAAAATGTCCAAACAATGCGGCTCTGTTTACAGGAACTCAAAGCGTTTCAGTGTGGAAGTGCCCACATTATCTGAAGGAGAATGCTGTATTCTCCATTAGAAGATGGGCACTACACATTGATGTCCCCACCTCTACAATGGGCCAGTATATGGACATTTTAGAGCCAATTGTGTGTTTGTTTGTTTGTTTGTTTGTTTGGTTTTTTATATATATATTTTATGTGATTGTATGTTACATTAGCTTTTCTTACCGTGTTAACAAATTTATATGTTTAGATCTATTTTTAGTGCATCAATTGTGTTAGGACCTCACAGCGCTGTTCTTCTTGGTTCCTTTCTTCTTCCATCAGCCCTGTTTTGTACAGAATATATGCTCTGTGCATTGCAGTGCTTCTTCCACCGCTCCCCTGGTACTGTAGATAATTGAGTGAAGGATGTTTCAGCATCACTAGGTCCACTGTTTTTACTCTCTAATGCTTTCATGTAATTGCAATGCCGGTGGCATAAGTAATTCAGAAGACAAACACAGAGATGGTGCACATTATTGGGATATGCCAGGACATGCCCAATTTACAGTGACTCAATAGGCCTTGTAAAGCAAAAAAAAAAGAAAAAGTAACATTTCATCTGGAAAAAACAAACCACTGCAAGGGGTGCAAGTATATTTATTGGTTTGCATGCAGGGCAGATATTGACTGCTTTTGCATGTAGCTCACAAATACTGGTCAGTTTCATTTGTACACTGCAATTTAGCTTTTTAGTTTGACACACCCCTATCAGATCTAAATCTCTGCACATATAACATCTGCCCCGGCTTTTACTGTAACATGCTCTTGCCCAGGTATGCAGTTACCCCCTTTTCTTTACTTTATTCCCACCACAGAATCAGGCCCAAGTACAATCTTAAGCCTTCTAATAATGATGTAAACCAGTCGTGTCAAACACATGGCCCTCCCGCTGTTGTGGAACTACACGTCCCAGCATGCCCTGCGACAGTTTTAGCAATCCATTATGTAAAATCTGTGGCAGGGCATGCTGGGACGTGTAGTTCCACAACAGCTGTAGGGCCACGAGTTTCACACCACTGATGTTGGATGTAAATTTGGTGCATTTGCTGCTGCATCACTTGTATGAATAAATGACGTACAGACTACAGTACTGTGCAAAAGTTTTAGTGCGCTGTGGAAAACATACTGCATGCTTTCAAAAATAGAAGTGTTAATCGTTTTATTTTTATGAATGAACAAAATGCTAAGTAAATTAAAAGAAGAGCAATCTAAATCAAATCCATATTTGGTGTCGCCACCTTTTTGCCTTCAAAATAGCATCAATTCTTCTAGGTACACTTGCACAAAATCAGGGATTTTGTTGGTGTATGATTAACCAATAATATGAAACCGGTGATAATGATCATCAAATTTTCATATGTAGGTTGAATCGCAGTCATTAACTTATACAGAATCAGCTATGTAGGAGGTTTAAAACTGGGTGAGGTACAGACAAACTTTGCCTCAAAGGTGAGATCATAGGAGACCGTTTCATGTCACAGGTCATTAAATCATGGCTCGACTGAGCACAGCAACAAGACACGAGGTAGTTATACTGCGTGGTGCAAAATATACAGCTGAAAAGCTATGTACAGATATAGCAGGGTTGCCGACCCTCCCGGAATTACCGGGAGTCTCCGGAAAATCGGGTCCCCCTCCCGGCCCCCCGGAAGGGTGGACAACCCTCCCGGATTCAGGGGGGACCCCCGCTGCGCCCACGATTGCGGCATTTAAATGCCGCAATCCGCGGGTCTCAGAGGAGGGGGCGGAGCTAAAATGGCAAAATCGCGTCATTTTAGCCCCGCCCCCTCCACGGAGATCCGTGAATGCAACTGTTTACCACAATGGGGACGGGGCTTAGTGATGTCGCGCTCAAGCCCCGCCCCCCAAGCAGCTGCTGAAACTCTCCTCTCCGGGCTTCTCCCGGAGAGGAGAATATTAATGTCAGCAACCCTGAGATATAGCCATGATCATCAGTGCTACAATATGGCCGCTAACAACTGCTTGGCGAAGCAAGTCGCACTTGCAATTCAGGAAATCTGCACGGCAATGTGCACTGACCAACTCTTTTCCGTGAGTCACAGGTACCTTTCACCAAGCCTGTCACATGTGGCTATATCTGTATTTACTGTACATCACTTCAGGGGGTTTAAACTAGTTTTTGTTACCTGGAGTAAATTAAAGCTAGGTGGCTTAGAATTTTGCACAGTGCCCCATTGAGGGGGCTTGTCATGCTCCACCCAAAGGGCGTGTCTAGTTCCTTATATGGATAGATTGTGAACGTGGCACCTAGAAGCGTGGGTGTGTACTGCTACAAGGAATCTTGTAAAATGACTTATATCCAAATGTAGATGAGCCCCAAAGCAGTTAGTAAGAGATACTATACTCGGTAAAGTGCTGGGAAATGGTGCTGATGATTCAATGTTAATGTATCTATATCTCATTTCTTTTATCCCCAAAAATGTAGCAGTGTAATGTGGGCTAGGTGACATGAGGGAGATTGCTAGACTAATGAGAGAGAGAGGGAGATTGCTGATGTTTCAGGGAGTCTCCTGCAGAATGCAGGAAGGTACGCAACTATGGTTCAACCTGTAGACCTTTTCATGTTTGGCACTGGTGATGACATGTGTATTGAGTGCTGGGCCCCCTCTGTCTCTGCAGCCTTCTGCACAAGTAGCTGTCCCCCAGCCAAACAGATCTGCAGACATTTCTCAGAAGGCTTCTAAAACCATTTTGTACTTTACTGCTTGCAATGACCGTCTCACTGCATGAAACCATCTGCATAAAGAGCAGAAATGATTATGCTGGATCCTTTCCGCGACAGAACTCTGCAGCATTTCTATAAAGCTGTATAATATTCCCAGCATTAAAGTGTTTATTCTGCCTCCAATCTCCGAATAATCTCTATTATGTGTGTGGGCCACTGAAATATATATAAAAGAAAGTGTGTGGGCCAAATCCTTCTCTAAAGCCATGACTCATACTGTACTTTAATATATGCATTATAAACCATATTACACTTCAGTGCCTTTCATATCAGTAATGTACTGTATGTCTGAAGACCGCTGAATAGATCTGATCATTTTATTAAAGATTTCTGAACTTTTAAATTAAGAATAAACTTCCTTTTATGTAGGTAATGTTGGCTACAGTGTGCAGCTTGCTTTCATTTTTCCAGAGACATTGGGTGGTATGTACTAAGCATCTCCTCTGTGATGCGGTACATTTTGCCTCTTATTACATACATACCTTTTTGGGTATGTACATAGAAATGCAATTATGATCTTATAGGACAGTACTGCCGATAAGAGATGTAAGTTCTACTGATAAGAGCTTTTGCGATCACTGATCTTATGGGCTTCAGAGAGGTTGCACATAGAGACGTGGCAGCCACAGGGGTTGCTGGAAGCAGTCCAATTGGATCCCTCTCATGGGAAAATGCTGTGAGGCATCTATAGGCTAATGCCAGTAAAAGCTGACATTGCCCACTGCTTCCAAGCCCCAGAATGCATTGCATTTCAGAGCTTGGCACATATGGGAAATGTGGCCAAAATCTAAAAACGTCTGTTGGATTTTTGGTCCCTTTTACATCCTGTTAATGTACATAAGACCTAGGGGTCTATTCATGAAGCAGTGAAAAAAACTGAGAAGCGAGCCAGTGGAGAATTTGCCCATGGCAACCAATCAGCAGCTACGTACAATTTTATAGAATGCACTTGATAAATGTTACTTTAAAGCTGATTGGTTAGCTTCACCACTGGCTCGCTTGTCCACCCTATTCATTGTTCATGAATAGACCCCTTGCATACAGAGGTGTCCTCATACACTATGGTCATCTTGGCCACAATGCGTGCACTCACTAATTTGATGTGTGATACTTGGATATCTGGGTGCGGCTGTGTCTTAATAATTACAGTTTTGCATTTAAATTGTATTCAGGATTTTTCCACATCCCCAACCATATAAATGGCTTCATAGCTGGTGGGGGTGTTTACTGAGACCAGAGAGAGAGGAAAAAACACAGACTTCCTGGGTGTATCCTCTACCGTGTATGCGGTCGACACCAAATGGACGACATGCCCAATTTCAACATTAAACAAAAGGTCGACACTAGCAAAATGCTGACTCAATATTGATTAACACATTTTAACTTTTTTTTCATCCTGTACTTTACCTTTTTTACTTCGATTAGAAACGGTTACGTGTGCCGAGTGCAGCGGGGCATCTGCCCGAAAGCATGTAGAGGGAAGTGAGCCATGCACGGGTGCACAGTACATTCATTTGGGGTCCACATGATGAGATGTACAAATTGACACCAAAAAAACCCCATAAAAATCTCATGTCGACCTTTCCATGTCTCGACTATGGGGGTTATTCAGACCTGATCACTGGGCTGCAAATTTGCAGGTCGTCTGATTATCGAATGTATACGTATGGGCAAGGTCATCCAGATGCAAAATCCAGCGTCTTTTCTAATTGCAAGAATTTTGCAAGTTGATAGTAAGCCGGAATTTGTGGGTGTCACCTGCCCGTTTTCTGGGAGGGGCTTGCCCAGTCCCCTATCAGCCTGTTTCTGTTGTAGATCCTGGGTTACACACAGACTGGAAAAGGCATTTGATGATGAGTGAGTTGCCATTGGATATGCAGCCTTGCACAGGGCGGGATTTCACTCTGGCAGGCAGCTGCTAATTTGGAAAGCCCAGATGGCTGAGAAACGCTCAGGTCTGACTAACCCCCAATGTCCACGTCAGCCTCTGTACTACAAATGAAGCAGCCAGACTGCAGGACCGCCAAATATCCTGAGCTGACGCAGGCTGACGGTCAGGCTCCATCTGACGGGGATGCGTGAGCGTCTCACAAGCTCGTGTGTTCCCATCAGCACTGCGGCGGGGATCAGATTCCCTGCCCGTCTCTACTTCAGGGAGACGGGCAGGGTTAGTGGGGGCTGCGGGCAGCGACTGGGGGTGTCGGCTGGCGGTGGGTAGCGGGATCTGGCAAATGGTGATAGAATCGACAGGAGCAGCTCCAATGTGAGCTGCTCCATCTGTACAGTATATCGAGCTTGTGCATGTCGACCATTTGGTGTCGACCTATTGATTGTCTACCATTTAGCCGTAACCCCTCAACCTGCATTGCGAATCACCTTTCTTTCCATCATGCTTGGTAAAGTGTTTTTGTGTCATTCAATATTATTAAAAACTGCAGTTCTTTTATGCATAGGAAAATCACCTATGTAATTCTCAGTTGCATATGTTCAGTACTTTTTTCAACATTGGTCCTGCTGTTGAATTCCTTTGCAAGTAATGTATAATAAATCATTTTTGGTTGAGTGGCTCTTATCATAATCCTAATGTGCAGCAATCATGCTCCCAGATGCTGTAAAATCCCTTAAGTAAAGGCATTTTAACGTTGGGAGAAAAAACTTCATGAAAATTAGCTACAAAAGTCGTTTCTTCAGCATCTCATGCAGAAACCAAGTGATACTTCATCGTTACTTAAGGTGTTTTAAGTAAGTCTCTGCCTTTTGCATAAACTCAACCCATGCGCAGAACTGATTATTTCATTAGCGCTTTTGCAATACTTAATCAGTTCTACATGGAGAAGAACTGATTAAGTATTTTCAGAGGATCACATATGAGAAAATCATTTCAATGATATAATGTAAAATAGTGTTCCCTAAAGGTGCCCATACCCATACACTGTGCGTTTTGCCCATATGTGCAGCCCCTACTTCTTGTACTAGATCGCATCTAGCACAAATAGTACGGAGTATATCGCGCCGTGTACGGGCATCTTTTAAGGAGACTTGTTTGTTTATTTCTAAATGTGTAACATAATCCGTAGTTTCCTATTGCGGGTTTTCTGTGTCTGTTCCCTAGTACTTCTGATACCAATATACAACTTACTGAGGACTATTGCTTCTAGCCTGGAAATCCAATCTCCAGCTTTCCACCTTCTCATCGGTGTAGGTTTTAGAGTATTGTTATACATTTTATTATAATAGTTTCAATAATATTGTTTTATGACTATCCTGGATTATCCTCGCCTCCTATTTAGTGTATACATGGCTCATTGGGATTTTTCTTTCGTTCTGATTTTCACAGCTGGCTAGTGCGTGTATATTCTGATCAAGTGCATTTTTAGTTGCGGTAATGTAGCTATAATTGCAATGCTATAAGATAATAGGGTACTTGTTTCCTAGCACGGCCACAACGATCATGATCGTCGGCATCGTTAGTAAAAATCAGGGGCATCGCGGCCATCGGCGAGCGCAGCGAGGGGACGCGGATACCTGTGAAGCCCGCGAAGGGACGCGTTTACCTGTGAAGGTATCCGCGTCCCCTCGCGGGGCTCGCCGCGCTTCGGGCTCGGTGGCTCGCTGCGCTCGCCACACTATTCTATTCTCAACTCCACGCCGACGTGGATAGTGGGGGTATGAAAAGGTCGGAGGACGCGTACCGCCGCCCCTCGCGGGCTCGCTGCGCTCGCCACGCTTCGGATTCACGTTGATCGTGGGGTGGCGTTAACTACTTTTGGGGGGACATTTCACTGTTCAGGGGTGTTTTTGGGGGTTTCTGGCCCATTTACCATTGTTCCCTATGATGATTTGGTGAAATTGAGGCATTTAACATTGTTTCCTATGGGAAATCGGGGGCATCGCGGGTAAATTGAGGCATTTAACATTGTTTCCTATGGGAAATCGGGGGCATCGCGTCTGGACCATTTAAGCCTTTTTTGGCCGCCTACGACGCGACCGACGCGATTTTGACTTTTTTCAATGCATTTCAATGGGAAAATCGGGGGCATCGCGTCGGTCGCGTCGCAGACCACTAAAAATTACACCCGATGCCCGCGATTGTGGCCGTGCTAGGAAACAAGTACCGATAATAGATTTGTGTACAGTACGCCATTTGCATTTCTGTCTGTATTCCCCATACATTTAATTTTAATTTCCATGACTTTCTATAATAATTGAACTGTGCAAATTATTTACATTTGTCAATTGTTTTGTTGCCATTGCCTTATTTTGCTGTGTTTCTTTTAGGACATTCTGCCGAGAACTGTTATGGACATTGCTGACATCAATCTCTCGCTTGCAGAAACCTCATAACATCAGGTACTGTACAACACCTTTTTAGAATTGAAGTAACTGTAAATATAGGTATACAGTGGATTAACCTCTGAACAATGATGTAATTACAGTAGAATTACTCTCCTAATTTATACGCTTATGCAGATTTTCTTAAACTTGGTGCTGGATCAGGATGCCTGAGCGCTCTATGCCATTGTGAAAGTAAATTAGGTACTTGTGTATTATCACAGCGCCCATCGCATCGCATACCACTAATTAAGGTATGCGATGGGTCGTAAGACCTGCACTGTACAATAAAATATTGCATCGCATGCCATTACAATGGCATGCAATGCGAAGCGATCCGACCCAGGCACCCTGATGGGTGATTACTATGTTAAATGCACCCCCATAGTAATCACCCATCAGGGTGCCTGTACAATAAAAAATCGAGTCGGATCGCATCACATCGCATGCGATCATATGACATGCGATCCGACCGATACGATGCCCTACGATGGAAATCTTGGGCGCCGTGCTAATACACAAGTACCGTAAATTATTATGAATAGTGGTGTCACGATCCAATTAGGTGATGAATCGAATAAATCATGCCTCCAATTATTATGTGTGAGAAGAAGGCATTTCTTGTAGTCTGTTCGTGAAATCATGTCTTCTGTTATTAATTCACAAGTGTGCCACTCCACTGTAATAAATAGGTCATATTTTACTAAGGTAATTATATCATTCATGTCTACTTATAATTATCTTCTCTATGGTAAAAGCCCGGAGAGTTGCTGCTGGCAGCTTTGGGGACAGGATCAATTTATACCCCGCACTCAACGTGGTAAAATGGGGTGGTGAAAAAATCTCCACATCTTGCCCACTTCATTAGGATGTGGGCAGAATGTGAGAGTTTGGCTTACACTTCTGGGGGTGTGGGTCCTCAAAAATTGTAAGTGTCCTACAACTAACTTCCACGAGAATAGGCAAGTATGATCTGCATGTATGCATGAAATAAATAGTGTGTGTGGACATTCTGACATTGTGAATCAAATGTAGACACAATAATGTTTAGTTTAACAATGTGTCTCGGTTCTGTTACTGCTTTCCTGTGGTTGGGATACGGTCGTATTGTTGACCCGACTTAGGTCGACAGGGTTCTAGGTCGACATGGATGAAGGTTGACAGGTGTCTAGGTCGACATTGTTTTAGGTCGACAAATGCGTTCAATCGACAGGTCGCGAGGTCGACATGGGTTTTTTCAGCTGACATGTGCAGACAGGTGGTATTTCATGCCACTAGGGAGTGGTGGGAGAATAAAATAGTGTGCCGAGCGCAGCGAGTCACCGTGCCCATGTCGACCATAAAGTATTTGTCGACCTATACCAATGTCGACCTAGACACCTGTCGACCTTCACCCATGTCGTCCTAGTTGCCTGTCGACCTAATGACTGTCTACCTAAGTCGGGTCGACAATACGATCCACACCCCTGTGATTATAGCCCAAATTACAAAGTTACTATTAAAAATGATACTAAATATATCCACAATTTATTATTTAAAGTTATTAGAATCATAATCAATTATGTAGTGTGAACATGTTTTTGTATTTGCATAAACCTAATAGCGCAGTTAGCACTAAACATGAAAGGGCAGATTCAGTCAGTCGTGGGGATTACCACACGGCTGGGGCTATTTTGTAGAGCAAATTATGTTTTTTGATGAGTTTCAAACAGACAGAAAAGTAAACCAACATCTTTAAGAACTCTGCAATTATAAGTAAGACCGCAATAATTTAACATTACAATTGGCCAATAGTGAGAATATATGCATCTAAACTGAGATACTTAGAATAAAAAGGATCAGATCAGTGGATATAACATTTCTACTAGGGTGGCCAATCCAGCGGGAGCCCAGGATTTGGCCCCAAAATGTCCGGGATTTCAATCCCGGGATTTCGGGATTAGACTGCGCATGCGCAGTCTAATGCCGGGCAGCTTCTGAGCTGAACTCAGCTCAGAAGCTGCCCGGCTGTTCCCGACCCTGGCGTGCGGCCTGCGCAGCGTGACCTCTAACTGTCACGCTGCGCAGGCCGCAGCGTCCTGCTACAGAGGACCGCTCCCGGCTGACTCCTAGCCTCCCCTCCTGCCCAGCTGGTGCCGCCGCTACCTGCCCGGAGGAAGGCAAGCATCACTGTAGCGCTGCTGTCTGCCTCACTTCCGCCCGTCTATGTAAGTAAATCTGCGGGGTGGCACCCCCCGCAGCGCTGCTCTGCCCCGCTCCCGGCTGCCACGCACCTGCCCGTCCATGTAGGGGTGGACAGGGTGTGTTTTTCTTTTAGGGATGCCGATCCCGAGAATCCCGGGATTGAGCATTTTTCAATCCCGGAATCCGGGATTGAAAAAAATGCCCCGGGATTGGCATCCCTAGTTTCTACCCTCCGCATTGAACCCGAATGAGGATGCTTAATGCTGATTACGTACATACTCTGGAACACCTATAGATTCCAGATTCTATGACCTAACACATGTTAGTCCGCGGGTTTACCACATGAAGACGTTGGATAATAATTGAATAGCTCCATGTATAAAAACCAGATCTTTAGTCTCACAGTAAACCACGTTTTCAACCGTCAATGTTCTTATCTTCTATACGTAATACGGATCTCAATCCGTCTAAAAATAAATAAAAGAATAAACATCCAATGTGACCGCTGTTTATTATGATAATAGTAAATATCCTATGATAATATTGTTTATAAATGTAATAAGAAAGCATTTAATTTATGTTGCAAAGAAAAATGTTATCCTTCGTATCTAAACCCATGATCTTGTATATAAATACAAACCCTGTCAGGGTGAACATTTCTTAGATTTAATACAAACCAGATGTATTCGACATTTCCTCTTATATAAATATTACTGTACTTGCAGACACATTCGACGAGATATGACAACTTGATGACGTGCACTCTGATAGGCATATTCAAATGGGTGCATGATTTTGCCTGCAAAATAATTTTCAGACCTCCCTCCTAATTTTGAACTACTGGAGGTATGTGCGCTCCTGATACATACATTATTTAAATTACAGAAACACTGGCTGCAAACTTTATTGCAAGCAAAATGGCACGGGATGGGAATTTTTCCTTACGTTGGCATGCAGCCCGTTCACAGACTCACTGTTTTAAAGAGACCAGTCTGCACCTACATTTTAGTGCAACACACACACACACACACACACACACACAGTGAGACCAGCAGACACTGCCGCTTCACCTGGCTCTGACAGGCCCCAGGCCGCCCCTGATCCACCCGCCCATCTTGTACACAGCAGCCAATAGCCAGCTCTGTGTACAGTCAATTAAACAGGGGGTCTGTGTGGGTGCCGGTGCCCACACAGACCCCGCTGGCTTACAGTAGTTACGCCACTGAGTACAGTGCAAACATTTTAAGCAGGTGTGTAAGAAACACAAAGTGAATGAACAGAAGAGACATCTTAATCAAATCAAAATTAGCTGTGACCTCCCTTTGCCTTCAAAACAGCATCAATACTTCCATGTACACCAGTGGTAGAATTTGTTAGTGTCAGGCCCAGGTGCATTAAATCATTTTGCCCCAATGCAAGAAGTCATTGTTGGTCTAGGCAGCAATGAGCCCCTTAGTCCTCAGGGGCCCGCTGCACCAATGGTAGTTCTGCCTCTGACGTACACTTGCACACAGTTTTTGATTGAACTCGGCAGGCAAGTTCTTCCAAACATCTTCGGGAACTAACCACAGAATGTAGGCTTTTTCAAATCCTCACTTCCGGTGCTCCTTGTTCTTCTTTACACTTAAGATAGTTTTTAATGACATTGGCTCCAAATTTATTCTGCAGTGGGACAACCGCCCCAAACATACAGCCAATCGGATACCTCGCTGATGGTATTGCAAGATGGATAATTACTTGCCTATATTTCTCCGCATTGAGAACGCCATTAATCCTGACTAAATCCCCAACTTCATTTGATGGCATTGCTGTACATCTTCCATTTTCAAAGGAAAGTTAGCATGCTGTGTCTCTCGGCGGATGTTTGAAGTTTCCTTGGCCAATCACTGCATCTACAGTCCTCAAAGTTTACTGTTTCTTTGTGCTTCTTCAAAAGAGCTTGGACAGCATGGGCAGGATGTAATGCTGCCGGAGTTCGGTGGCCGCCTGGAATGCCGGCCAAACTCTGACTTTAAAAAACAAAAAAAAAACGGTTCACTTCCCAGGCAAAACCATGCCCTGTAACAAATGGCCCCTTTTACAAAAACATTGCATCCTGCACTACACCTGAACTCGGGAGGCATCACATCACGACACACACATCTTGAAACCTTAGTCTGCTTTGAAATCTTTGCCTGGGAGAGACCTTGCTGATGCAGTATAACTACCTTGTGTACTGTTGCTGTGCTCAGACTTGCCATCGTGTATGACCTGTGACATGAAACTGTCTTTACCTTTGTAGCAAAGTTTGGCTGTTCCTCCTTTTTTATGTTCCCTCACAGCTGTTTATGTTTCCGTTAATAACTATGTTTCAATTTGCATATGAAAATTATGATCTTTATCACCTTTTTGGTATCCTTGTTTAATCATACACCTGACTATTGGCCTGATTGTAAAGCACCTCTTTTCTCAAATTGACAAAACTACACTGCACTGCAGGTGGGGCAAATGTAACGTGCAGATCCAGGCCCAAAATAGCATTTTAAAGATGTCACCATTATTACATTTAAATTCAATATTTAAAATCTAGATAACTGCCCGCAGTTTAACTGTTGACATTTTGACCACGCTGACAGTCAAAATATAAACTTGTACCTGCCTCTTTTTTTTGTTAATTGTCCACATTTGGTACTTGTCTACTTGAATTGTAGACATGTACAGTATGTTCATTTTCTTTTCATATACTGTACCATAACTGAAAACAACTCTGAAGGCATAAGCCTAAATTATATCTGATAATCTACCACTCTGTACTGGGGCCTGGTTCCAACTGTGACCAGGTTGCTATGTACAGTATATGGAATTTTGTATGTTCTACTTGTGTTTGTATGAGTTCTTATTTGGTACTCTGTAGGTTCCTGACAGAACTGCTCTTGTGTACATGTGTGCCTCTAGCTGTTAAATTAGATTGTAAACTCCCATTTGAGGAATGCATTATGTACAGTAGCAGAATAACAGATCCATTTAGTACTGTGCAGATAAATACAGTACTTACTTGAGATAGAAATAATATAAGTTGATTGGAGTGATTATCAGTTATGTGTATACATTGCCATCAATCAATATTTGGTATTTCATTATGGAACACTTTTTTTCCCCAAACAGTTGTGTAACACATGTGGGTGTGACTTGTTAAGTATATGCAAATGACCTGACCTAATTATGGGGGAGATTCTGTAAAGCAAGAATGCAGTAAAAACCCTGTTATCGGGGTTTTCACCGCATTTTGATATGCAGCAAAACCAGCACGGCGGGTTTTCGCTGCGAGGGGTATCGCCAGCAAAAGATGGCGATACCCCATAGAAGCCTATGGGCTTCATAACGCGACTCACGCCGGCCTGAACGGACCCCCGCCGCCTCGCGCCGACCCCCCCCCCCCTCACCTCCTGTGTCCAGGCAGCACAGCGAGAGGCCACCCGGCAGCAGCAGCCCCGGGTAAGGGAGGGAGCCGCCGTGCGATGTGCGGCGGAGCTGGGGTGCGGATGTTACAGCATCCCGCCAATATCACCAACAGAGTATATGCAAACAAAAAGTACAATATGAAGGAATAACAAAAATCTTTTTACCTCCCAAAATAAAAATGCTAAATCAGTCCACAAACAGGACCCACCCACTGCTCTGCCCAAACCTCCCACAAGTCTACCCAAACCTCTCCCACATTCTACCAAAGCCACTAATATTGGCTGTTGGCAGAACTGTTTTCATTGCAGACTGAAGTTGAGGAATCTGCGTTCTGGCTGCTCCTGGAATAGAGTAGCTCAGCTTTTTGTGTGGTCGCATGTGATGCAAACGCACAAACAAAATGAAGTCACATTAGGATACTTTCGTCAGAGGTTATTTTTTTACAGAAATAATTTAAAATTAAAATAGACCTGTATCACATGGCAAACATCTAGCAGTTACCAGCTGTTTAAATATTTCCGAAATGAGCCGGAAAACTGTTCTAACACCATCAGTCTACATCCAGAAATGTAAACTTCTGCCATCTGGGATGTGTAGGCAGTTGTTCTTATAGAAATCTGTAAATTGCTTACACTGACTTGTTTCTGGAGTATGCCATAAAAGACACCCACTGGGGCTTAATGTGCAGGGAACCCTTTTGATTCTGTGGTTTACGTGACATCATTAACCCTGTGAACCAATGTTTGTTATAGCCCTACACAGCAACTAAGTCGGTCTGCATTATAGACAAACTCCTTCACCTATTGGGCCACTGGAGTGAGCAGTCTGCCCTGGGGCAGGATGCAGCAAGCGTCACAATTTGCTTGTGATGCATCCCACCACTCTCCGCATGCATATCTGCATTTAATAATGCTGTCTGCATGAAGATTTTGGCAAAGGACAGCTTTTGTGGTAAGAGCTGTTCCTTGCTATGATAGGACTTGTAGGTTTAGGAACCGCAGTCCTATAGGTGCATTCGTTGAGTGACGCATGCGCTGTGGGGGGATGCTGGGAGGGACCCAGTTGGATCCCTCACAGCAGGGGCAGTTTGAAAGAAGCACATAGGCTTCTATAGGGCAACGCCGATCTGAAGATGGCAGTGCCCACCGCACTTAAGCCCTGGAATGTTTCGGTGAAGGGATTAGACATTTAAAGCTGAGCTGCAGGTGTATGAATGTGAGTTTTTTTTTTTTTTTTTAATCTAAACTTAATTATAAACTGTTCTATATCACTAGGAATTGTCTTTCGCTGGTGTCTTTTTTTTTTTTTTAATCCCAGATCACCTGCTCCATTTCCTATTAAATGATGATCAAATATATACTTGTCAATGAGAAATGAATTTTATATAAAAGAGCATAGACTTATGGGTAATTGTATGTATACAGCAGTTCCAGCCAATGTCTCACCCACTTGTTCCTTCAGACCATGAGGGTTGTGCTAAATGCAGAACAGCCACCTACAGACAGCTTGGTTTGTACTTGTCAGTATAGAATGGCTTCCTTTGGTCAGCGTGTGATGATATGTGGCGGCAGAAGAGACTGGCATGCTGCCAGTAGTGCACTCTGAACAATTTGTATGTAAAGATGTCACTTCAAAGGCCTGGTAGGCTTCTAGACTAAACCATGTGTTTAGATGCCCTTTTTCTCATTCATCAACAGCAGGTAATACTGTAGTAGTGTATTATGTCTTTTACACTGACGCTGGTTCAACAAATGGGTATAATTAGTGCAAATAAATTTGTCATGTTTCCATATATCACTGGAAAATGGCACCACAGCAGAAGACGCTTGCTTGCTGGGGCTCAAGGCAAGATGTTCTGTAGGGGAAGGCTCATGATCTACAGGTGTTGCCAGTTACGCAATTTTACCCTTACTGTACTCTGATTATGTTAGAACTAGGTAAAAGCTCACCAATGCGATGACTTATGCAATGTACTTGCCCTTTGGGCTGTAACCGTTTCTATGGCCTGATTCTGGTTGATTCGGAAAGCTGCGAAGCTCGCGGCTTACCGAGTCCCAGAAAAACCGCCTGCCGCCGTATCCCCATCGCATGTCCTGCTGCAGGAGAAATCATTCAATGACACCCCCTTTCCAACAGTGCAGGTCAGCGGGGGCGCTCGCACAGAAGCCCTGCACATGCGCATAACTAATAAAAATGAACAGGCGGGATACCAATGTAATTAGAATGAGGGCCTTGGCCTTCAAACCCTCCACCTCACCCAATCCCTATCTGCTCCGACTTCCAATATGTCTTCACTGCTCCCTCTCTGTATCCAGCAAGTTTGAAAAAGGTCAGTGTTCCTGCAAAAATTGCGTTCACTTTGTGTTATGACATCTTTTCGCATACAAAGAAGTAATTTGGTCCGTTGAGTGGCCTCTAGAGGTGAGGAGTAGTTAGCCTTTTATGTATATACTAGCTGAGGTCCCCGGCGTTGCTCGGGTTTGGTTGTGCAATTAGCATTATTTGAACTTTATCCTTCTTTTATTTTAAGCTTAACCGCTCGCCATACCCATGGTGTGACCGGCATACACCCTTCTGTGGTGCCCTCCCAGATCTGACCACATTTCTTTTTTCTTAAACCCCATGTCCTCTACCTTCTTTATGTTTTGCAACTCTGCCATATCTTGCATCCCTGCCCCACTTTGTGTAGTGGCTGGACCCCCTTTTGGGTCCCCGGGATTGTGGGTGTTAGTGGCTGTGAATCTAATCTGGACCCAATCAATGTCCTCTACCCCCCTGTATGTTATGCAACTTTGCCATATGTTGCTTCCCTGGCCCACTGTAGTGGCTGGACCGCTATTTGGGCCCCCGGCAGGGTCGGGAATGGGGGGCCTAAGTGCCTCTGAACCTAATCTGGAATCAATTAATGTCCTCTATTCCCTTCTATGCTAGGCAACATTTCCATATCTTGCTTTCCTGACCCACTTTGTGTAGTGGCTGGACCACTTTTTTGGCCCCGGGACTCCCACAAGGGTGCTAGGGGTATATCACCACCACAATATTTTTGTTCCTGATTGTAAGTCAATATATATATATAGATAGATAGATAGATAGATAGATAGATAGATAGATATTGTAGATATATATAGATATATAGATAGATATTGTATGTGTGTATGTATGTATGTATGTATGTGTGTGTGCATACATACATACATACATACATACATACATACATTATCTATGTCCCTTTTGTCTCCAGGTACATGCTGATGTAAGTACCAGAATAACACAAGTTTGCAGAGTACAAAGAGAAATAACCGAGAATATACTATACAACCTGGCATAGTGCTTATCAGATCCTTTATATATTTAAAGTTTTATGTATTTTTTTTTACTCATTTGTCAGCTGTGGCTATCCCCGTGGGAGTTTGGCTTCACCGATATCATTAGTCAATGTTCCATCTGCTCTTGCTCAACCCTTTTGTGGAGTGTAAAAAATTAGTTCTTTGATTAAAAAAAAAAAAAATGATTCAGCTCTTCACTCCTTAAGTGTGTATTACGCATAGACAGACTTGGTAATTGCTCTATTTTACTTATTTATAGGCATCCGTGAGTGTACAGAGTGCTTTGAAGGGTTGCAGCGAAAATACATCTTTTTACTCCTGTGTGTTATAAGATACTAAATCTGAATTTCAGGGAAGTGTTCATGATTAATTTGGACTGTTCTACTACATACTCATTGGGCAGTATTCAATGAGAAAAGTTCTCCGTGTTTTGTGGAGAATTTGTGCTTTGTTCGCCTTGGACGGAGCATTTTGCTCTCCAAAAGCGAGCAACCCTATTCAATGTGAAATATTCTCCGTCTTTCTAAGTGATTTTCTCCGTCTCTCTCCATGTAGCAGTTCTCCATCTTTTGATGGAGAGCTGGAATGTGAACTTTTAAACTAAAAGGTTTTTTTTTTTAAATTTTGGTGTAAAAAAATCAGGTTTTTTTTTCTGTGAAGGGGCATGTTATTTCTATTCATGTGCTTATAGCACATGAATATATATTTAATTAAAAAAAAAAATGTAAATTTTTTTTTTTTTTTTTTACACAGTGCAGCCAGCAGGGGGCCGGAGCGCTCGAGCCGCTCATTAGATATTCATATATTCACTGCACCCGATCGTTAATATGCACGTTTGGGTGCAGTGAATACTGGGTCCCCCGCTGGCTATAGGGGGGGGCAGCCTGTGCTGCCTGGGTCCCGGGGGGGCCCCCTACCCTCCACATATGTTCTGGGGCATCCAGGGAGACTTTAATCTCCCTGGATGCCACCGTCCCACGGCTCCCTGTCAGCTCCCTGCCGCGGACGCTCGTCCGCTGCAGGGGTTAAGACTCGCCGCGAGTGGCGGCGAGTCTTAAATACATTGAATAGTGGGAGCAGGAGGCTCCGGAACACGGAGAGTGCATGGCGAGAGAAAAAAATCTCTCGCCATGCACAGAGAATTTTCTTCATTGAATAGTGCCCATTGAGATATAAGCATACTTGTTACCAGGGGCTTGGGCCCATTGCAGCATATCGAAGGTTTGCTCCATACTAGTGCCCTAGATTAATTTTCTGGACCATAGTAGTGCCCTGGTTAATGTTAAGTTGTATAGTTGTACCCTAGTTTATTTTATGAACCATCATCGTTCTCTTGAACTCTTATATCGCACTGTAGGACTGCCAGTACATCTTACAGTGCAACAGTTCATATTATGCTCCACTATAATGCCTCCATTTCATATTGTGCCACATTACAGGGTTCCAGGGCTAATTATTTAACCTTTATATTGTCTGCCTACATTACAATGAGCAGAACAAATTATGACACATTACAGGGCCCTCCAGTTCATATTGTGTCCCATCACACTCAACACAGTGCATGAAACTTTGTAAACCATTTAGATTTTTCTATATTTCTGCTGGAACTTGGCCTAAAACAAATTCAGATTTTCACACAAGTCCTAAAAGTAGATAAAGAGAACCACATCAAACAAAGTAGAGTAAATTTATATCAGTTGGGGGGTGGGGGGAGGGGGTTTAGTCCGAGGGTCTGGAGGGGGCTGACAAGTATTTATGGAGGACAGATCTTGCAGCGTTTAATGGTAGGCAATGTTTCTGGTCCCGCATAGCTCCTTTTACAGGTCTGCAGTTAGACTTAATGGCACAAAACCACACAGAGCAGGGATTTATATAGAAACTGTTGAGGCTGGAAGGCGAGTTAGGTACGTGAATTTTTCACCTCTTTGGTACAAACCCGACAGGAGGCATTACGACAGTTTCAAACTGTGAATAGGTGGAAGACTTCACTGTTGAGTTAGACTCCACAGGCAAGCAAAACTAAACCATGTCTACTCGACAGTTTGGCAGTTTACGACTGGTATTGAATACCCCCAAAGACTCCTGTGGCATGCAGGACTCTGCACCAAACAATAAGGGTGTGACCAGGGTAATATTGGCATTGTCTGATGTAAGCATGGTCATACCGATGTGGCAGCAGCTTTAGTACAGTTAGTAGACTCTGCATACTCTCTGCTTTGTCACTCTGTGCTTCCTCCCAGCTTGTGGGTGGGATGGCTTTGGAGAAATATGACCCGTTATCTCCTGGCCTCAGCAAATCCTGGAGATTGAGATTGAAAATTCTGAGGCTGGGGGCCCAACGCTCCTGAGAAATGCAGGGGTTGGCAGCCCTGATAATAGAAAACTAGACTGATTGATACCAGGCAATACACTGTGTCTTCATTACACGTTTACGGTTTTAGTGACATCCGTGAGCACACAGAGCTTTCCCGATATCCTGGCAGTAGTGGAAACAATCTGCTTGTCTTTTTATTATTATTTTTTTAACGAGATTTATTTTTATTCAGCAAATGTTTTATTTATTTTTTAGCTGATTGTAAAATTAGTACAGAGTTTTAAATGCTTTTGAAGTTCATTCTATTTAGACTTCCATATTCTAAACTGAAATGGGTGTGGTATGGGTCTCCGACAGTCCATATCCTGACGTTGGGATCCCTACTGCCGGTGGTTCAACAGGGGGGCTAGTGCAAAGAAGCCCCTTGCAGGCTCGCTGTGAGCTCAGTGGCTAGCCACAGGTTCTATTCGCCACACGTTCTATTCTCTCTTGTGGGGGTCGTCCCCCCCCCCCCCCCCCATACTGGGTTTGCATCGAGTGATGAGTTCACATACATGTCTGTATTAGACATAAATAGGCCACACCCACTTTTTCGGGAGTGTGCGCGCGCATTAGGATGGAGGGGGGGGGGGGGGGCAGGAGAATCTCCAGGAATCAATGATGAGTGAGGTGGCAACCCTACAGTACGTTACAGTACATGCTGATTCACTCTGCACTCTCCGGCTAAGCTCATATTGAGGTAATACAGGTGTGTTGTTTCCCATGTGCAGTGTGGTATGACTCTGGGGCAAGGTTAGAGTTTCAAACTACATGTAAACCTGCTGGTCCTAAAGCACTGTATAGATATGTGATACATGCATGTGTATGACTCGTTAGCGGATACTGATCAGTCACAGCATTGAAGCTTTTCCAGATGGCCTGAATTTGCTAGCAAAGACTATGAAGTTTGTATCTTCTCCCAGTAACTGGATTATATTTCCTCATACACCAAATGTTCATTGCTAGGCATCGCTGGTCACTGCAGAGGACAAAGCTGTAAAATGGGAACGATTTAAAAGGAAGCGCCAAGTGAGGGAGGACTTGTATGGGCAACTTCTGTTTCTGTTTTTGATAATGTGCTCTTAATTGTAAATTATATATTCATTTAAAGCATGGCATGCTACCAGCAGTGGACAGGACAGTGTGAAAAAAACATACAATACTTACATGTTACAGCAAAATAAAGTATATGCTTGGTGTATTATGCCAGGCATAACACCATACTTTGAGGTAGTCAGCACCTCTTGTTTAGGACACAGTACTTTGGAGGATATTTAGCAGGCACATTGGGCATGATTCACAGCTGGACGCATTGCCAATGATTTGCAGTTTGATGCGATATTCATTGCATTTATCTGAGTCTCCCCGCCATTGTGTTGCGATGGATTACTGATGGTGCTCAGTGATTGCCCCATTGTATGGGCCTTATCTCATATGCACAGGAGGATTGGTTTGTGCTTTCCTCATGGTTCTATTTGCCCTCCACTTCTGCTAGCTATTATGGTTAATAATACGGATGGTGTAATGGTTGGCATTACTGCCTCACAGCTCTGAGGTCATGGGTTCAATTCCCACCATGTGGAGTTTGTATATTCTCCCCGTGCTTGCGTGGGTTTCCTCCGGGTACTGCGGTTACCTCCCACAATCCAAAAATATTCTGGTAAGATAATTGGCTTCAAACAAAATTAACACTAGAATGTCTGTGTGTGTGCATGTGGTATGAAATATAGATTGTAAGCTCCACTGGGGCAGGGACTGATGTGAATGTTCAACTATTCTCTGTAAAGCGCTGCGGAATATGTATGCGCTATATAAGAAACAGTTAATAATAATAAATAAATAGTAATTGTAAAGGTGCCCATACACGGTACAATTATTGTATACAATATCACATCGCATCTCATTGCATACTTTTTGCAATGCAGTGAGATGAAATGAGATCTAGTATAAAAAGTATGTGCAGCACATCACATTAAGTGGAATGGGGTATCGCCATTCTAGCAGCTCCCAAAAAAATAATTTATTAACGGAAAAATATATATATATAAAAAAAAACTTTTATTTCCTGCCAGAAGTCGTCTTCTGTCCTGTTTTTATATTTTATATACTGTAAGATATACAGGAAAAAAGTTGGCTATCTACTGATATCTTTGGTCATGAAAAAAATGTGTAAAACAATCAAATGCACATGTATGTAGAGTTGTGTGGTCAGCCTCCTATTATCCATGGTTGGCTGTGAGCTGCCTCCTAGATGCAGTAATTTGCCACAAGGCAAAAGGGTATGGTATAATTTACCGGCAGTTGGGATTCCAATGTCAGAGAAATTACTTTTGGAATCTCGACGGGCGGTGAGTCATCCGGCACCCAGGTAAAACTGGCTTTTTAGCCTGATTGTACTTTTGGGCTATCCAATTATAGCTCATTATTACTGTGCCGTTAATGACCAATTATTGGGCGATAATACATGGGATCCAGGATAAGTTCCCAGACCAATTTTGTTATTGGACGATAAACTGCCTCCTGGCACTGCTTATCAGGGATTCTGCGATGCGTTCCCAAAGCAGAATCCCCGATAAGTTTCATCTTGCAGGTCTAATTGGAAAGCCTTTCAGGAGAACCATTAGCTGCAGTAATATACCGCGGCTAATGGGATACCACCGTGCCATGGTCATGACTGAAAACTTTATTTGCAGGTATGGCAGACACAGATATTTATACTATAAACAGCCCAGATTTTTACAGGGTTCCTGTGTGTCAGATAATTTTTTACTAAACAAATTTTGAAACTAATCTAAATAGATTATGACACTGCAGCTTTAAGCTTTGATCACAATTTTTTTTATAAATAAAACTTTTATGAGAACTTTCAGCTGAACAGCCACCCAGTGTGTATGTACCAGCGTTGAGCACTGATGCTCGCTCCCGCATCATCGCCGGGGGCCACTGCTCATCTGCTGGTATTGCTAGCAGATGAGCAAAGGGGTTGGCGGCTTTCCATATCATCCCGCTATGGAACCTCACCCACCCCTGGAAAAAATTGATTAGATGGGTGAAAATCCCTCAAATGTGTATGCACTGAGTGATTTTTCAGCCCAGCGATTTTCATCGTCATCACCGTCCATACTGCTGGGAAAAATTGGCCAGTGTGTATGGACCTTTGCAGTGTTGTGAAGAAATATCAGAATAAGCATCTCCAAGCCGACTGCAAAGTGTCAGCTTACTATAAAGCTCCAATAATAAATCCTGAAATATATAGTGTTGCAGGTTCATAGATTCAGTTTTGCCACTCTGGTGATTTCAATAGAAAGAATAGATTGTGCAGAAGAAATGCCTCCTCTTTCTGTGCATATATCGATAAACAAATCCAGAAAGACTAGTTGAATATTGTACTCTAGAACCACTTGTTCATTAGGCAGAACAGAAGGACTTGAGTCCATATAATTTTCACAAGCCGATTGTGATCAATACAGAAGTCCAGTGTGAATTGGCGTACAGAATAAGAAGCTCTGTATTGTTTTACAGAAGAACATAACATTTAATGTATTGCGCTGATAATAAAACAAATATAAAAGCACAGTCTGACACACCCTCAGGTGCCCCTATGGATACATTCCGACCACAGGCAGATCACCTACAGGTTTATAATACGAAAAACCTCCTTCCGGCAGAAGTCCTCAAACCATTTATTGCCATTTCTTTTGGTGGCCTCGGGGTTCCATTCAAGCTAGTGGAGAAGGTGCAGGTTCCCTTAGTAACGCTTACTGCATTTCGATATTTGCATACCTTTCTAAAAAGCATGTAGTCAGGATAATCTGATGTCTATATTTATTGCTATAGCCAGGGCCGTCTTAACATTAGGAAGGGCCCCTGGGGAACCTAGTTCACTGGACCCCCCCCCCCCAAATTAGTTTGCCCAGGAGCCCACAGTCACCTCCCCAACCCTCACCTCTCTGGCTCCGTGCGGCAGCCAGTCAGCTTCCGGCGTAATGTCCCTTACACATAATTCCCCTCGTAGTGCCCCTTAAACATTGCCCATATTACTGCCCCTTACAGAATTCCCATACTGATTCCATATAAGAGGAGAGACCTCATTGCCACGTCCCTCTATCCCCACCACAAACACCCTGTCCCCCAACATACACCCCATAACCCTCTATCCCCACCACAAACACCCTGTTCTACCCACAGACCCCCTATAAAGCTTTACTCACATATACACCCTAGTCCCCCTGTTTGTGCCACATTCACTCCCTATTCCTCTACACCACTCCCAATTACACACCCTACTCTTTCACTGTCCCCAACATACCCATACCATCCAACACCAGGGTGGTGAGTCTGGACCTCTTTTAGGTTTGTTATACTGGAGCTCAAGCATGGTCCCCCTTCTGATGGCCACAACTTACCAGCACATTGGGAGCCGGGTGGACGGGATGATGATGTTAGCTGCGGCGGCTGTGATGGCTGTCACGAGAGGGGAGCAGTGCCGCGGATCGCCCCTGCGCGCGACATCTGACAGTGGGGATCCCCCAGCTGTCCGCTGCCCAGGCGCTCCCAGTCCCCGCTGTAACAGTGCACTAGTGTGTGCTGCTGCGCCTGCTATTTAAGATTCACATATCCCGCTGGACCGCGCTAGCCAATAGGCGCTCGCGGTCCAGCAGCCACCAGTTGATTGGCTGCTGGACCGCAAGCGCCTATTGGCTGGCGGTCCAGAGGGAGACGTGAATTTTAAATAGCATCACGTCTCCCGTGGTGGGAGCTAGCGGGGGAGATGGAGCTGGCGGTGCTGGGACGGCTCCGGCGCCAGGATAGCTTCCATCGCCCGGAGCTGGTGCTCCACCGGCACCGCCCTCGCTACGCCTCTGCCGCCACCGCCCTGATCCCCCTGCCCGGATCCCCCAGCGAGGGTGAGCGGATTCCCGGACCCCGTCCACCATCTTTCCCATTGGGCTGGGCCGGGGGCCCCTAGGTCCTAGGGCCCCCGGGCAACTGCCCATCGTGCCCAATGGGAAAGACGGCACTGGCTATAGCTCCTCGGAAGCTCCACCAGAAGTTGAGAAAATGAACACGTGTGATATGACATCGATGCTTGAGTCACTTGTCAATCTACTCCCTTTATGATCTGATGAGTATGTACTGTAACTACATCCAGCCCCCTGAGAAGGAAGTAGAATGCGGTGAAGAGACAATGGGGGTTAGAGGAGTGGTTTCCTGATGGCCACCATATCTAGGTCGACACCAAAAGGTCAACATTTGATGAAAGGTTTTTCACATTATTTTTTTTCACACAATTTTCATCTATGTGGACTCCAGTGAGGAACGGTAAAGTGTGCTAAGCACAGCAGTAGCTGAACGAGGCACCTTGCCTGAAACATTGTGAGGGGATGCAGTACACTAATTCGCTGTCCGTGTGCTTAAATATCACCCAAAAAGGGAAAAGTCATGTTGGCCTTTTCCATGTCGACCTTTTGACATTGTCCAACTTGTTCATGTGTAACGTCTGGGAGGAGATCAGGCTGAATTGGAGCACCATTTCCTTCACTGACGCTTGGTAGTCCAGGAACATTCATTAATGGGTGTGGTATGCGGATCCCGACTGCCAGTGCTCCGACAGGGGGCCAGCGCAAAGAAGCCCCTTGCGGGCTCGCTGGACCCCCACAAGGGAGAATAGCCCCTTTGAGCCGGGATTACCCCTGTCAGAGCACCGGCAGTCGGGATACCAATTTTTGAGATCCCCACTGTCGGAGCGTCATCCGGCACCCTCCTGAACGTATCTGGTGCATTTAGGATACCAGAGTTGAGGCATGGCTCTGTTATTGCAATATACCATTCAGGAAACTTTTTCTACATGGAACTGTATTTACTTGGAGTACTCAGAGGTAATTAGATACAGTAGTTGCATATGTGCAGGTTTTTAGGAATTTTAGCAATGGAGTCGTGTAATGGCCAAGGAGCTGCTATACTGCTCATCAGGTTTTTGTGAAACCTGAAACTCTTGCTTAGGAGAGAACCAGAATTGATGGATGATATTCACCTTCCCTTCCCCCTTAATATTTAACTTCATATAGCCACATGGGGCTACAGGAGGCCCCCAATCAAACAAGCATTGCAGAGCCAACTCTCTACAAAGGCCCTCCCGCTCTGAAGGGAACCATTCTGACAATCATAATACCAGTAGCCTACTGCCACACAGGATGCCCCCCCCCCCCAGGGCTTAATCCTATTACCACCCAATGGGTTCTGTTGCTATATTAAACATTGGGATTCTGCAGTCGGTATTGTGACCATGAGGATGGTGAGCACTGGGACCCTGACCACATCCGAAAAATACAAATAATAGTTATGCCCATGCGTGCATTTGCGCACTTGATCTTGCTAAGCGAGCTGTATACAGCAGTCAATCAGTTTGCAGCAAAACCATTTCTGAACTCAGGAACTTGGGCTTCCAGGTACTAGAAGGCACATCTGAGGTAAATTCGGTTCTGTTCATAGTTTTTTGTTCATTGTTAATGGTTAATAACGGCTTCATTCTGTTTTGGCATGGATCAATCCCTAACAGTGCAGTTTGGAATCACATTAAAGGAATCTTTTCTCGAATCATAACCAGCAATGCAAATTACGTTCTCAATATTTTATGTGTTTATTGCCTTTTAAAGACATGACTTTCATAAGTAGAATGCAGCAGCTGTTAATGTGTGGTATGATTATCACAGACTTCTGAACAGTGAACGACACAAATCGTTTTACTACAGTAGCTCTGAGTCACTGTGCTTCCATCGTAACACGATAATACTCCACGTTCACTACTATAAAACCACCGTGCAAAATATAGAGATGAGTGAATCCAAAGTGATTCAGTCTACAAATAACTTCATTATTTAACCACATCTCTTTTCATTATTTCATGGAATAAGAAAAAAAAATTAAGACCTTCATTAAAATTGTACAAACTCTCTTCCTGCCTTTCCGATTTCATTTATTCATTTTTAAAAATGTATTTATTTGTATTTCTGATTTTATTTTATTTACTTATTTAAACCTTTAGTGCTTTTGCCTGTGTCCATAGTGCAACACTAACCAATCTCCCATATAATTTCTTCACCCTTCCATTCATGAATAAAAAGCTTTTGCTTTAAATGGGGCATATAACCATTTTTCCCTTTCCCAACCAAATAAAAAGGAGCCAATGGTGGTAAAGCTATCTAGTTTTAATGAAGGTATACATGGGAAGTTTTAGGGGGGGTCTTCAATGTGCCACCACTATTCCCAACGGGGGAAATAGCGGCAGCTCCCTATTCAATGCTGTCTTTAACATTGAAGCGGGATCAAGCCAGAACGGGCCCAACTTTAGAAGCTGTCGGGCCCGTTCTGCCAATAACGTCCGTGGATTGTCGCGATTGACAATACACGGACGTTTTGTCTTCCACGCCTACTTTGCGCCAATCGGCAGACGGGACATTGAATCCCGCCTGTCGTTCACCTGTCGAACAAAACGCAAACGGGCCAGGATCACAACTGTCGGAAGGGATCAACAGCCGTGATCCTGGATTGAAGTCTGGAATAGTTTCTTACAGATACAGTAAGTTATGGTGCTGATTCTCCTGGAAAAGCTTAAAAACACATTGGACTCCAAAGCAGAGGATGATCACTAGCTCTGTGCTAAGTCTGTAGCCAAAATCTGCAAGTCATTTTCTATTAACTGGTGATTTTAATAAAAGCTTTTGAAATTTGAGTCCTTTCTTTTTACAGAAACTTCTCCTGGCATTCGAATGTCAAACTATAATTGTGTCTCTGTCTTCACATATTCAGTCAGTGAAGGATACTGAATTACATGTTGTGGTTTATAAACAAAGTTTTCAGAATACAGTGTCCTAGTTCTCTTACTACATATTCATAAAAAGCCAGCCACAACTCTGACTGACGTTTCAGGCACCAGTATACTTGAAATTCAACTTCAGTTCGTCAAACAAAGCTTTACACTTTGGAATTATGAGGATGTTTCTTGTTACATAATTAAACAATTCCCCAACAGTCCAATGTTTACCTATTTATTTATTTAACTTTTTTTTTTAATATATATATATATATATATATATATATATATATATATATATATATATATATATATATATATATATATATATATTCAGACTGAAAAATTGGCAAAGCCAACTGGATAGTTTTAAATCTAAATAGAAAAACCTATTAATAGTTAACCTGCTGGATTGTGAGTTTGTTGTACTTCGTCCTGAAATTTCCCCAAAGTTACGAGGTGTTGTGAAAATACATTACTAGCAAACGCTTCTGTTTAGTTTGTTGTCCCATTCTCTATGCCAAGGGCCCATACATCAGCAATTACAGAAAAAAAAATATTCAAAGGTTCTGAGTTTTGTTTTTCATACAATGTAAAAATTCTCCATTATACCAGTTAGTGCCCATACATTCATGGCTGCCATAAGGAATTTGGGGTCTGGGACTCCTTTACAGTCTGCCCCCCCCCCTCACTTGACATAATGTAACCTGTAGCTCCTGCTCCCCATCTTCTCTTCTGCTGAGCTGCAGCCCTTAGGTACCGGAGCGCAGGCTTCTTCAAATCAGTATGCTGACGGACAATTAAAATGCAGCACCGGCTGGTGAGCCAATCAGAGTTCGTGTACCGGCAGCCGCTCTGATTGACTCAAAAGCCGGTGCAGCATTTTAATTAGCCGCTGGAATCCTGGGTTCAATAAGCCTGTGCTCCGGGACCTGCTTTGTTCAGCACTCTGAGTGCAGCGGAGGCAGTCGGGGGTTGCGGTGGGCAAAATTAGCTGCCCAGGCCCTTCCAGAGGCCAGAGCCTGGGACAATTGTACCCACAGTACCCCCCCCCTATTGGCGGCCCTGAATACATTACAGATATTTTTTTAGTGATCTGCTGATTCTTTTCAATTAAGCAATTATAAAAGGCTGATTGTTACCATACATTAGCCGACTACAGCCATGATTGGTCATTATTTACAAACCTCATACATTGACAATAATCTATGAAGTGCAATATTGCCCAAATACTCGCAGGTGTATGAGGGCCTTTAGACCTATAAATGTCCTAGATGCTGCGTCCATGAATCCATGTTTGGCCAGGAGTCTGGAGCACTGTAGATTTTAGTTATTTGCATTTTGGGCCAATTTTTATTGTTCTGCAGCTGTGAAGAGAAAATGGGCCAGATGCACTAAGCTTCAACAAGTGATAAAAGGAAGAGTTATAAATAGGCAACCAATCAGCTCATGCCTGATGTTTTTCAAACACAATCTTTGGCAGTTAGGAGCTGATTGGCTGCCTATGTCACTGCTGTAAATGGCAATTGGTGGCTAGGGAAGTGGCAGGGGAGCTCCGGCGTACAATTGCCAGAGCGGGGGGGGGCGCTAGAGGTGGAGGCACCACTGGTGCGCACCTACTACATAGTGGTATGCCCGGAAAAAATGCAGCAGTGCAGCTGAGCCCGAAAAGTTTTAAAGCGGCAATATTTTGCACTGCAAAATTCAACTGGTTTTGCAGTGTAAATGATTGCCACTTTAAAAGATTTAAGATTTTACTAAATCTCTAACTTTCTTGATCTCTCATCCTATTAAATTTCACCCCAAATGTGTTCAACCTTAAAAAAAATCTGGATGCCAGATAAGGAGTGCCTGTTTTGTATAGGCTGGTGGAGCATGCGGATTGCATTGGAAAGCTTTGTTCCACCTGGGAATACAGTCTTGTTGCTATTCCAGCTATGGTGTATTAAGATCCAAAGCATGTAATTCATGTAAAAAAAAAATCTATTCAAAGACCATGATGAGCTTCTGAAATGATAGCATATGCTACAATATGTATGGTGTTCAAGTAAATATTCATATTAATATAGAACTACTGGATCTGATACACATGCACAACTTGAGTCCTACAATAATAAAAAAGAAAGAGAAAAAACAAAACAAAACAAAAAAAAATTATTCCAATTATTCAGTCACTTTGATTAAAAAAATCAGCACCTTAAATATGGTGCAAGACAAAATTAATCTCAACAGTACTGTTGGGGCTCAACTGAAATGATAATTTATGGAGGCCTATTACGATCTATTCCATCCAATAAGAATCACTGCGATTATTTCTGCTGTTTGAGACAGAAACATAAACTGTGAGTTTGCCCATGATACACCATGTATAGGACCACACCAGATGCGTGTCCGCACCTGTTATATACAATTGTTTTTGGCTTGAATATCTTAGTAGATGTGTATATTTTGACTATGCATATTTACCCTTTCAAACTTGGTTAAACATGCCCTCACACCACATGTCATATTTATTGAATGCAAAGAGGCGCCCTTTGTATACGAGCAATGATTTATTTATTTTTTTGCTCCGGTTTTGTCTGTATTTTGACAGTATCTTGAGTTTCAAACCACTAAAAAAGAGCAAATAGGCTTGTCCAGAGCAATGGTAACTTATAAACTTGCTTATGAATGCGCTAGACTAGGGGATTGGGGTTTTTGACCATCTGTACTAGAAAAAGACAGTTTCCGAAAGTCGGAAGATCAGAACTGATATTAAATAGGAGAAATGTACAGTTGGCCTATTCTTGGCGAAAACAAACGATATTTCTGATAAGCAGAAATATCATCCGGGATTTCAGCTTCCCAAAAGTGAGAAAAGTGCACAGGATATTATTTCCTCTGAACTAAAACGTATTGTTAATTGGGCCATCTATTTATACAAATTGCACTAGTAAAATTACATAATTTTTTTTTGCCAGAAATGGAAACTATTTCGACAATTTAGCATCCATTTCCGGCAGCGCCGTGTCCCGGATGAAAAATGGCCGGGTTTCAATAGGTCCTGGCCGATATTTCAAACTATTGGAAATATCAGCCATAATTGAATACCCCAATGTATATATGTTATTCTTTAGCTGATAAGGAATAGTAGTTTGAAAAATTGTTCACAGTTTTAGATTCTAAATAACCAGACAAGGTATGAACATAAAATGATGTCCATATTCTGATTCATGACTTGTGATCAGATAAAGGCATTATTCATTAAATAATATACATTGGACTGTCTGCCATATTTAAATACACAGTGAAGTAGTTGGGGACAGGGAGCATTGAGGCATTGCTCAGGAGGGATCTAAATCAGGGGACTCATCACACCCTCTGCACTTGCCCCTCTGGATATAAATAAAATGTCAGCAAGTATGCCTCGGGTATCTCCAAATACCACACACCTGCAGTGCACCACCTTTTACTGAAATATAAAGTTATGATACAAATATAATCTTATAGACAATGGATCTGGTACTTAAATGTGATCAAGTTGATTGGAATATCACTTAGATGGATATAGAACTGGTTTCTGACCTCCTTGTTATTTTAGGTGTAAGTCTACTTTGTTGTCTGTAGAGGTCTCTCTATCACCTGCGAATGGGAGCTCCCAACCCCAAACACTGTACCTTTTTTGCAGGAAATCACATCCATCTTTGTCAGCTTTATGGAACGCCTGGATTGTTTTGCAACCTTTACTATTACTTTATTAGGAGCTTTTCTCTGCGGTTTGACTGCCTAGAACGTTTCTTTTCTCTCCATAATCTATGTCGGAGACCTTAGACGTGTGTGGTGCCAGAATGCTTCTGCTGCCAGTCAGCATGAAAACAATAACAGAACTAGATAAACATGTGGCCACTCCAATGTGGCGTTATCATATTGTGTTTCATCTGTGTTTCTTTTAATGTATGTCTGATTACTGGCTGCCCTGCTCCCCACGTACTGAAGCTTTATCCTCACAGGGAGAGCTGAGGACTCAGATTGCCAGGGGATGCTTTGGCCAACCCTAAGGAAGTTGGGATAACCCTGAGCCACAAGTCAGAGGGATGTCCAAAGCCTAACCCCTTAAGGCAGTGGTTCCCAAACTGCGCCGTGGCTCCCTGGGGTGCCACAGCACAGTGACAAGGGTGCCGCGGTGCCAGTGTCCCTAGAGCAGGGACGGAGACAGTGGAATCCCTGCTGAATTCTGACCTCCGTGCCAGGGAACCGACTCACTCCGCTGTCAGACTGCGGGTAAGGAGCGGTGCACAGTGTGGGAGGGGGAAGGGATGGTCAGAACCGGCAGTAGTAGGACACCGGGCAGGGACACTGCTGCCGGGTGTCTGTCAGAGCAGGGTGAGAGGAGGGGATGGAGCAGGACTCCTGGCCAGAAGGTGGCAATACAGCTGGATGCAGTGTGGCAGGAGGTGGAAGTGCAGCTGGCTGTAGTGTTGTTGTGCAGGTGGCGCATTGTGGCAGGGGATGGCAGTGAAGGTGGATGCAGTGTGGCAGGGGTAAGATCAATGTGTGCAGTGGAGGCAGGGGGTTAGGCGGGTACAGTTGGCAGAGGTTAAGCGAGTGCAGTGTGGGTGGTTGCAGTGGCGCAGGGGTTTAGGTGGGTACAGTGTAGCAGGGACTGGCAGTGCAGGTGCGTGTAGATGGTTAGGTGGGTGCAGTGTGGCAGGTAGTTGCAATGCAGGTTGGCGTAGTGGGGAAAGGGACAGATGGGTGCAGTGCCCCGCTCGCTGCTGTCCCTGGCCACACTGTGTGTGCTGGGGACTGCTGGTGGCATGTGAAATTTTTGCACGGGCCACCTACTTACCCATATTGATTATTTTGGCTTAAGGGTGCCTTGAAAAAGTCCATGGAGACTCAAAGGTGCATTGGCCTAAAAAGGTTTGGGAACAACTGCCTTAAGGGGTTGATGGATTGGATCTCTTCAAGCTTTAGTAAGGAGGACCCACCCTAACTCTTTTGGGGGTTGAGGGATGGTGTCTCGCCAAGGTTTGGCAAGGAGGACCCACTGACCATTTTTCCCTTCATTAGGCATTTTGGCTTTGAGAGGTGTGGGGTATAAGGAGGAAAAGAGAAAATGTGGCCGCTCCATAGCATTGGTACTTTTTATAGTGTATCAATGCTATGGTTCTAAAACCTGTTTTGTAACCTCAACAGGGTTTCCCAAGTGGAGGGAAATGCAACCCTGCTCGATGGGTTGAAGCTGAAAATGTAAAGCAGCACTCACATTCAGTGTAGTTATTTTGTTTCTGCGCAGGGTAAATACTGGCTGCTTTAAATTGAAGTCTAAATTGCAGTGTAAAAATAAACACCTCACCCAAAATAACTGTGCAGTGAACATGGTTTTGCTTTGTGATCCTTACTGAATAAAACCCCCAATGTACCAATAATAACCATCAGGGATACATTACAAGAAAAGTAACAAGAAGGATCCCCCCCCCCCCCCACACACACACACACACCCAACCAATAGAATCTGAAATAAGTTCCAGGCCTATAAGCGAACAGGTGCGCTCAACACGATCAGTTTAAATCTTTTCGAGCATGCTCAGACACAAAAAGCAATTCCCATTAATTTCGACGGGGAATAGTGGAATATCCGCAGGGGATCAGTTAGCCCACAACTAATTGAATTTCCCCTTCAGTGTCATTTTTTACTACACTGTCCCTTGCTCACCACATTCAATCCATAGCCAAATCATGGAGAATACTGTGCATCACATCTAAGAAACATATCCAAAATGCCCTAATATCTCACATCGGTCATTGCAAAACTCTTATTCATGCACCAGGGGTGTTTTAAAAGACGAGGAGGCCCGTGTGCCGCCTCAATCCATGCCCCCTCTGCCTGGAGCAGCGCTTGTTAGTAGGGTTTGATCACTAGAGCGCTCAGTCCCTTCTCTGGAAAACAAGCATGGCGGACATTTTTATGTTCATTGCCTGCAGCAGTGCAGTGGAGTCTGAGCACTAGAGCGTACAGACTCCACTGCGCATGCATAGATCGCTAGGAAAAATGGCCACCTCAACATGTTTACAGTGATTTCGACAGCACTCCTACCATTGGACTGGGGGGGAGGTATTAGAAAAAAATGGTGCAGTCTGTACGGTGTGGGCCCCCCTAGGACTTTACGGTCAACTCTGTGTGTTTTAAATACAGCGGAAGGACAGCATCCTGCTTAATGCCTCTCATGTACGGCCATGTCGTGTGCGGACGCAAGAAATGGTTGGTCGTCCAGTAAAAATGCAGGAGAGGCAGGATCTGTTTATTTGTATATAAATACACTGGTTTAGCATAAACCATCATGCATGTGTGAAAGGACTGTGAATTGACTGCATCATTGGACATAACAGCAATCCTTTGGTTGTCAACACAGTTATTAACCTATTGTCTTCAAAGCAGTTCTTGACACCAACAATCCTGCGATATGCCTGCTGTTGATAGCCACACCCCTAGTCACTACCCAGGAACGTCCTTCAAAATTGCTTGGATCGGGGACGTATTAAGAAAGGATTGGGACCAGTGTGCAGGGACTGTCCATGCCTCTTCCTCTAAATAGGATACTGGCTTGCATCCACCTCTGAATTCCTCAATTCCACACAGTGTACAGTGCTACTATACCTGCATCAGTGAGACAGAACAGAGGAAGTCAGGCATTGTCATGCATCAAGCCTTTATGTCCTGTATACTGCATGCATTTCTCCATAAATGGCAATCATCCAAGTGTGAACCGCCATCTCTGCTGTGTGTAGCAGTATAAATAAATGGTTTAGAGGTCAGCAGGATCAAAAACTTAACTTATTCAGAGTTCATTATTCAACTGAGTTTTCCCAGATGCCGAATTCTTGATAACCAGATTGGGTACTTGTGTACTTTCAAGGCTCCCATCGCATGCCATATGTAGTGGCATGCGATGGCATGCGATTTTTGCAGTTTTTAAGAATTAAAAAAAAAAATCGCATGCGATTTTTAACAGAAATGCATTGAAATTAGTATCAAACATGTTCAATGGCCCCCAAATGTCATTTTTCAGGCTGTACCACCCTCACTATCAACGCGAACCCGAAGCGTGGCGAGCGGCGGCGGTACGCGTCCTACGACCTTTTCATACCCCCCACTATCCACGTCGGCGTGGAGTTGAGAAAGTGTGGCGAGCGCAGCGATCCACCGAGCCCGAAGCGTGGGACGCGTATACCTGTGAAGGTATCCGTGTCCCCTCGCGGGGCTCGCTGCGCTCGCCACACTTTCTATTCTCAACTCCACAACGACGTGGATAGTGGGGGTATGAAAAGGTCGTAGGGCGCGTACAGCTGCGCTCGCCACGTTTCAGGTTTGCATTGATAGTGGGGGTGGTACAGCCTGAAAAATGACATTTGGGGCCATTGAACATGTTTGATACTAATTTCAATGCATTTGGATGCATTTCTGTTAAAAATCGCATGCGATCGTATTGTGATCTGATTGTGACATGTATGATGCTGTTTAATCAGCATGGCACCTAAACAAACCGATCATTGCACTTTTTGGCTTTTTTGAACAAATGTTTGTGATTTTGTTTGTTCTCAAAATCAATAAATGCAGCTCGCACTGTTATTTTTTGTTGGTTCAGCTACATAGCAGAATGCCAAGTACTAGAAAAGGATATATACAAATTGAGAGTAGAAAGTAAATGCAAATAGTAACACAAAAGTATAGGTAGCACAATGATGGCTTGGCTCCGTAATCCCTGTTGGCTGTGGAAAAATCACAAATGATGACCTATATTTAAGGTCAGTTTTATTGTTTGTGGTCTGTATTATCCCAAAGCACAATCAGTAAACATCAGCTTCTAAGTCAGCGATAACAAATCACTGCTTTATTCTAATGCTGCGTATTGTTCTTAAAACAACAAACCGCATTCCAGTGTACACATAGGGATTACCACAGTTTAGAAAACATGGGTCTACAGTATGTCGTTTATTTGGCTTGTGTACAAAATGTGGTATATATTTTTTGTGACGAGTTAATAGGTTTTTCCCTGTTTTAAGGGAACTACAGCAGTTAAACATGGATCCATCCGGTTCACGTTTTAGTTGCAGCTCAGGAATACTGCAGTAGAATTGATTGGTGGCACATGTGAGCTGCCATTAAAAATTGTTTTTGAGGACAAGTCCAATGCTCCGGACGGTGGTCTAGCTGCCCATGTGATAGGTGGGGGTCTGTGTTTACGATAGGAGCCTTGTGATTATTACTTTGACTATGAAAGAACACTGTAACCTGTTACTGCTAGAGTTCCTGTGAATATACAAACTGCTGCCGCAAAAATAAGTGCTGTTTTGAACTTTTTACCTCCTGGTCTAGGTGATCCTTATTACATTTGAAATCACCAAGGCCAGGATGTATAAAGTGAAAAGTGCAGTAAAATAAAAATGTTTTTTGGCGTCTACCACACTTTTGAATGTATCATTGGTCAAGTTTTCACCGCTGACCTCTGCTGCTGCCCCGGACTGCCCACGCCAGCTCCCCTTACCTGCTGTCTGGGCAGCCTCCTGATGTGCTACCCAGGCTCAGTGACCTCCTCCCTAGCAACACGGACTTCACCTTCTGGTTGCAGGGAGGAGGAAAAGGAGCCCAGGAGTCCCTGCAGCGCGAGGATCCCGGGGGTGCAGGAGGTGAGAGAGTCCTGCGCGGATCCTGTCACCTGACGCCTGCTGCTTTTCGTAACATTTCACAAGATTTACGTTCTAGTTCGTAAGACTTATGTTTTGCTTTAATATGCAGTAGTTCATTAAAAGATTTCTTACCCAAAGCAATCTACATGTTTTGTCTATGGCCTTGATGCATGGGTGGGGAGTTCTGGACAAGTTTATAGTGTTATCGTACACACAGCAAGTTAGGCTCAAACTTCGGGTGACCAACTCATCCCTTTTATCCGGGACACATATTAATTACACAGGTTCTGTGGCTGGCTTTCACCTGGTTTTAAACTGCCACACCTCAAGACTCCATTTCCCCTGGTTTTGAACTGCCACAGAACCTGTGTAATTAATATGTGTCCCGGATTAAAGGTCACCCTACTCAAACTGTATACTCTGTACTCAAACACTGAATAGAATTAACAAAAAATGTCACAATCCGGATTCTAAAGTGTTATCAAAGTATGTAAGTGCTGCAAAAATAGGGTGCCCCATTTTGGTCCATTACTCCTTCTTAGCGTATAACAAGTGATTGTGCTAAATTAGGTGTAAATGTATTTTGCTCTCATGCCTTGTACAATGCTCTGATATAATTTGCTAATTAATTTAATGTTCCATGAATTTATAGTGGAGTTTTAGGTGCCACTTGTCCACGTGCAAGTGTTGCACTGAAAGCTGTAAATAAAGGGCGTTTCTCTTATGTAGTAGTATACTGTGCATCACTAACTGTAACAATAGCAAGTTCCGGTCTTCCGGTCCAGGACTTGGCATCATTAGTTTAGTGAATTTCAGGAATGTACACAAATGGCTATGTATTTGCACTTCACATAATGCACACTATTATAAACTACAAGCTGGCCAAGCCTTTCCTCACTCCACTCCAAAACAACATCCTTGTATGCAGGAATGATGAAAGGATGCAGCCGCAGCAGCACACACTAGCTTTAATTGTACATTTCTGAGAAAGCAGAATGAAATTAAGATAATTGATCCCCCCCCCCCCCCCCCCCAAAAAAAAAAAAAGGGTTTACATTCGATTACAGGGCAGTTTCTATGTCACTGAACTTGGAGATTTGACAATATTTGTCATGTGCTCTGGAAACCAAAGATTATGTGTGAAACTTTTGTAATTGCACAGATTAAAATGACTTTTTAACAAACCTAATAAGGGTATTTTAAGGGCGAAGACCATTGTTGCTTGTTGTAGTATGTACAGCTTTTTCCTCCCAACTGGTAACTCTCTTTTCCGTCATCACTTTGATGGAGCATACAAAGATCTTGTTCAGCTAGGTAATTCATTACTATACAACTCCATATTGAGTTAACAGTTTTGAAACCTGCCATAAAATCTCAACCTACAGTACCAGCCCAGCGTAATCGAATAAATGGCTTCAACTTCAATTCGCTATTGCACAATGCATACACCTATGCAGTTGTCAACTGTGCGTACCCAGTTTTGAGAGAGAGAAAGTAATGACCAATCAGCTCCTAGTTGTAATTTTTACGTGCTGTGTTTGAAAAATGACAGGAGCTGATTGGTTGCTTCTTTATCTCTCTCAACTTTATCTACCTCCAAGCATTGATTCATCTCCCCCATATTGAGCTGGCTACCTTCTAAGGCAGCTAAAAACTGTGAGGCCAAATTTCAATGCTTCAAGGTTTTTTTAGGTTTTTTTTTGCAATTTTTGTGTGTTGGGATGTAGGTACAGACAGATTGGATTGGTTCAAATCCCATCCCAATGTCTGCTCCTTGAGATATCTAATGAGCTACTTTGTATTTCTTAAGGGGTGTACACACGGTGGGATTGCCTTGCTATTTGATCCCTATTTGTTCGGGATCAACAAAGCGGACGAAAACCATTTGATTTAGATTTTAATTATATAGTCAAATTTGAATTGAAAGCTAGTCAGAATCACACTGTGTATACAGGGCATTCGTCCCAGTTGCCAAGAAGGGTGCCGGATGACTCTCTTTTGTAATTTGAGCTGCTTTCTGCTCAAAAGACGCCCAGTGTGTACAGGGCAACAGTGATCGCTGTTGCGCATTCCTGCATTATCACTGGTGCCCACCACGCATCTGCTGGTATTTCAGCCGGCTTTCTGCAGCATCTTGCTATGGAAAGTTGTTCCACCACCCACTGCTGGCTATGTCCCCAGCCCCTTGGGCTGCATAATAGATGCTCTGCGCATGCACACAGTGTCTATTCACGGTGACAGGTGGGATTCCCAACTGCACCCCCACCCCACCGCGGGACACTGCCGGCCCCGGGTGGGACGCGGGAAAGTCCCCAAAAAAAGGACATTCCAGTGAAAATCTGGACAGTTGGGAGGTATGATTAAGCTTGGGTTGACCGTTTGTAATTGTCAAACTAGGATCTGTCGACCAATAGTGACTGTTTATCCCAGAACCATGGTATGCGCTAAATAAAAATAGTAGTATAAACTAACCAACATGATTTTGTATTTCATAATACACATATCATAGGGAAACAACAGAGTGTGTTTATACATGTGATAATATTGTTTAGACCCTTTATCTGCGTGTGAAAACAGAATTTCAAAGTCAATATTTACATTGGGCCTAAAGGAAAGTGAATTGTGTATTTACTTAAGAATAGGCCCATTCTTCGGAGTCTGTAATACTGTGAACATGTGATGCTTTATTCATGCATTCTCTCAGATTGGAGCCCTTATTCTTCTAACCCCACAGCATTGCTGTGCTGGAAAAGCAATGTATTTTATACATAAGTTCCTTAGTAAAATGAGGGCTGCAGAAAGGCTTTTTGATTATGATAAATATAAGAAGAAACTCCTACGAGCACAGACCTATTTTAAGCGACCTGGACACGTGGCACACAAACCACAAACCACAGCCCAAGTAACCTGCACTGGCAACCTGATCTGTGAAATTAGTCCCGTACCTTGCCAACGTTCCACTTGTATGAACTGAAAAACAGAGACCACTAAAGAGTATTTGAAAAAAATATTTTTTTTTCTGCGTCCTGCCCATTTAATGGTAAGTTTCCATATATACACATTTGGAACTGTTCCACCCCTGATATAGGATAACATTCTGGTAAATTAGTTTTGTTAACCCCTGGCACAATGACCGACGATGGGGGAATGCCACACTGATCGTTTGGAATCACGGCACCTTAGTGTATAAGAATTTGTTACCATACTTACCTACCATCCTGGAATGGCCGGGAGGGTCCTGCAAATTGGGTCACCCTCCCAACACCTTCTTTGGGGGGGCAAGTCTCCGAAATCACCGCCGAAGCCCCCGCTCCCCCTTCTTTGCTGTATAAAAGCCTGAGTTTTGTGGGTCCGCGGGGGGGTTCTAATTGTGAAATTCAGACACTAAATATTTCAGTAAATTGGGTTTATATGGCATCCTTACATTCAGTTATGTGGTGAGGGACAGGATACACATCTGTATACACGTCTGTATGTCCACATATGTTATGATTGGAAGCATCGAGCTCTGGTTATTATCTATAGCATTTACCATAAATAATCTGAATTAGTCTTGGGCCACCAACCCAGGGCACCCCTGCATCTACCGTAAGGCTAATCTAATTTCTCTACTAATATTTACAACTCAAAGAAGTTATCCCACAGGTGTTGGACCCTGTGCAGGTTGTGAGACTGTTGTATGTGGCAGGTGTCTGCTTTACTTTGTCAATCTGTTAACATGTCTGACTTCACTATAAGGTTAGTAACATAGTTCTAGGGGATACATCCACGTTCCTGGCATTGGGATGCTGGCAGTGAAAAGACCAACCCCTGCATTCCCTTGCTTTCCCCCCTTTTGTTAAATTTAACATAAAAATCATCTTTAATACAATAAAAACTTTTGTTCCAGTCTCATGTATGTAAAATTAATCTGAATACCCTTTTCCCACTGCACAAATATCCCTGATCCAACCCGGGTCTCTGTGCAGTGTGAAAGCGCCAAAAGGAAAAATCTGGTTCCAACAACCTGGCATTCTTTCCCATAGTGTAAACGGGTCCCTTTTATACTATGGGGAGGAGGCAGTGTCTGCTCCAAATGCTGCCTCCTCCCCCGCCCCTCGATGACGTGCCACTGCCTCACCCAGCCCCTGTGTGACATCAAGGACTTGGCTTACTGCCGGGTGGCTGAGGGGAGCTTCACCTCGCAAATGCTGGGTCGCTCCCGGGACGGACCAGTGTCCAAATCCAAGGTGTGACGCGGCATTTGTGATGTGAAACGGTATAAGTGATAAAGAAATCGGCAGAGTATTTGCACACAGCCACAAGTGGTTTGCTAGAGCTGGTGACCATCATTATCTGCGATTTACATCCAAACAGCCATAAAAATGTCCTTTTCCCAGTTTGCATTTTTATTGTTCAATTGTTGTAAGCAGGCATAGTGCCTGAACCCTACAGATCCTCTGGCCTGGCATACAGAAGCTATGCCCACTGTTGTAGTTCCCTATCTGTCCATGAATGTTCCTTGGATGTATTCACTGGGCGGTATTCAATGAGCCTGATTCGCCATGTTTTTATGGCGAATTTGTGCTGTTTGGCGAATTTTTGACAAAAACGGTGAATCACCCTATTCAATGACGACATGGCGAATACATTTGAAGGTTTTTTTCGCCATGATTCACCGAGTAGCAATCGCTATCTTTTTATGGAGAAGTGGAATGTAAACTTTTAAAATAAAGTGTTTTGTTTTTTACATTTGGTGTCTAAAAATCAGGAATTTTATTCTGAGGGGCATGCTATTTTTATTCATGTGCTGTAAGCACATGAATATATATTTAATAAAAAAAAAAAAAAAAAATTCTTTTTTTTTTTTACACAGCAGCCAGCAGGGGGCACCGGAGCCGAGCCGCTCATTACATATTCATATATTCACTGCACTCGATCGTTACGATCGTGTGTAGTAAATATACGCTCCCCTGCTGGCACCCCCGGGGGGCAGCCTGTGCTGCCTGGCACCCGGGGAGCCCACCTGCCCCCCACAAACGTTCAGGGGCAGGCAGAGAGACTTCCATCTCTCTGCCTGGCACCCTCCTCAGGCTACCTGCGGCATTCGCGGCAGGAGCTCATATTCGCCTGTCAGGGGCAGCGAGCCCCTGACACGTTGAATACCGGAGCCCGCTGGCTCCGGAACGTGGTGAATGTGCAGCGAATCCTAAAAAGGATTCGCTGCACCTCGCAGGTATTCACATTGAATACCGCCCACAGTATATTATTATTTATTATAACCAGTTATATATACTGCACACATTTTCTGCAGCACTTTACAGAGAACTTTCACTGTGAGGCAGTGTTTATGGTATGGCGCTCCGACGGGGGATCCCAACGGTCAGTATCCCGACTGCCAGTGCTCCGATAGGGGGGCGAGCGCAAAGTACCCCCTTGCGGGCTCGTTGGCATGCTTCGCTCGCCACAGGTTCTATTCTCCCTCTATGGTGGTTGTGGGGAGAATAGCTCCTGTGAGTCGGGATCTCCCCTGTCGGAGCATCATCCGGCACCCGTGGCAGTAATGCTAACCATTACACCATCCATACTGCCTTGTGGTCTACTTTAGATTGTAAGCTTACAAGCAGGATCTTCCTACCATTTTTTTATATATTCTTTATTTTGGGTTTTTCAAATAATAAAAAACGATACATACAATTGTGATGTTACTACAAAGGTAGAGTGATTGTAACAGCATAGAAACAAAAGTCATTACAACTCAATGTACATTTATAGATATGATTTACACAAGAGAGCAAAATATGTAATAAACAGTTCTATTATTAACAATCAGACTTTTTTTTTTTTTTTTTTTTCCATTTACCTTTTGCTATTTCAATTTAACCGCAGTACATATTTGGGGGGGAGGGGGGGGGGAGTAGACAATACAAGGGGGAGCATGAGGGAGGAAAGTAATGGGGGAGGGGGGGTAGGGGTATGTGTCCGTCGTCAATTCGGTCAAATGAAACAATTCTAGTAGGTCCGTTGGTCCAAGCCGTGTTGGTCGCGCTAACAATTTACTTCTAGGGCTGCGTCAGAGCTTACTGTGGGATAGATGGGGCCTGGTTTTTGTATGTTGCTGTTAATTTAAATTCTAGCCAGGGTAGCCATGTGGCGGCGTAGTCTGATTGCTTATCTAGGGCAGAGTGATAGATGTCCTCCATAGCACAATAAAAATCAATTCTCTGGAACCATTCCCAAATAGTCGGAGGGTCCACGGACCTCCAGTGGACAGGGATCACCGCCCTTGCTGCGTTGTTTAAGTGTTTTATTAGTGACCGCTTGTATTTTGCCATGGGTATGTTTGTGTGGGAGAGGAGCCAGAAATCGGGTTTGTCGGGGGTTTGGAATCCCAGTATGGTTGAGGATAACTGAATTATTGTGTCCCAAAAGGGGGTGATTTTAGGGCAGTCCCACCATATGTGAATCAGGGTACCTCTTTGGGAGTTACAACGCCAGCACAGGGGGGAGACCGACGGATAAAATTTGTGGATTAGGGGAGGGCATCTGTACCATCTGGTCAATAATTTGTACTGTGCCTCCACCACCTCTAGACTCGTAGAGCACTGTGCCATGACGTCACAGTGCTTTTCCCAGTTTATTGTGATACCTTTAGGCACAAGATCCTGGTCCCATGCTTTGCAAAAAGAGGGGAGGTCAGGGAAGTGGTTGTGAAGAACAACTTTGTAAATCGTGGAGATCACATGAGTGGGGTCCGAGGTGTGGGAGCACAGCACTTCAAATGGGGTAGGTTTTTTTTTAGGGCAAGAGCGGTTCTTTTTGACTGAATATAGTGGCGCACTTGAAAGTAGAACCAGGAGTCTGTTTGGGGCAGTTCCCTCTCTGACATCAAGTCCGAGAAAGACTTGACATTTCCCCCCGACAATAAATTTATCACCCTGGTCAGACCTTTTTGCTGCCAGTTTGTTGCTAATCTCTCAGATGCCCCCGGTGGAAATTCCGGGTTATTGATAAAGGGGAGAAGAAGAGAGTCAGGAGAGGAGAGGCCAAGTCTGTATCGGATAGTTTTCCATAGAGTCAGAGTGGGTTCAACTGTGGGGTGTCTTGTGCGGGGTATGGTGTGGAGCCACGGGACCACCTTAAGACTCAGGGCCGAAGAATGTGTCTCAAGGTCGACCCATTGTTTGAAGCATGTGTCGGCTCTCGACCAGTCCAGTACTCTGTGTAGTACCGAAGCCTGATAATATGCCAGCAGCATAGGGAGCTGTTGGCCCCCCTTAGTTTTTCTATGATATAGATAGCAATGCTTAAATCTGGGTCTTTTACCTCCCCATACAAATCGGCTGATTGCCTTTTGGGCTTCTCCTATATATTGCGCCGGTAGTTTTAGTGGAATTGTTTGGAAGAGATAGAGAAACCTGGGAAGGACGTTCATTTTTATGATGTTCATCCTCCCCAGCCATGAAAATCTCTGAGTCGCCCATTGCGACATTTCTCTGCAAATGGATCTTAATAGGGGGGTATAGTTGAGGGATATTGTTGACTTAAGAGATACCGGAATGGAAATGCCCAGGTATTTGATATGGGTAGGGCTCCAGGGAAAGGGGAATTGGGAGCTCAATGCTTCCTTGGTGTTGTTCGGTAGTGAAATATTCAGTGCGGTAGACTTCGCATAATTTATTTTAAAGTTGGATAGTTTCCCGTAGCGAGAAAACTCTGCCATAAGGTTCGGGAGAGTGACTACAGGGTTTGTTATAATTGCCAGAAGGTCATCTGCAAACAAAGCTAGTCTATGGTTGATTTTCCCTACCGTCAGACCACTGATATTTGGGTTTCGTCTAATCGCTCTGGCCAATGCCTCCATGCAGATGACATATATCAGTGGGGACAGCGGGCATCCCTGTCTCGTCCCATTGGAGATGGTGACCTGTTTGGACAGGAGTCCATTGATTCTTATTTGGGCCATAGGAGATTTGTAGAGGGCTAAGATTTTTTGTAGGAACCGACCTTCTAGTCCCATGTGACGCAGGGCCATCTCCATAAATTTCCAGTCCACTCTGTCGAAAGCCTTCTCGGCGTCTGTGGAAAGGAGCATGGTAGGGGTGTTTGAGGATTGTGCATGGGCAATTAAGTCAAAGACCCGGATGGAGTTGTCCCTCGCCTCCCTCCCGCGCACAAATCCCACTTGGTAATGGTGTATCACCAATGGGACTAAAGAGGCCAAGCGGTTCGCGTGTAGTTTCGCGAATAGCTTGACGTCCACATTGAGGAGGGAGATAGGGCGGTAACTGGAGGGGAGTGCTGGGTCTTTACTATCTTTTGGTATGACTGTGATATGTGCGTTAAGCGATTGATTAGAGAAGGGTGTTTCTTGGGAGACTGCATTGCAGGCTCGCAGGAGGAGGGGTAACAGTTTATCTTGGAATGCTTTGTAATACGTAATTGTGAACCCGTCAGGTCCAGGGCTCTTGCCCGACGGGGTGGATTTTAGAGCCAGTGCTAGCTCTGTTTCTGTAAATGGGTCGTTTAGGGCTGAGGTTAAATCCGAGGGGAGAGTGGGGAACTGGATCTCTCTCAGGTATTCTTTAATGTCTCGCTCGTGTGCTTGTGTATCTCTAGTGTGTGTTTCTGAGGAAAGATTATATAGGGTGGAGTAATATTCGTGGAAAATATCAGCTATCTGGGTGTTCGTAGCGCACAGTCTACCCGAGGAATCTTTCATTTCTTTAATGTATGTTAAGGATCTCTGGGCCCTTAGCGCCCTCGCTAGTTGTTTCCCAGGTTTGTTGCCCCATCTGTGAAATTTGTGTCTGCATCTGCGGAAGGCTCTACGTGTGTTCTCATTTAGAAGGCTATTTAGGGACATCCTTGCTTCTTGCAGCTCCAGGAAAACGTCGGGGGTTAAGGAGGATTTATGCCGTGTTTCAAGATCTTTTATTTTAATGAGGAGTGCCTCTCTACGCTCTGCTTTTTTCTTTTTTAGGTGGGAGCCTATTTGGATGCATTTACCTCGAAGCACACATTTGTGTGCCTCCCATAAAGTGACAGGTGAAACGTCTTCTGTCACGTTGGTGGCTATGTAGTCATCAATGGCTGCTGATATCTGATTTCTGGAATTGTCGTCTCTAAGAAATTGCTCGTTAAAGCGCCAATTCCAGTGGCGTGTCGGAGGGTTTAGAAGCGTCAGGGTTAGGGTAATTGGCGCATGGTCCGAACCCACAATCTGGCCAATTGAGGCGTCAACCATTAGGTCTAATGACCTATGGCCCAGGCAGAGGTAGTCTATTCGTGAATAAGAGTTATGGGGGTGTGAGTAAAACGTATAGTCTCTGTCTTTTGGGTGGAGTAATCTCCACGAGTCAATTAATTGGAAGTTGTGTAGTATGGTTCTAAATCGTCTTAGGTCTCTATTAGGGGAGTTGGTATGGGAATTTGTTGTGTCCATGGTGGGTTCGATAGCCCAATTAAAATCCCCTCCCGTCACCAATACTCCTTCTATCGTATTCTCGACAAGCTCCAATGCTTCCCTGAGGAAGCGTATCTGGCCCTTGTTCAGGAGATATAGGTTGATAAAGGTAAAGATTTGGTTGGCAATGGTGGCTTTTACTAGGATCCCCCTACCATCTCCTATGTGGGTTTCGGATATATCAGATAGATGGATGTTTTTAGAGAATAGAATTGCCACCCCCTTAGATTTGGTCTCAGAATAGTCATTGAAGTAGCCTGTCGGGAAGTGGCGGGAGGATAACTTTGGTGCCGAACCTTTCTTAAAGTGGGTCTCTTGAAAGAACACTACGTCTGCTTTTTCCATGTGCATTGAGTGGAGAAGCTTGGATCTCTTCTCGGGGATATTCAGCCCCTTAGCATTTAGGGAGATTATTTTTAAGCTAGCCATTATTTCTATAATCGTGCTGTTCTGGGCTCAGCGGACCATGTCTCTTGGGACATTGGGGGGAGGGGGGAGGGGCAAAGGAGAGGGCAGGGAAAACACATAGGGGAATAAGGGGGAATGGTGAACAGATTATTATGCGTAGACAAGAATCATACTCTAGTCTAACTAAGGAACTCTGCATTTCTAGACGTGGGAGGCTTTTGGCGTCCCACGTTCTACAAGTGTACAGCAGAGCGAGGGGGTTCTGGGGGAACCAAAGCGAACCACATGAATTTCGCTACTAAACAAATAAACATCAAAGTAATGGGCATAGGATGCCAGAACACGAACCAGTCTAACTTAAGTGCCTTGAACCAGGGCTATCAACCACCGGCGCCGGAGGGACCTCCTTTGGTCACTTTGCGCTCGGGAGTAGGCACATATTAAGTGAAAAGGTAACTATACTATTTCTCTCACTAAGCGGGTGTTGTTGGGGCGTCTACTTGTTTCGTCAGTAGAGCCTTTGGGAGAAGCAGTTAGCCCCAGTATTTTCTCTAATACTAAGTGGAAGCTGCTGTCTCCAGCACCAACTCTAATACTAAAGCATTCAACATTAGCTATCAAAACTGTAATAGGCACCTAAGTGCAGAAGTATAAAAGTCACTCAGGAGGGGGGGGTATATTCACGTGTCATCGGCGGAAGCAGCAGAGGTCCCTGGTTGCGAACTCGGGTGCTCTTCCCTTCCAGTAACTCGGTCTACGACCTGCTTCTTCGTCGGGGGTTTTCTCTTGTCTCTCTGGACCGTCTGCCAATTGTTCCTCCTTGGCCCGGGCAGGGCAGACAACTCAGCCGGGTCAAGCCAGTTGGGGAGTAGGGGGGTGGAGAGTCCTAGGGTCTTGCAGAAGTCCTCCACTCCCTCTGGGTCTTGAAGGCTGACGGACGTTCCTTTGTGGGTGACTTGTATATTTAGGGGGAATTCCCAGCGGAATCTAATGTTGTGTTTCTTGAGCTCATCTGTGATGGGACGGAGCAAACGCCTCTGTTGGAGGGTCGACCAGGAGAGGTCCTGGTATATTTGGATGCTATGGCCATTGAAAGTGATGTCTGGTGAGCGCCTTGCAGCTCTGAGGATTTCCTCTTTTTCTTGGTAGTAGTGGAGCCTGCAAATGATGTCCCGAGGCTTCTCCGAGGTAGCACCTCTTGGTCGCAGAGCTCGATGTGCTCTGTCAAAGACTATCTGGTATTCTGGATTGGAATCTAAGAGTTCGTTGAATATTTTTGTCAGGGCGGCTTCAATATTTGGAGGCAAAATTTCTTCTGGGACCCCCCGGACCCTCAGGTTATTTCTTCGGCCTCTATTATCCACGTCATCCAGTCTGCTGCCCATCTCCAACAGCGCCCTAGACTGGCGCGAAACCAGGTCGTGGAGGTCGGAGAGCCGGGAGTCTGCGTCCTCGCACTGTTCCTCCAAGAGGACCACTCTATTGTCCACGTGTTTGATGTCTGCTTTAAGTGTTGTGATGTGGACCAGCATGGATTCTTGGAGCCTTTGTTCAGTAGAAAGTAAGTCTTGTTGCATTTCCTGGCTTGTTGGAATCGCCTGCAACTTAGCTAGGATTGTGTTGAGGTCAGGTTTCTCCATTATAGGGTCCAGTTCAGAGGTCAGGTGAGGGGGCGACAAAGGGACGCTGGTTTGCTCCTTAGGGGCGTGTAAGTGGGTCACCGATGTCGGTGGGTCGGAGTCTGGGACTGGTGTGCCAAACAGTGAGCAGAAAGCTTGGGTTTGTGTCGGTCTCGATGAGGTCTTCACCGCTGGTGCATTACGGCGTCTTTTTGTCATGTGGAAAAGTTCTGTGTGTTCATGTGCGGCCCCCTGCCCAGCCAATACTACATCATTTTGTGGCTCTGCACATGGTCCCCCCTACGTGGCCTGGGCCTGCATTACATCTTCAAGCGTCTGTCACGCTCGTGATGGGCATTACCCTTAGTGTGGGTGCTCTATAATATAGGCTCAGGGCACCTCCATGCGTCGGGCGTGCTAGAACAGCAGGTGTTGTGCAGCAAATGATAGCCCAGTCTGCTGAGTTTTGTATGGTGGAGGAGTGAGGTGCTCTGGGGGGTTAGCAATGTTTAATGGATGTTTCTTGCTGCAATTAAGTGGCAGGGCTGCCTTGCCTATTGTCAGGGGTCCCCTTTAGGTAGTGTCTCTGTGGGGATATGCTGCAGGGAGAAGGAGGTTCAGTGGGAGGCAGGGTGTGAGAAATAATCTTTAATGGTGAATCTAAAATGGCGGCCACTCGTGGCTGAGGGGGGCTGAGAGGTCTTGGTCTGTTAGGTGCCCGGGGGAGCACTCAGGCAGCCCCCTGGTGTTACTCACTGTTGCCAAGGGGTGTTGAGGCCTCCAATGGACGCTGCAGCGGTACTTGGCGTCAGGCGCGCCTATTCAGGTGCCCTGCTTCTGGCCCTTGTTCCGGCCGAATCCGGCGTCTAAGTGCGGCGTTTATGTAGGGGAGGATGTCCCCTACCTCCCTCCCTTCCTCCCACAGCGACACAGGCAGGAGATCGGTCGGTCTCTTGCGTGGCTCCGTCCACCGCTGTGACGCGACGGGCGTGAAATCGAGGCCCCGGCTTCTAGTCGCGGCCTAGGCCGCAACCTGCAAGAGCCCTTACAAGGGCTCTCCGGCTCCGCGGCAGCTGCAATCAGTCTCCGGGGGTTCAGTAAGGGGCACAGCGGGGTGTTTGAAGGCTCAATTTGGCTTTGGGTAGGAGGATTCCTCTGGAATAAGACGGGTCTGGTAGGAGCTCTATGTAGAAGCGTCCATTCACTGTGCCCGCCAGGCCACGCCCCCCCTTCCTACCATTTTGATTGTCTGTAACTAGCCATTTTATTTATCACTGTTTCCATTTGTAATGCGCTATATACAAACTTGCTAATAGTATATGATGTCAATTCTCTGCAGAATAAACTCTCAGCACTGCTCAATTGTTGACATTGTTAGAGGTCAGAATACAGCCAAGCAACAGCTGAATTGAAGGAAGTTTGGTCCAGATAAGAGGGATGTGTCTTTTCCTTTCTAGGTCTTTATTTTATTCAGTAAGCATAAATGAACTAAATCAGGGATAGGGAACTTTTGGCTCTCCAGCTGTTGTTGAACTACACATCCCAGCATTCCATGCAACAGTTGTTTTCAACAACAGCAGGTAGGAAAAAGGTTCCTCATTCCTGCATTAAATAATATATGTACCCGGCTGACAAGACAGCTGATGTAAGAATACATCGACCTGTCCCATGCACACTGAATGATATAACGCGGAAATGTGCAGTATGAGATTTCCGGGCGCATTCCCTTGCATCCCGTCTTTGTGTCCTGTCAGAGTACGCAGGATGACCAACAGAAGGCCCGGCAAACAACCCATGGGAACGCACAGTAGTGGGTACACAGTAGAAGACATGCCCGATATGTTGTCCAGTCTGGCGGATTGGGCTGCTATATCGCATAGTGTGTACCCAACTTAAATCCTCCAAATTCTATTTCCACTTGTCATAAGTGACAGCATTACAAATTTTCAGAATGAATGAAGGCACGCTCCTCTGCTTAAATTGTCTCGTTGTTCTTAAGTAGAGACCGAAGGGGGGATAAGATAGAGTGTGAGTATCAGAAAGTTAGAGATTCCTTGCTTCTCTTACTGCAGTTGCATTTGCGACTTTATGCTAATCCTGCTACAAAGCCCTGTGCGCATCCGAATGTTCGAATGTGCAATGAATGAGATGTCCACTTTCATGGGTAATTTACTTATATTGAAGAGCTATTGAAGATGGCAGTACAGATGGTGTAATGGTTATTATTACTGACTCACAGCACTGAGGTCATGGGTTCTATTCGCACCATGGCCCTAACTGTGCGGAGTTTGTATGTTCCCGTATTTGCATTGGTTTCCTCCCACAATTCAAAAATATACTGGTAGGTTCATTGGCTGTCTGTGTGCGTGTGTACATGTGGTAGGGAATATAGATGCTAAGCTCCACTGGGGCAGGGACTGATGTGAATGTTCCAATATTCTCTGTGCAGCTCTGCGGAATATGCGTGCACTCTGGGATGTTTTGCGGCGGCTCTGGAGGACTCGGGCGCCTGAACTCTCCCGAGTCCCCCCTGAGCCGCCCCAAACATCTACCAGTCTGCCTCCTACGTCACTGCAGGAAATTGCATGGCGGCTGGGGAATAGGGGGTTAGTTTGCCGGAGCAAAGGTAATGGGCGGGGGGGGGGGGGACTCTAGAGGTAGGTGTGCCAGTGGTGCACACCTAAACACCACTGGCGCGCACCTATTACACATTAGTGGTACGGCCGGAAATTTTCCGGGCATACCACCCAAGGGGTTAATGTTGCCATATTTTTTTAAAGTCAAAGAAACTCTACATTAAGGACAATAGCAGAATAGTGTCAAATGCCTACTGCAATGACCGCCTTCCTTCAGGACACACAAAATTTGCATTACACAAAGTTCACTATTTTCGCTACTTATGTTAGTTGGGCGCCCACTAAGCTATTTGCTTAGTTTTCCTCGTCCATTCATGGGGCTCGCCACGCTTCGGGCTCGGTGGCTCGCTGCGCTCGCCACACTATATAAAATTAACTCCGTGCCGACATGGACAGTGGGGGTATGAGCGTACTTACTATAGTGGGTGCCCAACTAACATATAACCTATTTTCAATGTGTTTTTGTATGAGTAACCTTGCTGCTATTAATGTGTGCTTTTCTCCCCGTTGTGTACCTAACTCAAGCCCAATCAGGAGCTTTTCTTAAGAAACATGCAGCCTTGCCAGGATAAATATGAAATGAATTCCTTGTGGTATTTGTGGTACGTTATGTTTTCTGGCATCTACTATAAGTATTGTAGCGTGTGGAAAAGTTAATGCCGTTGTTAGTAGATCCAAGATTCCCTAAATCAAGCTGAAAATGGGGTCCTAAAAAGGTGTCTTACTGCATACCTCACAACTTCTGTGTTGGGGAAATAGGGACACCCGCGCGAGCGCCCGAAAAAAGGGCGGGTGTATGCAAATGAGGGAGCAGCTTATGCTAATTAGCCGTGACCTCATTTTCATACGAGAATAGACGCTGTGCGCATGCGCACAGCGTCTATTCTATTAGATTGGGGGGTCTCCCAACTGCCACCCCCCGCAGCGGGACAATGCCTGCCGCGGGTGGGACAGCGGGATAGGACCCGAAAATCGGGACTGTCCCGCTGTAATCGTGACAGTTGGGAGGTATGTTACTGGCCATTTGTCACCTGGCTCAGTTTCTCTCGTCATTCTGGGACAGCCAAGTACTCAGATTAGTGCATGGAACTGACCACTGTGGTGTTTATATTGTACATTCTCTGGGCTTCTTTTTTTGTCCATTTGAGAAGAAATTTGCCTCTGAGAGTGAACCAGAATAAGGCCCGTAGTCTCAATGTTCCTGGGGATAGTTGAAATGTCAGTTGAATACTGACCCGTGAGATGTGACGGCGAGCGATCAGCGCTGCTCGCCGTTGCTGCTAACTAAGGAGCATTGAATACTGCTCTTTACGTTGGCTCTTATTCTTTGTTGAACACTACCCCTCCTCTGTTTTCTTACTTGCTATATACTGCATATCCATTAAGACAGATTGCAGAGTTTCTGGGTGGACAATATAATCCAGTTTAAGTGTGTAATACAGTTTATGGAATAGGGATGCCAATCCTGGGGCATTTTTTTTTTTTTTCAATCCCGGAAATTGTGATTGAAAAATGCTCAACCACTGGATTCCAGGGATTGGCATCCCTAAAAGAAAACCTCCCCCCTTCCCCCACATTAATTTACAGTACTTGGGGGAGTGGTGCGGCAGATGGAGGCAGTCACCGGGTGTGGCGCCGAGCAGCGGAGATGCTGTAGTGGAGCCGGGATCGGGCGGCTAGTCATGCTGCGCAGGTCTCGTGCCGGGGTCGGGAACAGCCGGGCAGCGTCTGAGCGGTTGTTCATCTAGTTTAATCCTGAAATCCCCGGATTGGATACTCCAATCCCAGGATTGAAATCTTGGACATTTTGGGGCCAAAACCTGTTCCGAGGATTGGCCACCCTATTATGGAGTTATGTGTATATGCTTAGAAATTGGATAAACTGAAGAGGTGAGTTTTCAGTAAATGTTTGGAGGATAGAAGAAAGATGCGCGGGGGGGCATCACTACCCAGTTGGGCAGTAAAGTATGAACCAAGGCTACAGCAGTGGTAGCCAACTCCAGTCCTCGAGAGCTACCAACAGTTCACATTTTGCAGACAACCTACCTGCTGCAAAGGTGTACTCACAGGTGGAGCCAATTACTTCACTTGTGATTCTGTGAGGAGACCTTGAAAACGTTAACTGTTGGTAGCTCTCGAGGACTGGAGTTGGCTACCCCAGGTCTACACCAATCAAACTTGTCCATGTTGACCTTAAGCTTGTGTCAACCTTTTGTCAATGATGACCTATGGTATGTTGACCATATACAGGTGTCGTCCTAGTCACTGTCAACTTTTAGTGATTGATTCAGTGACTGTGGACCTAGACATTGTTGACCCAGGGACAGCATACCGTTGATTTGGACCCCCAATTATTGTGGTGTGCATCTTACATTTGCTTTGTGCTTCATCATACAAGTGGATGGAGGATTATGTCACAGATCACCTCATAACCTAAACACCTGCTAGAGTTCATATACATAAAGACAGTTGTTGCAAAGTAAAAATGTCACCTTCACCATAACAATCAATCATGTTGGTATTGATCTGAACTGTTGCTAATGACACCACCTTTTCTTATTTATCCCAAGTTTCATCACTGCCACATACTGTACTTTAGCTTTACAACTGCAGATGTGCTTTTTAGTGATTTCCTTTCCCATCTAAGCAATTGTTCACTTCATTCTACAATATACCTTTGTATTGGTTCCATATGTCCCTGTTTTTTCTCTGCACAGTCCTGGTTTATATCAGAGCAGATTTTCCTAGAAAGTTGTCTTCTGATGCCATTAGGTCATAAGGGGGAATAGGTTGCCATGACAATTGCACTGCTGCGTGCATCCATAAGGATGCATGGTGTGGCTGTTACAGACTAATACCACTTTCAGACAGAATACAGATGTAGCACTGCTCATTCAGCCGGGGCCAGCTGGAAGGGGGTGCACGAGATGCTCGTTCCGACGGAGCTCTCCGTCGCTCCCCGCCGGTACCCGCACCTCCTCCTAAGCGTTTCCGCTCCCTTCCACCGAGTGACTGGGACACGCGTCCCAGTCAAATGGAGCGCCTCTCTGCCGGCGATTGCCAGCGGGGCCAATCTGTCGATTCCCAGCACTGCATCAGAGGCGCTCCATCTGTAGCTTTTAAAATATCGGGGTCAGGAATTTCGACCTGGGCTGACCCTTTCACACAAGAAAAGGACCTGTGTTGTTCAGCAAATCACTGGGTAGAACTGTCTGACCCTGTGATTTGCTTTTCTGTGTGAAAGGGGTAGGAGGAAACCACTGTATATGATGACATGAGGCTGGGAATTTCAGTATGTCCCATTCACTTTCATTCAGTTTGGCCAGCTATATACCCTTTTCACATCGCAAAGCCGGATTATAAACTTTGGTGCTTTCACACGGAACTTCAACCAGGGTCAACAAGTCACCAATCCGGCAATAATCCGAGGTGTGGCGTAAAAAGGGTATACTGTAATTGACATCAGGGGCGAAATGTAATAGGGTGCGATTTTTTAGACTAAAAAAAAATCACACCAAATCGCACCTTTAAAAATCGCGTTTTTTGCCGCGAATTCGCATATGTAATGAGATGCGAATTAGCGGCAAAAAAATGCGATTTGCCGCGATTTTTAGTCATGAAAATGTGCGCATTTTCAGTCATGAAAATGTGCGCATTTTTATAAATGCGCTTTTGTGCAAAAAAAAAAAAAGTAAAAAAAAAAACGGCGTGGGGTCCCCCCTCCTAAGCATAACCAGCCCCGGGCTCATTGAGCCGGACCTGGTTCCAAAAATACGGGGGGACAAAAAGCATAGGGGTCCCCCGTATTTCTGAAACCAGCCCCGGACTCTTGGACCGGTCCTGGTTCCAAAAATACGGGGGACAAAAAATCTGGGGTCCCCCGTATTTTGAAACCAGCACCGGGCTCCAACAGCCCGCGGTGTCATGCCACAGCCGGGGGACACTTTTTATACAAGGTCCCCCGGCCAAAACATGAGCACCGTGGCTGGTCAGCCTTGGACGGGGTACCTGAAGGAGTGGGGACCCCCCCAATAAAGGGGTCCCCCCCCCCAGGCTTCACCCGTCCAGGGCTGAAGCCCGGGGCTGTCACCGGCGTCCGTGGCCAGTGGACGCCGGCCTGATAGGGTTAAATCCATCATACATATCATTACATTGCTTTTTACCGGCGAACTACAAGTGCCAGCAGACCTCCCCCGCATGCTGGGACTTGGAGAACCACAAGTCCCAGCATGCAGGGCATTAATGGGCCCGCTGGGACTTGTAGTCCACCTGTAAAAAGAATGTTTATAAAAAACACACACACAGAGAAGTACAAGTTTATTACACACACACACCTCAATTTTACACCAGCATACTTGCCATTCCTGGATCCAGCGCTGGTCTGGCTGCTTTACAGCCGCCTCCCCCCGCACTGACAGGCAGCGGGGAGAATCGGCTTTCTCCGTTGCCTGTCACCGGCTTTCTCCGTAGCTTCTGTAGCTCTGTCCCAGTGCTACAGAGGCTGAGAGCGTGATTGGCTGAGCTACAGTATGCGTCTCCATGGAGACGCATAGCTCAGCCAATCAGGACTGAGCTATGCGTCTCCATGGAGACGCATACTGTAGCTCAGCCAATCACGCTCTCAGCCTCTGTAGCACTGGGACAGAGCTACAGAAGCTACGGAGAAAGCCGGTGACAGGCAACGGAGAAAGCCGATTCTCCCCGCTGCCTGTCAGTGCGGGGGGAGGCGGCTGTAAAGCAGCCAGACCAGCGCTGGATCCAGGAATGGTAAGTATGCTGGTGTAAAATTGAGGTGTGTGTGTGTAATAAACTTGTACTTCTCTGTGTGTGTGTTTTTTATAAACATTCTTTTTACAGGTGGACTACAAGTCCCAGCGGGCCCATTAATGCCCTGCATGCTGGGACTTGTGGTTCTCCAAGTCCCAGCATGCGGGGGAGGTCTGCTGGCACTTGTAGTTCGCCGGTAAAAAGCAATGTAATGATATGTATGATGGATTTAACCCTATCAGGCCGGCGTCCACTGGCCACGGACGCCGGTGACAGCCCCGGGCTTCAGCCCTGGACGGGTGAAGCCTGGGGAGGGGGGACCCCTTTATTGGGGGGGTCCCCACTCCTCCAGGTACCCCGTCCAAGGCTGACCAGCCACGGTGCTCATGTTTTGGCCGGGGGACCTTGTATAAAAAGTGTCCCCCGGCTGTGGCATGACACCGCGGGCTGTTGGAGCCCGGTGCTGGTTTCAAAATACGGGGGACCCCCAGATTTTTTGTCCCCCGTATTTTTGGAACCAGGACCGGTCCAAGAGTCCGGGGCTGGTTTCAGAAATACGGGGGACCCCTATGCTTTTTGTTCCCCCGTATTTTTGGAACCAGGTCCGGCTCAATGAGCCCGGGGCTGGTTATGCTTAGGAGGGGGGACCCCACGCCGTTTTTTTTTTTATAAAAACACTTTTACACATTTTTATTAACAGAATCATGCACAGATCTCAATGATCTGTGCATGGTTCTGTCAAATTCGCCTGTCAGAACCTGGTCTATTTTTTTTGCGATTTTTGGTAACATTGACCAAAAATCGCACCCTATTACATTTGCGAGTTGTATACTTTATAATGGGAAAACATCTGGATGCGAATTGAAATGTGACTAAAAATCGCACTTCTAAAAGTGCGATTTCGCGGTAAAAAGTGCGATTTTTTACCGCGATTTTCAACCTATTAAATGTGCGATTTTCGGAAAATGTGCGATTTCGGCCGTTTTTGACCAAAAATCGCACATGTCTAAAAAATCGCACCCCATTACATTTCGCCCTTACTGTTGTAGAACAAGCAAAGTGTTCCCTTTTTATATTCATTGTTCCAGACATCATTCAGGACTGAGTCTGCAGCAGCTAGTTTAATTAATGTTCTGGTACTAAAGGAAAATCATGTTCATATGAATTATTTATGTTAACAGTGCATAAAGATTCATACCTGTGTTAGATAAACATGTTGGGTGATTGTAAGTGGAAACAATGTTAATTCCTTCGGGGCTTTCGTGTCCTTTGGGCTAATGCATCGTACACATGGGGCAGCGGAAGCTTTCTGCTGAGTTAACTAGTTAAGCGAAGATCGCTCAGAACACAGCGCTGCTCCAGTGATGTGTGCTGAGCGATCTGTAACCGCCCATACACACAGAGAGATCCATGCTTCAGTCCTCAGTGATCTAGTCAGGTCGATTTAGAAATGGGGCTATTATGGCCCCGTGTGTATGCCCCATTACCATGTTTTTACTTCCGGCAATAATTGAGAGGACGGTGAGAATTGTTAATATGCTCCTAACTCCCCAGCACACAGAGTATATCATCCGTCCCACAAACACTCTGATCTCTCTTATAACCTAACATATTCCAGCATTTGGATAAAAATAATCCCAGCAGTCCGTAATATAATTTATGCTATGGTCTAGGGCCTTAGGGCTATGCAAACTGACCACAGCAGTAGGGACTTTATTTGCACACATACGATCACGCAGCTATCAGAAGATGCACACCCTGAAAGTGACTGGTATCCAGTCGACCGTGATTAGGTCAACTCCTGAAAATGCTTGACAATAACACAATGTCGACATAGACATGGGCTACATAGGAAAAAGTCAACATGGGTTTTTTGGGATTTTTTTTTTTCAACCGACTTGAACCATCCCAGTGGGCATAGAGGGAGAATCAATTTGTGTGCCCGAAGCATGTGAGCCAATGAAGGGGACGCGGTACACTTCTACTGTGTCCATATTGACATATGTCAAAATACAAACCCCTAAAATCTGGGTGGAAAAAGCTCATGTTGACCTTTTCCTGTGTCGACCTTGTCACTATCAACCTAGTGTATATCAACCATGTTCAGGTGTCGACCTAGACAGTCTTTCATTTGTCCCAGAACCAAAGTGACCATAACACGCCTGCGTTTTCCCAACCACTCCATTTAAACTCCCCATTAACACCTCCAAACTGCAACTTCCTGTCAATCACTCTGGGAGAAAGTTCTCGGTGCGAGTGGATCTCAGCGGCACCCTGCACGCATGCACATTGTGATCGCAGCACGTGCGCCAATAATCGCTCTGTTACATGAATATCGGCCATTGCGTACAAACATGAATTAGGCCCACAGTTTCATATATAATAGTTAAAAATAAAAAATAAACTGTGCAATTCACGTTATCTGCTCTGGTTGGTGACTGAGGGAAGGGTAGATTGCAATAAGATAATACCCCTTTCACACCAGAAGCAAATTACCGGGTTAAAGCTTTTCAACCAGGGAATTTTCAGAAAATTTTTCTTTGGTCTGAAAGGGTCAACACAGGTCTTAATCCTGGCACTCTGCCCCTGCTCATGACCATGGGCAGAATTTTTTTTAGCAAATTCCCAGGTTGAAAAGCTTTAACCAGGTAATTTGCAGGTTGTGTGAATAGGGGTCAGGCTGCATCCGGCAAAATGACCCTAAAAAAAAAACGGGTAATTGCCGGGTGGCTGATGTGAAAAAGGTATTAGTAACAAGGTTACATGCAATATACAGCATCCTGTCAGTGAGTGTTTTCTATTCAGATGTTTTTTTATTGTAAGAAAAAAAAATTAACTACATAATTCAGTAATCAAATTATTTATGACATTAGACAGCTGTTTCCTTCCTGAAGAGAAATCTGGGTTGTCCCATCAGCTTGGGTTATAGAAGGGGGTGTATCATAAACCGCATTTTTAAATATAAGGAACATATCTAAAAGTTTGTAACCTTTACTCTCATACTGAGGTGTCCACATACACATATGTTCCAATCAGGCAAACTGCCCCATTTAGTTTGACACTTAGCTGCGCCAGAGCACTAACCCAGTACACTATAAGCAAACAAAGATTCAAAACTGAGGAAATGTAGCAAAGTGGTGGAAAAAGGGTACTTCTGTAGTAGCCAAGCTCCCACTAAACAAATAGCTTAGTGGGCGATTCTGCGTAAGAAAATCGCATCGCATGCATTTTTTGCATGCAATGCGATTTTCCTATGTAATTTATTCACTGCTCTCTGGCCTTGGGCGGTGCGATGAGATCGCATCGCATGTGATCGCATCGCACGTCCCATAAAATCGCATGTGACTTTATTGGTTGTGATGCCATTTCATGTAGTATACACTTGTATGACATCCAATGGGACTTAGGTACCCCCCCCACTATACACGCCACCCCGAAGCATGGCGAGCGCCAGCGGAAGACGTCCTCCCAACCTTTTCATACCCCCACTATCCACGTCGGCGTGGAGTTGATTTTATATAGTGTGGCGAGCCACCGAGCCCGAAGCGTGGCGAGCGCACGCGAATTACGTTACATGTATTCCGCAGCCCCTCGCGGGACTCGCCACGCTTCGGGCTCGGTGGCTCGCTACGCTTGCCACACTATATAAAATCAACTCCACGCCGACTTGAATAGTGGGGGTATGAAAAGTTCAGGAGGACTCGTTCTGCCACCCCTCGCGGGGCTCACTGCACTCGCCACACTTCGGGGTGGCGTGGATAGTGGGGGGGGGGGTGCCTAAATCCCATTGGATGTCATACAAGTGTATAGTACATTAAATGGCAACGTACCCTATAGAGAATAAATTACATAGGAAAATGCACCGATTTCGCTACAGTGCCGTAAGTATGCAAATTGGGTGCCCGGCTACTACATAAGTACCAGAAAAAGAGGTCTGATATGGGTGGCCCACACTATACTGCATCTTTAAAAGCAAAGTTGATGCAGCATGGGAATCGCGCCAGGCATCTCACACCATATGGTGGAAAAGGGATAAGTGTATGAGGACACATCTGCATATGCTTATTGAATATATCATTGCAAAACCATGGGCAATTAATATTGGGCTAATGAGTCCCACATTTCTTGCTATAGACGGTAGGCTTTTTACTAGTTTGTAACATGATTATGGGGATTCTCCTCCGTTCATCACAAGTGCATTGTGGAGGTTAAATAGTACACACTATGGGGTATATTCCATGCCAAAAGGGCGAACTGTGATGGCATGCAGTGCCTATTGCTCGCGGTCATAGCCCGCCATCAGTATTCAAACGCCCCCCAGCACTCACTGTTTCCACCTTGTTATTTCTAAAAAGCAAAGTGAAACGGCATGTGCAGCCATGGAAACGGCAAGGCTCGGTGCTATAAGCTGCGGGCTCGCTGCATTAGACGCAAACCTGGCAGTTCGGGGGAAGTCGCTGGGATTTCGCCGGAACATAGAATTCGCAGTTCAGGGGTTAAACGGCGAGGATGGCTTGTTTTCGCCGACTCTCGCTGAAAACAAGCCATTCTCTCTATAAAAACCTCCTCGCCGGCCGCATTAAATACTGGCCTATATGCTTTCCAATTCATCCCATAAAAGGTTCATTGGGGCTGTGACAAGGACAGGGGCATGGCCCGATAGCAGCCCAGCACACAGCAGCTTTCACTAAGTTAGGATCATGGATGCTGCTGACAGGTAATGAGGAGGGAGCAGCATCAGACCTGCACCACTGCTGGGCTACTACAACAAGTCAGCCCTGGGTAATTTAGTACCTGCTCCCTCACCCTTTTGGTGACCCTGACTACTGTCTGGTAAAGCATCATTCATCACTCCAGAAAACATACAGCATTGCCACTTCTCCAGAATCCAGTGGCGGTGTGCTTCAGTTAAGACAGATAAGTGTTGTTTGGGTTACAAAGAATCTGATCAATTTAAGTTCCGCTCATTTTTCTTATTTTTTTTACGAACGGTCAGAAAATAGCTGAAGACCGATGCAGTTTCTATTTTTGCAACCAAATTTTAGCGTGGCAGAATGGGCAGATAATGGAGTGTGAGCTTTCATTTTGGGGGAATTTAAACATTCTACAAACTAGTTGTTGTTTTTCTTTTTTGATCTTTTGCACATACATACTCGTCACCCATGCTCATAAGACTTTTGTCATCTTATAGCCTGATGTACTCTACTGATTTATGTAAAATAAAACTACACCCCTTTTTGTTTTTGGTACTTTAAAAATTGTTTATGAAGTTTTATCGGTTTACATGTATTTCTAACGATTGACTTTAAAAATATGAATTTATAGCGCCTTCCAATAGCAAAACCAGGATAATGATCAACTGTAATCAAGCTGCAATTAAATACGGACAAGAGAAAGAGGCAGCCTGCCAGTAGCTCCGTCGTTTCTCATGAATAGTGTATCCCTTTTTGTAGACAATTTGGATATAATGGTTATGGGGGTTAAGTGTGGACAACTAAGCTGAATTACTTTTTTCGGCCTATATAATTGTCATTCGGTTGCTGGTGTGGCTGCAATAACAAGAGTGCACAGAGAAGCCTGAGCCTGAATGTTCTTCCTGAATGTATGGAACCAATTTACTGGTTTCCGTACCACGCACATCATGTCTGTGAATTGGACAGGAGCCTTAATGTTCTCAGAACAAAACCTTATGTGGATGCAGAAGGCATGTTTCTCTGCCTGTGTGAGCAGGGAATTGTATCTTCTGCCTTCTGCCTTTCTCACAAATTCCTGTCACCTCTGTGGAGTGCAGACAACACTAAGCATCCCATTGGGCCGATACATGGCTTTATGTCTGTTATAAACATTTCCTCCCCATAAGGAAAATATTAAGGCTTTTACTGTTGTGATGACTGTGGAGGTCAGAAGAGAGGGTAGCCTTATTGGCCCTCAGCACTGAGGTCAGGAGTTCTATTCCCAAGTAAAGTCATATCTATGTTAAATTTGTATGCTACCATAATGTTTGAATGGCATGCTCCAGTTTCCTCTTATGCACCAAAAACATTCTGGCAGGTTAATTGGCCTCTTACGTGTGTGTGTGCGCGCGCTTTTGGTAGGGACTTTAGATTGTATACTTGATTTACTGATGTGAATGGCCAAATATTGTCTGTAATGTATTCCATCACTAGTGCTATAACAGTTAGTAAATTATTTTTTTTTCTCCATTCTTATTAAGAAAATCATTAGTGAGAGGACCTTGTTACAAGTGACTTTTGTGTGTTTGAATGTATTTATTACTATGCTTGCCGTAAATTTTACCTTGCAGGAAGATCTACCTAAGGTGCCTTTTTAATATGCGTGGATGCTGCACCTAATTGCAAATGCAGAGTGCACCCTCTGGGGCTTAACCTGCTAGGATACTGTACCCAATTGAATGGGTGTGGATCAAAGATTTGACCACATAAGATCGACAGGCACAAGGCCAAAGGTTGACCGGAACAGGTAGCCACATGAAAAGGACACCATACGTTTTTCATGGCTTTTTGTGTAAATGCCTTCACTCCCGATTTAGTGTGTACCCTCACATGGCTCTCTTCACTTGCCATGCTCCGCTGCGTATACGCCTATGTAAGGTTGCTTACATATGCGTGCGCCTTACACATGTGGGAGGTTCACCAGACCATGCTAATGGATATTTATGTAAAACATCCATTTGCTGCCAATGCGAGCATATGCACCTTGCGAATGGTGGGTCAACGTACCACCATTTGCAAGGCGGGACTTGGTTCACTCACAATGATGCAAATTTGCATCTGAGCGAATGAACCACAATAACCATGTCCATTTGTACTGAGACCACTGGGATGACAAAGATCATTTCCCTGGCTCTCAAAACCCAGGATGAGCATCTGCTGTAATATGCTAGAAAAATTGCTGAAAATAAACCGAGAAATCAACTATCCTGTATCCAATCAACGACACATTTTACATTTGATTGAAAATGTAATCAACAAAATATTAAGAATTCCAGGCGGTTTTGTTAAACTGATGACATTGACATAAATATGATGGACTCCACATGGGTATGATAAACCCCCAAAAAACAAGTCATACATGTAAAAAAAAACCTTAACGATCTCTAACTCTCTTCATACCTTCAGTGAAATCACTGACAAAGGGGGGTATACAATCTGCTCCCTATTCAATGCTGTCATTAACGACAGCATTGGTGCGGGATCACGGCAGAATGGGCCCGACTTCAGAAGCTGTTGGGCCCGTTCTGCCGATAACGCCCGTGGATTGTCGTTATCTGGGCCGCAGATCGACAATCCACAGCCGTTTTCGCAGCCACACACCCATTGCGCCCATCGGCAGGCAGGACATTGAATCCGGTCTGTCCTTATGCGGTCGATCTGACCGCAAACGGCCTGGATCATGGCTGTTGGCGGGGTTCGACAGCCGTGATCCCACATTGCATAATCCCCTAGTATCTATATTTTTCTTCCATTCATTTTCTCACCACGGCATCCCGACAGTCAAAATCCCTACAAATGCCAACTTTTGAGTATTAGGGCTAGTGTTAGTCTTCAGGAATGGATGATTCGAGTTAGGCTGTGGGAGGGTTTGGTTAGGCTGCGTGAGGGATGGGTTAGGGTTAGGCTGCAAGAGGATTGGGTAGGGTTAGACTGCGGGAGAGGTAGGTTAGGCTGCAGGAGTGGACAATTAAGGATAGGCTATGGAAAAGGATGGTTAGGCTGCTGGCGAGGGAAGTTAGGCTGTGGGAGTGGACAATTAGGGTTAGGCTATGGAAAGGGTTGGTTGGTTAGGCTGTGGGAGGGTTTGGTTAGGGTTCGGCTGTGGGAGGGAAGGATTAGGGTTTCTATACACACCAAAATTCTTCAGGATTTTGACTATTGTGTTGCCACTTCCTGGATTGTGACTGTGAAGATAGTCACCACTGGGATACTGTAACCAACCCAATTTCTGTTGCTTGGCGGGAAACCTGTGCAACAAATTAGTATCTGAGGAGGGGTATGTCCCATGGTAGGATGTGGATTTATTACTTGACGCTTTTGCCCAATAATACGATACTGCTGCTCGCTTCTGGGAATTTTGGTCACCTTTAAATTCTGAAAGCGGTTTCATGCTGTACATATTTGCTAATGTTACCAGATGTTATTTCAGATATCAGCGACTGGTACATTTGTTTTATAGTCCTCTTCTCGGGGACAGTACCAGATAAAATACTTGTTTACAGAGTTGAAACAAGAATGTCTGGTAACTGTGCCAGGAGGTAATGTGCCAGTCTTGTAGCCCAGACAGTGAGTGGGAACTGAAATCCCGTTATCTACCACCTGTCTCTCCTGAAAGACTCTGGGGAGTTTCCTAGTTGTCATGATGACATTGTGATGAATAATGCAGATGGTGCCAGGCTTAATTATGCATTATCATAATATCACTCTTTTTTTGCATCCTAGAACATTATAGACACAATCTGATTGGTTGCTATGGGCAACCTCACCAGTTCCTAATTTTGGAAGCATTAGTAATTTTACCCCATACTTTCCATATCCTACCTATTTTTGTCTCACTGCCCGGTGTGACCGACCCTATATACAAAGTGCAGACTTGCTATAAATTCAATATTTCCATATTATTCATGGTCTAATAGTCAGTGTCCATTAGAAGTTTAGTTATTTATAATGTATTCTTGCAGTTTTTGGGCCAAATGACCTAAGCTTCAAAAGTTATAAAATGGAGAGTGATAAACAACCAACCAATCAGCTGCTGCCTGACATTTTTCAAACACCGTCTGTGACATGGCAGGTGGGAGCTGATTGGCTGGCTGTTTATCACTCTCCATTTTATCACTTTTGAAGCTTAGTGCATCTGGCCCTTCCTCTTTATGGTTATGATGTACACAATACAGTGCCCTGTATGATCAAACAATTCTACTATTGATTCCTTTAGTGGCAGACCTAGTGATAACACTGTTGTGTTGATGAAATCTGATGCTGACACTGTAAGCCACCAAGGACTGCTAGCAGTCATCTACACACAGCATGCCTTCATGTGGGTAAAGAATCATAATATTGTGTTGAATTGTATAATCAGCTGCGCAGGGAACATAGCGTCATGCTTTGGTTTGGGTAGATAGAATGCTTGTCAGACCTGTATTTGTTGGATTAATGCATTTAGTTTTACACTACAGTCTGGGCCTGATTCAGACCGGTTATCAAGGCTGCAATTTTTGCTGCTGGACAAGACCATACTGCACTGCAGGTGGAACAGATGTAATGCATGCAGAGAGAGTTAGATCTGGGTGAGGTGTGTTCAAACTGAAATCTAAATTGCAATCCTAAGGTCCATACACACTGGGCGATTATGCCCAGCGTGTATGGACAGCGATGACCGTTGTCATCGCTGGGGGGGAAAGCCCAAATTTGTTTTCAAAATGGGCAAAACCATGTGCACTGCAGGTGGGGCAGATGTAACATGTGCAGAAAGAGTTAGATTTGGGTGGCGTGTGTTGAAACTGAAATATAAATTGCAGTGTAAAAATATTGCAGCCAGTGTTTACCCTGCACAGAAACAAAATAACTCACACAAATCCAACGCTCTCTGCACATGTAACATCTGCCCCACCTGCAGTGCACAAGGTTTTGTCCATTTTGAGAACAAATTTGTACTGCAATCAGATCTGAATAAGGGCCAATAGCTGTGGGAGCTATTGGCACCATGTTTTCTGCATATGGGATCACATATGTAGACTGAGTCACAACCCAAAACAGTCCCGACACACCTATTCCTGGCTGTCAGTGACAAATGACCGTTTCCTCGCTGAGTGGTATCACAGTCCCTTGGTGTGTTCAGTATCGCTGCAACTAAATAATTCCATGAGCAACCATTACAAAACAGTTGCCAAACATAATTGTTATGTTGACAATTCTACGACAGAAAACCACTGATTACCATAACATGTAACTGTTTTAGGCGCCATTTATCATTCAATATATGCGGCTAAATCCCTGAAAACACCCATTTTCGGGCATCAGCCGCAAATATTAAGTATAACTAGAATGTATCATGGAGCAATCTCAGCAGGATCTCTGATCCCTGCTGCAATCCCTCCTTTAGTATGGGGGAGGCAAAGCTGCCCGATGTATCAACGTTGGGCAGCAGCACTTCGCATCCCTGAGCTACCACCATTCTGAGCAGTGCGGTCGGCGGGGGTCAGTGCTAAGCGCGCATGCGCAGACCCCCTGGCACCCGGCTCAGCACAACGCAGGGACAGGCTTCTTTCGGAGCCCTGTCCCTGTGCATCACGGATGATACATACCGCTGATAGGATCGCATTGGAAATGTGATCTGTGATAAATGGGCCCCGTAATGCAATCTGGGTTAATAAATGGAATTGCTCATAACAATGAAAAAGATAATGGCATTAACGCTATGTTTGGAAGGTCTTTATACAACATGAAGCTGTTTGGTGTATCGTATAGTATTACAACCCTAAAACATCTCTCCATTCACTTGAAGACATTCCTCGATGCCTGACTGTTTACTTTACAAAAGACAAGGTAAAGCCATCTAAAATAAGAATTCCCCAATTTCCCATGCCCCTGGACATAGGGTAAGGAAAAGCAATACGTAAAGCTTAGTTACACATGGCGGTAGCGGTAATAGTTAATTGGAAAAAGACGTCTTTTTGGGAAAGGATCAGAGATCCAGAAATATATCAAAGCTGCCGCAAAAGTTTTGAGCCTAGGTCAAAGCACATGAGCGTGCACCATGCTGTATGTATTAACAATAGCAACAGGCGCTGCTTATGAAACACCCAGACTGACATCTGGTGCATCTGCCTGAGGTCTGTATTGGGCACCACAGTGGGCTTTTTACAGAATACAAGTATGCCATATGACATGAGACGCATGGTGCTTCTGCTAGTGCTGGACATCTTTTTTTTCCCAACAATGCATCTTGCTTGCAGTGTGTTTTTGCAACAGATCAGGCTACATACGAGTGACCAGAGTTTAGAATAGGACACCGGCATCCCAAAGGAAGGAATCCTGACATGGGTCATGTTAGTATACATAACCTCCTCCCAACCCTCACCTTCCCTTTCAGCAACCCCCACAGTCTGAGTGACCCTAGCACTTGGTTTTGGAAACCTACTCTCCATTTCCCATTGCACGTTGTTTGCAGCGCCAACATGGCACTGCCTCCTGCACAGTATTGTTTGCACTTCGACCGGCGGTGGCCTTTTGAGCTTTGCATGGCCGCCACCACCTTCCATGGCGTCTACTATCTTGACCTCTTTGGTGGCTGCCCTTTTAGCTCTTTTACATGGCCACCGCCCCCTCTCTCTCTCTCTCTCTCTCTCTCTCTATTTTCTATCTTTACCTAGTGAGCAGCTTCCTTTAAGCTCTTTTGCATGGCTGCTGCCCATTAAGGACTTTCATGGCATCTTCTATTTTGAGGAGCTCTGCAACACTCCTACTCCACCGTCAGACTGTCTCTTCTCCTTTGTGCAAGTTAATATTAGCTGATGCAAGAGGATGGGTCGATGATGCGGCAAGCCATGATTGGCTGGTCATGGCCATCTTTGAATTAAAAAAATGGCGTGTCCTGAAAATCAAAGCTGGCCATGGTAAGCCAATCATGGCTTTCTGCGTTAATGCCCTGCCCCATTGCATTGGCTAATATAAGGAGGAGCATTGAATTGTTTGCTGGGGGGGGGGGGGGGGTTTGGGCCGCCACCGGTGCTTGGTCTAGTGGCGACCTCAACCATAAATCTGCCCACACAGCTGTATCTGATATTTTACTGATCTGTAATTCTTTAGGTATTGTTGTACTGAAGTATTTTATGTTGCTTATTACATTGGTTTATTTTTGCAACAGTGTTAGTAGTTGACATTTTTTATTAAAGTATACAATATTTTTTTAGTGGGTAGTGACAGCACTACCCACTAAACAACCCCCTCCCATACATACACATACACATACATACATACATACATACACACACACACACACACACACACAAACACACACACTTCCCGACACAGCCACAGCAACCCTCCACCAGTAGAGCAGCTGACAGTTGTAACATCACCCCACACACCCCACAGCCACTGACAGTAGCGCACCCCCCCACCCGACATCTCCGCTACCGTCAGCATCTAATCAGTCATGCGCACAACTTCTACCTATGTATAGCGCATTTGATGTAGGCTAGTCCCCCTCAGCCCAAGAAGGGTGGGCACCCCTACCACAATTTGCCAGTTTCCTAGTAAAGTGGGCAGAAAGGTGAGATAAATACAATGAAATTGCAGTCCCAGCAAAAAGGATGGTCAATTATATGCTAATAATCTCATTGTAGCCCCACCTCTATGCAAATACTCTCCAATCACAGTAATTTTCTATGATGGATCAGGCCTAATGATGCAGTTGGCCAGGCCCCGCCCCCCTCACCAGCCAACTCCTTCTCCTCTTCAGGCATCTCCTGGAGAGAAATCTATTAAGGTAGGCAAGTATGTGTTAAATCCATATTTGGGGGAGCTGTACAAAGCCAGACATGTCCAAACTGTGGCCCTAAAGCTGTTGTGAAACTACACGTCCCCAGCATGCCTTGCCAGAGGTTTAACATTCCCTAATGGCAAAATGGTGGCAAGGCATTTCACAATAGCTGGAGGGCCATAGTTTGGACATGCCTGTACTAAGCCTTAGAGTGATAGAGTGATAAAAAGGAGAGAGATAAAATGGCAGCCAATTGGCTCCTAACTGCCATGTTACAGACTGTTACAATTTAGTTCTAGCTCTATAAATGTATAAACATGAATGTGTAATGTAAGGCAAGCAATTGAGAAGTTGCCATATTATTTGGTTCCACAAAGGGGCACTGTAAAAAATATGGCTAATACTGTATATAATTCTTCATTGGCCAAATAAACAGCATGGCATCCCTTTTTCATACCAATATATAGGGACAAACATAATAGGGTGTAAGAATCGGCGTGAGATTTTGGGAAAGTTTTCCCTTTTTTTTTTTTTTTTTAAAGTGGCAATCATTTAGGGCGAGATTTACTAAAGGGAAAATGCCGTAAAACCCCCGTTTTACGGCATTTTCCTATGTATCAATCAACGTCCGCCCCGCCCCTAGGGGTGGCGATACCCTATAGAAGCCTATGGGCTTCTTTCGTCTCCCGCCGTACGACGTCCGCGCGCCCCCCTCCCGTCCTCCAAAATCTCCTCCTCCCTCTGGTGTGACAGCCGGGAGGACATCCGGCTTCAGGGGGGAGGAGGAGAAGCAGGGGGACGCTGCCAGCCGCCGGGAGGTGACGGAGACCCCCGCAGCCCACATCATAGGATCGCGGGGGTCTCCGTCACCGCAACCCGATGCTGGCCGCATATGTTAGTACATATGCGGCAGCTGCAGTGCGAAGGGCGGCGATGTATATTAATACATCCCGCCCTTACACTGAAAAACCTGGCTCATTTTGCCATGTAATTGATTGCTGCTTTAAACAAATGGAAAAATTCTCCCAAAATCTGTCACTTTCTGATTCTCACACCCTATTTTGGCCCATAGATTGTGTAGCCTGGAGAAACAGCGGTGTATTGGCAGCACTGCTCAGTGTTGTCAAAATGTTGTTTACAATTAATTTCTTTAATTTGATACAGACGAGATGCAGTGAGGTTTAGGATTTTGGAGATGTAAATTAATTATTGTACCGGGGAAGAGGGCATTACTAAAAGCAACGTAATTCCTGGACCTAAATACATTGAATATTCAAATGTACCTGTGCAGTCACAAAACATCATTCCTCGACTTTAGCGTGTGTATCGTCTATGGAGAGTCAACATGGCCTCCGTTCCCCAGCCACCGCAACACACCCCTCCAACAATCACCACCATCACTCTTTGCGCCCAAAATCAGTCATTTCTGGTGCCAGCTACCCCCCCCCCCCCCAGGATCTGCCACTCCCAGTATCACTCTAGGTACACATCTAATCATTTTTAGAGCTCGCTCTGTTTCCTTTTTGTGTAAACTTGTCCACTGAAGATCTTAGCAGCATGTCTGGCAGAGGGAAACAAGGCGGCAAGACCCGGGCTAAGGCCAAGACTCGCTCATCTCGGGCCGGTCTCCAATTTCCAGTTTGTCGCGTTCACCGTCTGCTGAGGAAGGGAAACTATGCGGAGCGTGTGGGTGCCGGTGCCCCGGTCTATCTGGCCGCGGTGCTGGAGTATCTGACGGCTGAGATTCTGGAGCTTGCCGGAAACGCTGCCCGCGACAACAAGAAGACCCGCATCATCCCCCGCCACCTGCAGCTGGCTGTACGCAACGATGAAGAGCTTAACAAGCTGTTGGGTGGAGTGACCATCGCCCAAGGAGGTGTACTGCCCAATATCCAGGCCGTGCTGCTGCCCAAGAAGACCGAGAGCCACAAACCAGCCAAGAGCAAGTAATGTGCTAACAACTGTCTGTTTCCCTCCTATATACCTAATAGATTGTAAGCTTGCAGCAGGGCCCTCTAACCTCCAAGTCTGTCTGTTACCCAGTTTGTTTTATCACTGTCTACTATTGTAAAGCGCAACGGAATCTGCTGCGCTATATAAGAAACTGCAAATAAATAAATAAATAATACACGGCATTAGGTACATCTGCTCCACAGAGAGATGTCTCCTTATGCAGAGAGACATCACTTCAAGTGACTGGGAGTGGGTAAAAAATGACCAGGGCAGGAATGTGTAACACAAAGAGATAGCTGGGCCCTGCCAGACATCACACAGCAGCCTTGTGAGGGACACAATCCAGTCCCCAAATGGCGAGACAGATAACATGCAGGAACACACCATAAATACCTCGCTGCAGACAAAGGATGAAGGGCAATCTCAGGACGGTCTTTGTGCGCTGACCCTCATTATAGAGGTAATATTTAATTCTTTCCCCCCAACAGTGACACATTACACTAGCCAGCCATATGAAGACATTGAGGAAAATACAGCATGCAATGGCATATCATTATGTTTGTTTCAGTGTCATTCTCTACCATAATTCTATCATAATATTCCATATTTCAGTGGACCAATCTGCAGCACATTTCTTTATCTTATTTTGTTTGACCCTCTGTTACTCTTTCAGAACTCTTCCCCCTCAGCAGAGCGGCCTCCATAACCGTGTTATATTGCATCACCCTATGATGGAATGGCAATCCCTGTAATTTTATTATTAAAGCGAAATCCGTATGAGTCAGGTTGACATTTAAAGGGATGCAGTAGTCCAGTGTCTACACCTACTGTAATTATTTTATGAGTTCTCTAATGTCTGTGTGTTTCCACTTTTTAATTGCTTATGCCTTAAACAAAATATATGTTGACGTCTGTTTTTATATAGTAGAGAGGAGGGTGATGAGTGTTTGAGCTTTTTATAGGCTTGATCTCCCATAATGGACAACATTTTTTTTTTTTTAAATTCCAAGACTTACATGTCTGCAAATTACTCATCTTATGTCCTAGAGCAGGGATGGGGGAACCTTCGGCCCTCAGGCTGTTGTTGAACTACACATCCCAGCATGCCCTGCAACAGTTTTAGTAGGGCCAAATAGCAAAACTGTAGTAGGGCATGCTGGGATATGCAGTTCAACAACAGCTGGAGGGCCGAAGGTTCCCCATCCCTGTCCTAGAGCGAGATTTTGTTTCATTTCAATATTATTTTATCTTATTATCCGTTATTGATATAGAGCGCATGTATTTCGCGCTTTGCAGAGAATATTAGAACATTCACATCAGTCCCTGCCCCAGTGAAGCTTATTATCCATATTCCCTATCACATGTACACACACACACAAACATTTGAGGGTTAATTTTTTTTGTTGGGAGCCAGTTAACCTACCAGTATATTTGAAGATTGTGGGAGAAAATCGGAGTACCTGGAGGAAACCCACGCAAGCACAAGGAGAATATACAAACTCAGTTAGGGCATACCTCCCAACTTTCAGGGAGACGGAGGCGGGACAGAGGGATGCACGCCGAAAAAATGTCGGGGACGTGGCCTATACCCGCGGCTCTCCTACAAGGCCACGCCCCCATTTTGACCCTATGGGGGCGTGACCCGGAGGCTCTGTGCACGTGCACACCGCGTTTATTCACCGCTGCTCAGCAGCCGACAGTGGGGACTCCCAACAGCCCCCCACCTCGCCGCGGGACACTACCGGCCACGGGAGGGATGTGGGAATGTCCCGAAAACCGGGACATTCCCGCGGTTTTCGGGACTGTTGGGAGGTATGGTTAGGGCCATGGTGGGAATGTAACCCATGACCTCAGCGCTGTGAGCAATAACGCTAAGCATTACACCATCCATGCTGTCGATACTGTACTCCTCACCAATAATTAATGTGTAAATTCCAGAGACTATAATGTAACAATTGTGTTTATACTGCATGAGCAAAATAAGATAATAGGTTCTGAATGTTACAGATAAACTGACATTTGTAAATAATGCAAATAAGGGCACATTTGTTTTTATTATATCTGAAATGCTGCTAAATACAAAAAACAATAGTATTCTGAAAATGAATGAATTCCTTTACAACTTTCTGCTTGTTGACTGTGAACTAGGGGGTCAAAGTTTAAACCGAATGAGCCAGGGTGTTTCTATTCTAGCAGGCTAGGCTAGATGGACTGGAAAAGCTGTTACAAACGAACACTTTACTCTCTTTCTAGTCTCCATCCATAGGGAATCCCGGAGCATTTTTTTGCCTGACTGTATTCTAATGAGGGGGCTGAGCTGGGTGAGCTGGGAGGGCTCCCACTCTGGAATCTCAGTATGGTTTGTGTGTCAGGCTGTGTTTAAATGAACAAATACCTCGCTGTGCCATAGAAAAGGACTACACAGAGCAGATATCCTGCTAAGTATCCGATTACAACCTTGTGGATCTGTAAACCTACCCATCAGAAGGATAAAGTAAGTGCTTTGACTTGCAGCATTACTGTATCTGAGTTTGCAGGCATAAAGGTTGTTCCCAACTGTTGCGGAGTCTCAGTTGTGTTGTAGAAAGCTGTTTGTTCTTTCCATTACCAAGTCATACGTAGGGAAGGGTTTTCAGTTTGTTCACGTCTGCTTTGTAGGGTTACAATAACATGTGGCATCCATTGTACAAATGTGTTTACAGATCACTCATTGCTGTGTTATATACTGCATGTGTCTGTGTTTCAGTGGAGCTGAAACGTATGCTCTGAGCAATGGAGTTACAGTGTGTGTGTGTATATATACATATATATTATATATGCGTTATGGAAAGAGTAAAAGTTTTGCATTACGGTTCTCAAGTCTGTATTTTCCATTAGTGTATGAAAATGACTAAGCTGTATATTTACTCGCTGCAAATGAGTGTGTTCTGCAAGGATCAGTGAGATCTGCAGTCCATCTGTCTACGGTTGGTCTAAGTGACGTGTTTTAGAACTCTGAAGTCCCTAAGTGGATTGCCAAAACTAAATAGCACCACCATCCTTAAGTACATATAACAGAGACCTATTGTGATTTTTATATATATATTATGTATTGTACCCCTCCCTTTGTGTTGTACAGAATCATCGCTTCACTTTATTCATTCCCACTTTTGAACAGTTGAGATCAGTGCTTTCACCAACTCTAGTCTGAGCCATGCAGCATTTGCTACACTCAGCAAATAGCCCAAATCCCCATGGCCCATTAAATGTCTGCCTGAAAGCTACATTTTGCAGTTAGTTCTCTTCATTGGCCTTTTAGAATATTCCTTTTTGTTTTCTTGCTATTCTAGATAACACCTAAGATGATACGAGCCCTGCAGCCATATGTACACATGTCAGCGAAGCACTGGAAGTTAATTATTAGCAGTCTGACAGGTATTAACTTTTTGTGTTGACAAGAAAAAAAAAAGCTTTCAAAACCGTGTATCTTTGTTTAAAAGGTGACAGCAATATTTACATGATATTTATTGGAATAATCTAACAACGTTTTTTACTTGTTTAAGACTTTTAGATAAGTTTGGGAAATAAATATCTCGCTGAGTATTATTTTGGATTTATACGCAGCAACATTGAGGCATAAGCCATTTACTAATGAAATGCTCCCAAGTTTAGAATCTTTCCCATAAAAAGCTTTGCAGATCTCAGAACCTTATTAGGCTGAGGGCTGGGAATGCGCTGCTGTAACCCTAGAACATGTTTAAATGAATGACGTGTTGGTGATTTCATCTCTAGAACCAGACTTCGTATTGTAGCATGGGATGCTGTGGTATTCATATTAGGCAAGTTTATTTATTTGTTAACAGTTTCTTATATAGCGCACACATATATTCTGCAGCGCATTACAGAGAATATTTGAACCTTTACATCAGTCCCTGCCCCAGTGAAGCTTACAATCTATGTTCCCAAACTTTTTTGAATCACGGCGCCCTAGAGCATCAAAATATTTTCAAGGCACCCCTAGGCCAAATGCTTCTTATCGAGAAATTCAGAAAAAAAAATCTTAAATTAAGTGCATTGTGTGTATATGTCTCAGTTATCTGGTGAGGGACAGGATTTGCTTCTGTTTGTCCATATATATTATGATTGGCAGCCACAAGCTCTGGTTTTGCCTGGTACATTGTCCAAAAATAATATGAATTGATCCTGGTCCACCAACCCAAGGCACCCCTGCAAGTGTCCTGGGTTACACAGTTTGTGAACCTAACCTAACAGTATATTTTTGGATTGTGGGAGGAAACCGGAGTACCCGGATGAAACCCACACAAGTATGGGGAGAATATACAAACTCCGGACAGTTAGCATTGCGACCGGTGATCCGATGCCGATTCCTCAGACGCAACGCTCTGATCAGGGGCGTTCCCCGTAGCAAAAGTTTGTAAGGGCTCCCTATTTAGCAACTGATGGTAATCCATGTATGTAAAACGTATTACTTAGATGGTAAAGATGGGCCCCCTTCAGCTTTGGGCCCCATAGCAGCTGCACCCCTTATTACCTATGGTAGTTACGCCATTGGCTGTGATCGCTGATGCATACAGGAGGTGCCTATTTCCTACAGAAGCATCCTGTATGCATAATGCACAGCTGCTTCCCTGTGCAATACCGACCACCTCTGAATCGGGCCCTATGTTGCTCAAAAGAAACGTGCAGGAGCCGGGCTGCAGGAGAATATTTTCTGGCTCCGATCTGATGTACATGGGACCGTGATCAGGTGATCACTGCTCAGCCAGAGTGAAATCCCGCACTGTACAGGCCTGCAAAAAGCTCGCAAACATATTGTAGCCCTGCGAAATCCATTTGCAAACACTTCCCATCATGTGGGAATGATTTTTCCAGTGTGTGCAGTCTGTGCGTAGCCCAGGTCCTACTTGCCCAGTGTGATAGAAACAGGCTGATCAAGGGCCCAGAGCTCACATCACAAACCTTCCTGAAAACCCTTGGGCACACCCACCTCATGTGTCTGAGAAGCTGCTATGGAGTTCAAGGGAAATTGTCACATGATCTGGATTGGAAGCTGGTCTTTTTGATGTATGGCCAGCATAAGATGCATTTTCAGGTGAAATAGATCCTAAAAAATTACCCTTCGAAATCTAAACATAGAAACATAGAATTGACAGCAGATAAGAACCACTTGGCCCAACTAGTCTGCCCTTTTAAACTTTTTAGTAACCTTTATGCTGGGTGCCAGATGACTCCCCGACAGTCAGGATTCTGATGATCGTTTTTCCAACAACGGAGTCCCAAATATCATGGGCTATTTTTCCTCATGGGGGTCGTCGACCCCCATAGAGGGAGAATAGAATAGGTGGCAAACGCAGACAGTCCGGAAGGGGCGATTCTGCTTTGTGCCCAATAAGCAGCCGCCGGGACCCAAAATAACACACTGCTGCTAATTTGATACCACAATAAAGACCACTGGTTAATTGTTTTACCGCTGGTGTCTGCCCTCTTTCTTTTTGCAATCTGCAAAAAAGCTAATTTTTCATTTACAATGTCATTAACAAATATATTAAAGAGGATCCAAGTACAGATTCCTTATTTACTCCACAGGTAACATTTCCCACCATAGAATGCAATCCGTTTACTATCCTGCACCCAGGTCATACTTGCCTACTTTAAGGGTCTCCTCCCTGGGAGAAGTCCGGAGAGTAGACGCTCTGCAACGTTTCCAGGAGGCACGGCTTGCTGTCATTATCCCTTTCTTGTAAATGCCATGATGTGTGGCTCTCTGGGGAGGGGGTGCTACTAAATGACGCGATTTGCCTTATTTTAGCCCCGCCCCCTTTTTGGCATGACTGTAACAATAGTGTATGAGACGGGGTCAGTGTAACCAGGATATTTCACAATAAGAGTAAATGTAAGCTGTCACGAGCAGGGCCCTCTGCCCTCATGTTTTTCTAGACTGTTTTATACTCTCTACAACAGCACCTAACCCTAATTTTCTGCCAACATGAAGATTATTTCAGTGTCCCGTCTACTGATGCAGGAATGTTTATATGCCATGTACTTGTCATATATTATCTTGTACTATAAAGTAATTGTTTTCCTATTTGGCTCATTTATTTTTGTACTTTGTTAGGCGCTGCAGAACCCTTGTGGCGTCATTATTATTATTATTACTACAAAAGGTCTTTATAACGATTGGACTCTTGTTTCAGGCATTCAGTCATTTCTTCTTGCATTTCCTGGTAAGCAAAGAGATAAATAGTGACAGGCCAAGAAAGGATTCTGTAGTACATTTGTATGTTGTGCTTTTCATATTGGTGTAATGTTGATTGAAGTACTCCTATGTAATTACCCACCTGCTGACCTGCCCTTGCCTCATAATCTACAGCCGCGCACTCCCTGTTCGTGACCACAATTATCCTGGTTATCTTAATGGTCTAACATCTGGCATGTAGAGTAATAGGGAGTTAACAAGATTTACATAGCATGGATGGCAGCTGAACACGTATGGCAGGTCTTCTGGCAATATCTTTTCTTCTAGGGGGATTTTTTTTTAAATCATCTTTTACGTGTTTGTGTTTCCTTCCGATCACAAGATTGTCATATGCCTGCAATTTTTCATACAGTAGCTCAATACATTTATGCAAGAGCAGCTTTCAATTAAAATGACGTCCGTTATAAATTCTAAGAAAAAAGACGAGATTTGCTTTTAACCAGCAGCATTTATTTAAGGGAAGACTTTTATTGTAAGATCTGGCATAGCTGCTGGGTATGTTTGCATCATTCAGATCAATGCAATGTCTGTTTGCAATTGGGATGTATGTAATGATTGCCCAGTAGGAGGAGGTCATTTACTAAAATAAATAATTAACAAAATTGTTTGGGGTAGACTGAAGCAATGCGATCTTGCAGTGATTTTCAACCTTTTTCAACTCAAGGCACACTGGCCAAGGTTTTTAAATTGTCAAGGCACGCCTTTTGTCTCACACAGGATAAAATATACACACACAAACACGTTGTAACCCCATGGAAAAATAAATACCCCACTATCCCCCACAGAAGAATTAAAACACACCTTAATTATTGCCTCAGCCCCCCAAAGACTTATGGCCCCCATATGCGATTTGGGCCTGATTTCACACGATTTAAATGGATCGGGCAGTAAAATCGGGCCAAATCGCATGTCTAGACACCCCATCCGATCCGATGTGCGGTCCCATGCACATAGGATCAGAGTCGGGAGGTCCAATGGGCTGCACATGAGATTTGTTAAATCTTATGTGCAGCCTCTGGGCGCTGTGAGGCGGGCAGAGGCAATGGGCAGTGGACTCTGCGAGGCAGGCAGGGGACACAGAGGTGGTGGACGCTTGTGAGAAGAACAGAGAGCCGGGCAGGAGGAGCAGCAAGAAAAAAAAAAAACAATACAAATGAATGGGCAGCAAGTTATTGGCTGAGTGCTCTCTCAGCCAATTGCTTGTAAGCTTGCAGCAGGGCCCTCTAAACCCCAAGTCTGTCTGTTACCCAGTTTGTTTTATTACTGTCGACTATTGTAAAGCGCAACGGAATGTGCTGCGCTATATAAGAAACTGTAATTAAATAATTGCTGATTGGCTGAGAGAGCGCTCAGCCAATCACTGGCTGCCCATTCATTTTTATGGGCTTTTTTTTCTTCTTGCAGCACTGTGACTGACAGCTCCCTCTCCCCTTGCCCATCTTTCCGTTCCCCCTCGCCAGCTCACCGGCATCCACCGTGCCCCTGCTCCCTCCACCTTGTAGCTCCCTTCTCCCCCTGCCTGGCAGTCTGCTCCCCCTCGCTGGCTCACCGGCATCCCACGCCCGCCGTCTCTATGTCCGCCGATCCCTGCTCCCTCGGGAGATGCATAGGATAAATCGCAAGCAATTTATCCTATGCAAAACTTGGCACATCAAGTGCCTAATCGTGTGTCCCCCTCCCGAGAAGCTGCCAAGAAAATAAGGTCCTTGGGACAAGTCGGACTAATGTATGGGGGGGGGGGGCCTTTACAGGTAAGTCTGTGTTCTTCTTTGCTGAGTTGGAGAGGCTTCCCCCTGATGAGCAAGGCTGCTTGTCCACATCACACCTAAGGACCTCTTATTGCACACTAGTGTTCTGAGTCACAATGGTTGAAAAACACATTATGGTTAGAAGCAATTATGTGCTACTGATGCCAATAGCATGATGACCACAAGTTAAGAAAATCCATTGCTTGGCTTTCTGATTCAATTGCATTAAATGATAATATGGACCTCATGAAAGTTTAGGATTTTAATCTGTTTTGTGTATCATTGATTAAATGTTGCAAGATCCTGTTTATGTATACTATGTGGGTACATGGTAACTTGGTATTGGTCTTGGAAAATGAAATATTGTTATTAAATCTCTTTGGTGTTCTAAATCATAATAGTTGATCAAGTAACTTGGCCACCTGTTAGGGTTTCCACAAACTTACCGTTTGTTTTTTTAAGTGGAAATAAACTCAGAAGATGAAAACACTTGATAAAAACCCAATGCTTCTTGATGATGCATTCATGAGTGAGTGAGTGATGAGCTGTATATTACATTGACATTCACCTGTACTATAAACACTACTTGCTTACTTTTAAAGTCTCCGAGAATTTCAGCAGCACTTCTGGGGGTGGGGCCTGATGTAGATGTCATCAAGCCCTGCCCCCCAGTGATGCAAATCCCGCAATCTTTGAGGAGATACCGCCCTCCCCCTCCCCCCCCCCCCCCCCCCAAGGCTTGAATCGCTGCAATTTAACTCTGCCACCGGGGAGGTCCGGAGCTATCTGGGAGATTTGCCCACCTTCCCGGAGGGCCGGGAGGGGGACCTGATTTTTGGGAGCCTTCCGGCCATTCCGGGAGGGAAGGCAAGCCTGACAGACATTTACTGACCTGGAGCTGCCATGATTAGATCACTTAAAGAGGGATTATTCTGCTGCTTCTGATTGAACATAAAGAAAACCGTAATCAAAGGGCTTTTTTTCCAGTCTTTGGGCAAAGTTATTGATGGAAAACCTCTGATAACCAATGAAACATGGCAATGTAGTGTAACAAATTGAAGGGGAACTAATGGACACACATACATAGGCTCCACTCTTTATTGGCATATGACTTCTTTCTCATTTGGTGCTATAGATTTTAAGCTTGCGGGCGGCGAAAAGAAGCCCATAGGCTTCTATAGGGTATCGCCACCCAAAGGTGGTGATACCCTGCCTGGGGATATCGGTGCGGCCGGGTAATAGTAGATAGGAAAATGCGGTAAAACGGGGGTTTTACCGCATTTTCCCCTTAGTACATCTCGCCCCCCAATGCTTTGTCAGAGCTAATTGCATACCCCTGTCAATGCTGATCACTACATCATTGTGCTGTTATTGTTTAGTGCAAAATTATAATGCCAAATGATTTAAGAATTTGGTACATTTACTGCTGTTTGGTTGTTTCTTGCAATTGCTTGTACTGAAATTTGGGCTACATGTAATACTTTATACAGTCATTTCCCAATCATGCCAATTACACGCAGATATACCCAGATGGGATGCGGTCATTTGGTCGAATGCATTATGGTCGAATGTCATTACATCGAATCCATTAGGTCGAATTGCTAAAAGGTCGACATGATTCTAGGTCGACATGGGAAAAGGTCGAAATGATTCTAGGTCGAAAGGTCATTAGTTCGACAAGGTCATTAGTTCGACATTGTCTAGGTCGACATTCACAAAGTCGACATGGGGTTTTTCACAGTTTTTTGAGCCGACATGTGCTGACAGGCGGTATTTCATGCCCTACCATCCACTAGGGCGTGGTGGGAGAATAAAATAGTGTGCCGAGCGTAGCGAGGCACCGTGCCCGACGCATAGCGAGCGATGCGAGGGGATGCAGTGCACTTTAAACTGTGTCCATGTCGACTGTGTTGACATTCAGGTAAAAAACAGTGAAAAACCCCATGTCGACTTTGTGAATGTCGACCTAGACAATGTCGAACTAATGACCTTGTCGACCTAATGACCTGTCGAACTAATGACCTTTCGACCTAGAATCATTTCGACCTTTTCCCATGTCGACCTAGAATCATGTCGACCTTTTAGCAATTCGACCTAATGGATTCGATGTAATGACATTCGACCATAATGCATTCGACCAAACGATCCCAACCCACCCAGATATATTCTAATTATGACCAGATCTGACAGAGGGGCAGCTGCCAGACCGGATAGACCACTGTTAACTTTCCATCGAATAGTCTAGAGCTGCCTATTTCGCTACAGTTTTCAGATTTCCATTAATGATAAACCTATAAATGTATAAATAGAGACTGTGAAGCTTTTTGCAGTGTTTGTGTGATCTGGATGTATGTCAGTACAAACCTATTATAATGTTAATTTTAGAGTGCTGCAGAAGAGCACATCTGAATCCAATTACCACGCTATAATATATAATAAAAGCTCTTTCTGTTTGATTCAGTATGTCATTGCTACAACATCACATATGGTAGGACTAACTGATTTAGTGCATAGAAGCATAAAGACATTGTAAGGCAATGCATTGTTGCATTTTCTCAATGAACTGCATAGGAATTAAAGAGAGTTAATATTTGACTAACCTGTTTTCCATGTGTATTCCCATTTAAAGTGCTGATAGCACTTGCAAAAGGACCGCATGCAATATACGGGACCTTCCTCGGCGGCTCAGTCGCTGTAGTGAATGGGGGGGATGCCAATCCAAAGTCATTTTTACAATCCCGGGTTTCGGGACTGCAATACTCAAACCTGGGATTTCCAGGATTTTTATTCCAATCGTACTCTCCAAAAGAACAGTAATACCCCTTTCACACCAGGAAAAACCCAGTACTAGCGCTGGTGTGAAAGGGTCCCGAGCTAAGTTCCTGGGAACAATTTGCCAGGATTTCAACCCTGCCAGCTAGCAGTTTTGCTCCCAGGACCCTCCAGGCCTACTAGCCAGTGTAAAAGGTGCGGGGACATGTCCCTCCTTTACGTCTTGCCTCTGCAGATGCTGATTGGCTAGCAGGGCAACTTCCTGTTGTTTTAGATGTTCAGACACATGCAAGGACATAACACAGCTGCAGGAAGATACTGTGCAAGCTCTGTGGCACAAAGGCAGTGTGTGTTAACCCCTGCAAGCCTGCAATGTGTGCAATGTCTTGGACAAATGAGGTGGTGAGGGAGCTTTTAAGTATTATTTATTTATAGTTTCTTATATAGCGCAGCAGATTCCGTTGGGCGTTACAATTATAGACCGTGATAAAACAAACTGGGTAACAACAGACAGACTTGGAGGTTAGAGGGCCCTGCTGCAAGTTTACAATCTAAGAGGAGATCTGGCGCAAGATTACAGGCACTGTCAAGGATGCCCAGATATACTGTACCACAACATTGCAAAGATACTGGCATTGCGGGGCTTCGTCTGTAGCCAGTAGCAAGTGGTGAATAAGTTCTAGGGACTCAAGAAACCCTTCAACCGCATCCACACCCGGATCAAGAATGGATCTTATATGAGCTGTGCACAGCATTGTTTGGCAACATGGCACTCGGTGACCCCATCAGCCTGTCATCCTCCAGCTCTGCAACTCTCACACGTGTGGTTGAGAGTCAGTCCATGGACAGTGGCCCAACAGCTCTGATACTATTCGCAAATGACCCTATCAGCCGTGATTTGGACATATCCTGTTGTTGACAACATGCCCAGTACCAGTGCAGACGCTGCGATTGTCCAGTAGAGGGATGTTCCCGCGGCACCCCAGGCAGATCCCCCTGTGATGCGCACCAATAGTAAGTATTTGTCCTTGCTTCCCATAATTAAGCAAAGTCACTAAAGTAGAGCTTGCAGCACGGGAAATTACCAGGGTGCTTTGTGAAGAACTGCGCAATATGGACAACCTGCAGCGACAGGAGGCAGACACCCATTATCTGCGTTATGAAATCCTTCATAGCACAGATAATAGGACCCCAAGAGTGCATCTTGTACAACTTCCTAGACCGACAATTCCAGTGATCCTGGAACGCATCCTGCCCCGCAATCAGGGTATCCAAATGTACCCAGCTATCCAGGGCCCTACTGTCCCTTAGCACAGCTAACCCCCATATTCCAGAGTTACTCCTATGACCCCTCTAACCCTCCACCACAGTCAACTGAATACCCTCAACAGTATACAGGCAATTGCAATAGCCAGTTAAATTTTTTTGCCTGTTTTAAGCTCACCTTTTTCATGTTAAGGGGGTGGGGGTAGGTTTGGTTTTGGGTTTTTAGGATGTTATATTAATATTTATATTTGATGTGTGCTTGATATGTGTTACCAATGTTAAAAAGTTGGACACGTTATATGCCTGTGCATTTAGCAGGTTCGTTTTTACAATTGCCAATGTTTGGCTTGGACTTTTTACAAAATTGTATAGTTTTGGCCTGTTATACGGTCCAAATATTTGTGTTTAGGGGCGGGGGCATGTTTGCTATGTGTTTAATGTCTTACCCACATGTACTTTTGTGCCTAGAAATAGGCAACGTTTTATGCTTTATATTTGTTTTGTACAAGTAAACGAAGGCTGAAACACTACAAAATGTTTTGTTTATTAATTATTAACAATCCGTAATGTTTGTGGGCCTGAAAAACGCCATTTTCAATGACCTTTTCATAGAAATGCAGGGTTATCTTGGTTATCTTTCAGTGTGAAAGGTGCAGACCCGGAATGTCCATGCCTCAAAAGCATGTGTAAACGGGGCCCAACCCTGGAATGTCTCTGCATGTCCCCAAAATAAAATTCCAAGGTTGGTCTCTGCATTTCTGGTGTGAAAGGGGTATTAAGAGGCTGAAGGGCTGGCTGGAAGGCTGATGGGCCTGCTTCAGTCTGCATTGTGCAGTATGACCTCTGCTATCAGTTGGTGCAGTGTGACCTCTGCTGTCACGCTGTTCCGCACAGCCGGACAGCGTCTGAAGCGAGTGCTCAACATTGCGCGGCATGAAGACTGCACATACACCACCCAATACTGAAATTCCGTGATTGAAAACCTGACTTTGATTTTGATCTAAAATCCTGGGATCCAACCGATCCCAATTCTGGTATTAGCCCCCAGGTCCCTAGTTGAATATGAAAAGTTCTATTACTTAATGTAATTACTTAAACATACAAAGCCGTTATCATAGCCTATATTAATACTAGCATTACTTGTTTTGAGTATCTTTTAACTTGCAAGCCATGTTGATATTTGTGTAATGGACTGTTCCGAAGCCATACTGCAGTGTTGTCCTAGAAATCCTTTCTTTTCAAAGACCCAGTGACCCAGAGCAGGAAACTTATTTGTTTAGCCCAGCAGTGCATGCACTATAATGTTCTTTCAGTTGCTTTCCCACATGTTTGAAACATCCTGGAGGCTCGTTTCAAGTTTTTGTGCTTAAAGGAAAAGGGTGATAATGTTATCATTTCACACTGTGTGTATCAGCACAGAATCCCCCCCGGAACACAAACACGGGAGGAGCAGCCCACCTCTTACCTCCCAAGTCCCTTCAGTGGTTTCACACTTCGACGGAAAGACAAAATCCAAGCTGGGAACTATTCGTGTGATTTCTGCACAGTAAACTTTTGGATAATTAGTAAAGGAAAATACTTTTGTAAGATGAAAACGAGTGACTGACCGGGGAGCGTTCAGTAGGAGGATTCTCACAACATCCTGTCATACACATATGGAGGAAAGTTTATTGTAAAAAAAAAAAACATTTTCCAAGAATTTTAAAACCTCTCTAAAGGTGCTTACACATGGAAGGAGTGGAAGAAAGATGTGGACGTTCCTGATCGGAATGACCAATCGTTAAAATCGTTCTGTGTATCATTCACGATGCGCGTACCCGCCGATCACAAGAGATTGGTCTATGATCTTCATGCATGCATGGAAGATTATAGACCAATCTTAACGAAGTGTTTAAAATCGTTTCATGCATACGCACGATGACCGATTTGATACCATCAGTAACCCTAGATACACAACATTGTCCATTGTGAATGCACCTTAAGAAAGACACTAGCTCCACGGTGCATAAACAAACCTGAATCTTGTGTCCTTGTTTTGAATGGCACCCAACATATTTTGGAACTACAGTGAACTACAGTTCCTGGCATGTCTGTTCAGCTCTGATTGGCAGAGCATGCTAGGTCTTGAACCCACAGCAGCTAGAGAGACTGGCTGCCGGTGCTGGTTTTACACAATTGAGTGAGTCTGTTGTAGCCACAATGAGGCACATAGTTGTATTCTGTATGTAGAAGATACAAAAACAGAGGTCCTATAAGACAGTTGGAAGCAATGTAATCACTTCTGTCCTAAAGGCCCTTATCCACTAGTCCCACCCTATGGAATGCCCTTCCACGCACAATAAGACTCTCCACTAGCCTCCAAACTTTCAAGTGTTCCCTAAAAACTCACCTCTTCAGGCAAGCCTATCATATATAAGTACCACAAGCATAACCCTCTGAGGCACTTATGTATTATATAGCTTCCCTTCTGTAACTTGGTGGGACTGCTATGCTATTACTGATGCCTGTCCTTGTGTTTCCCCCCTATATCTGTATAGATTGTAAGCTTGCAGCAGGGCCCTCCTACCTCCAAGTCTGTCTGTTATTACCCAGTTTGTTTTATCACTGTATACCATTGTAAAGCGCAACGGAATCTGCTGCGCTATATAAGAAACTGTAAATAAATAGTGCAATTTGGGCCCTGTTCATCTGATCCCGAGGCATGGGGCTGAGGAATCCGATGAAAATAGCCCTCCAAGTGTCACGACTGACTTTTACAGTGGCTGTGAATTTTTGCAAAATAATAAATATATTTACACAACAGATATGTCTATATACTTATAGTGTGTACACACGGTGAGATTTAACATTAGATTTTGATTATACAGTATAGTCAAAATCGTATCGGGTTCGCTTGGTGATCGAACAGGTTTTTAACCTTTCGATGCGATGCTGATGCGCGCTCCCGTTCATCACATATCGAATAGCAAAATAAACAGGGCAGCAGCGACTATATAGGGCAAATGGAATGTAGATTGCATGAATTGTATGTTATTAGTACAGAGTTAGCACAGATTGCATAGCAATCGTATCTTAAGTCGAATAACAAGGGACACACACCATTAGCCTCCTGGAACATTAAATGGTCCTTCTAGTCATGCCATGCCAGCATACAGATACAATTGCTGATAGTGCACAAAAGACCAATTAAAATTGCTACATTATTACAAATCGCACATATTAAAATAATAAATTATAAACCTGGAGGAACCAGAAGTGGTATTTTTATTTTAAAGACATGTTTTTGTTTTTTTTCAGGGTAAAACATTAACCCTTTGAATGCCAATGTTGCTGTGAGTGATCCTCAAAACATTTACTAAAAATGCCAGCATCGCTCACAGCGAAAGTCGATTAATGGAAGATTAGTTAAATATTGCACCCAAAAAAAAGACCAGTCGCTGTTAAGCAATCCAGCAAGAATACTTCCTGGTGCAAATTTAAAATATGTTTGGTGAGTAGATCCTTCCCATACTCCTGGATTCTGTTGCCCTAGAATATACACAACCTGTATGTTCCTCCTAAGATGAGGAATGCGATCAGGAAGTCTGCAGACAAACTGAGTTATTGGAAACAATCTTTCCTATCTGAGGCATACTAATTTGATCAAGATAATTCTACACACTAAATCAGTACATCCCCTGCCTCTTGCTCGCTGTGAAGGACAAATAATTGCTTAATAAAGAGGCCCGAGCATCTGTTTGCCAAAATAAGCTTAAAAAACGCACTATGAGGTAGGGGTGAATTTCCCCAACATTTAATGATTTATTAACAGTTTCTTATATAGCGCACACATATTCTGAAGCGCTTTACAAAGAATATTTGAACATTCACATCAGTCCCTGCCCCAGTGGAGCTTACAATCTATATTCCCTACCACATGTACACGCACACTCATTCAATATTGGGCTAATTTTTGTTAGGAGCCAATTAACCTACCAGTATATTTTTGGAATGTGGGAGGAAACCGGAGTACCCGGAGCAAACCCACGCAAGTACGGGTAGAATATACAAACTCCGCACAGTTGGGCCATGGTAGGAATCTAACCCATGACCTCAGCGCTGTGAGGCAGTAATGCTAACCACCATTACACCATCCGTACTGCTAAATGATATACCTAACGACATACTTCAGTTTCTGGCAAACAATTGACATTTTTACCACTAACTTTTTGGGTTGATAAGCCCAGTGTAATAAAATGTTAAAAGAAAAAAATCTTACTATGGGACAATCCCTGGTTTCTGAGCTGAGGTGTAACTAGAGATATTGCACACCGTTGAGTAAAATGTTGGGTTCTGCACTTTATTACCCCATCAAAGCACCTTTACAGTATGCTAAAGTACTATGGGCCAGATGTATCAAGCTTCACAAAGTGATACAATGAAACAACCAGCTTCTTCCTGTCATTTTTCAAACCCAGCATGTCACATGACAGGTAGGAGCTGATTGGTTGTTTTTCACTCTCCATTTTATTACTTTGTGAAGCTTGATACATCTGCCCGTATAGGAGAAAGTAAACTATCATACTGTAATTATGTTACATTGTCAGCTATTTGTTGGGTTAAGTTTTCACATTCAGTCTGGTCCTACACTTACCCACATATGGGAAATTTCATTGAAGTGTGTGAAATGTCAGGAATCTCTGAAATAAACTTCCTATTATAGATGACATGAAGGCTAGAGGAAAAACTCTCTTCATATATCCCGTGCTTGGCCATACATCCCAGTGCTTAGTATGCAAGGAATTCCCATCTGTAATTAGTAGCTGTAACACTGGTACTTTGTATGGCTACAACATAGCTCTGGTGCAGTATTTCAATAGAGCACAGTGTTTTTCTCCTTAATTACTGACTGGTAACGTGTCTTTTCATTGCACACATTACAAAGTCTGCTTGACTGCACCAAGTGGATGCAGTATAACAATAACTGCATTGTTATCTCTATGAAAACATATCCACAAAATACACAATTAATGCAGTGCTTGATGGGATTACTGAGAAAGCAGTAGCTTGAAGAGATCAATGAACTTGAACAAACTTGATAGATATATATATATATATATATATATATATATATATATATATATATATATATATCTATATCTATATCTATATATATATATATCTATACATACACTGTATAGCATTATTGGTTACAGCATTTAGGCTGCTTTTGCTAAATAGTGGAGTCTGCTTGTCTGGTGTCTGAAGCCAGCTTATTGATATACCTGTCGACATTCATTGTGACCTTTCTATATTAAATTTTGTAAGGTCTATATTGTGAATTTCAACATTTTGATACATTGACATTTTATTCATGTCAAGCTTTTGACTTTTTTTTTTCTCATTTCAATGAGGACTGTTTAACCATGCTGACATTTTAACTATTCCTGTTGACTCTATTTCTATCTCAACATTTTGGTTGTCAACTTTTTGACTGTCGACTTTGTAATGCATTTATTTTAACTGTCTATGTTTTCAAAAAGCTGTACTAGTAAAGGATAAAATTAACATTTTCTTCTTTCAAATGTTATGTGATAGCCCAGACGATAGTTGTGCGTGTGATTCCACAAATCTATAGGTAATACTTGGGATAACTAGGCAACTGCAGGCTTAAGGCCCATACACACTGGGCGACTTTGAGCTGAAAGTCGCTCAAAACAGCAGGTTTGAGTGGCTTTCAGCTCAAAGCCGCCCAGTGTGTATGGCCCGGCAATGAGCGCTGCTGCACACTCCCGCAACATTGCCGGGAAAGCCGTTCATCCGTTACACCAGCAGATGAGCGGCTTTCAGGATGGCTTTGCATAGTGCTCCGCTATGCAACGCCGTCCTCCCCCTGTGCCGGGCAGGGGAAAGCCGCTCAGTGTGTATGGACTGAGCGTCTCTTCCTGCAGCGATGAACGCTATCATCGCTGTCCATACGCGCTGGGCATAGTCACCCAGTGTGTATGGACCTTTAGACTTTGCACAGTGACAGTAAAGATAGGAACTTTTATGTTCTTCACAAATTCTATATTTCCAACATGCTATGTTGCACGTCACATACTGCACTGACACTCCCAATCCCAGTCACATAGCACACATATACGCACTCCTATTGGCAGTCACATACTGCACACACACACACTCCCATTGGGAGTCACAAGCCGAACATACACACTCCTATTGGCAGTCACAAACTGCACGCAGACACTCCCATTGGCAGTCACATACTGCACACACACACACACACTCCCATTGGCAGTCACATACTGCATACAGACACTCCTATTGGCAGTCTCGTACTTCACTGACACTCCTATTGGCAGTCTCATACTTCACTGACACTCCCATTGCCAGTCAGATTCTGCACACAGACACTCCCATTGCTGGTGACATACTGCACACAGATACTCCTATTGGCAGTCTCATATTTCACGAACACTCCCATTGCCAATCACATACTGCACACAGACACTCCCATTGCCAGTCACATTCTGCACACAGACACTCCCATTGCCAGTCACATTCTGCACACAGACACTCCCATTGCTGGCTACATACTGCCCAATGGAGCTTCATGATGATTTATACTGTACAGTGCCACATTAAAACTGCTCGTGGGTAATTATTATAGCTCATTGAAAAAAGGTATTTACAACACAGAATAAAATAAGTGATGTGCAGTATTGTAAGTCAGACCAAGGTCTGCCTTAGTTTTTCGGGCTATTCGTTTTTTGGGATATCCTAAACCTTCTTGATACCCTAGTACAATATTACGGACAATGGGTAACTATTATACCTTCTGCTGTATTATGATTTCATGTTCCATTCCATTACAGTATGCAGGAACCCACACACTGCCTGGTAGTTTTCTGTGTCTATGCTGCACCCTTCAGTCCTCTACACCAGGCTTTTCCAACCACGGTCCTCAAGGCACACCAACAGTGCAGGTTTTATAGTGTGTACACACGGTCCGATTTCCTTTCCGATGTTGTCGATATAGTCAACATTGGATCGGCATCGGATCGGATGCAGATCGCAAGGGTTTTAACCCTTGCGATCCCGATCCGATCCCGATGTGCGTTCACATATCGGAAGCCAGAAAGTCTTGGCTGCCTTGTCTATATGGTGCAGATCTGCACTATATAGTCAAGATTGGATGCGAATCGGATGTGCCTTAAGATCCTATCCACGATCCTATCTGATCGGATCGTGGATAGGATCTTAAGGCACATCTGACCGTGTGTACACACCATTAGTGATATCCAGGCTTCAGCACAGATGGTTTAATTAGAATCACTCAGGTACTAATTAAGTCACCTGTGCTCAAGCCTGGATATCACTAAAACCTGCACTGTTGGTGTGCCTTGAGGACCGTGGTTGGGAATGCCTGCTCTATATTATGCCAGAATACACTGCATAGAGTAGACAGGTGTTGTACGGTAAAGTTTTTATACTCATCCGGCTTCTATGGACTTGCCTGTTTTATTCTAGATATAATTATCACACGACCTTGGACAATTTGCTAAGAACGTTTGCTATAATGGTAGTCATTCTGATATTTCCGATATGTATTTTTAATCAGCCTGTGAGAATGTAATGTACAGTCCTGAGCGTTCTACAACTATGCAGACTGTCTGTGAGCACTGTTTCCATTGCATATATAAAATACCTTCCACTGTGATCCATGCATACATTTCTTTTTCAGATGACATGTTTAGTTAACATGATACATGTATTCTTTACTGCACTAGATAAAGCGGTATAAAATATATAGATATCCTGTAACTAAAATGATTTAACCCACTGTACACAAAGCGTATCTCCTACACATAACGAGCCACAGAAAATGCTGCCAATTGATGAGATGTATAGAAGTATGCAATGACTATATTCATTATTTCTGCAGCCTGATTTTTATAGTCACAGTGTTGCTCTAATGCATATACACCATAACAATACAATGCCCTTTTCATGTCTGTGTACATAATATATGTCAGGTAATTATTGACAGCTCTCCCACTCTGCAAAGCACAAGATTATTGAACTTGGCTACCACACGTAACTAATGCTCTCTTACCCATTGTAAGCTATTGATAGATGCATTTCTTGGTCAAAAATTCAACACATACAATAGGTCAACGTGGGACAGGTACACATGAGTGTTAAAAAAAAGTCTGAAACAGATGTTTTTTCATTCAATTGGACAGAGGGAGAATATGCCCAAAGCATAATGAGCAAATGGTACATTTATACAGTGTCCGTGTCTACGTATTTCTACATAGAAACCAAAAAAGTGAAAAACTCATGTTGAACCATGTTGACCTTTTGACCCTGTCAACCTAAGCCATGTCAACATTTTTAATGTGTCTACTTATGGCCTGTTGACCAATAGTGACCTAATCACTATTGACCTTCATATAAAGGTCGTCCCTATGACCCATAAAAGTAGAGTGCCATATTTTATACTGTAAATGAATGCTTAATGGTGATAAGTTATGCAATAGTGTAAAAAAGTCATTTTAAGACCAAAAAGTCATTGTCGGCTTACAAACACACTTTTCCATTTAGGTCTGCTGGGTGACTTTTTTTTTTTTTTTTAACCATTTGTTTATTTATTTATTGCTTGTTAAAACTTTAAAGCAATTTTATAAAGTTGTAATAATTTGAAAGAATGAAAAATGATTAACATTGCGATCTGACCAAACAAAGCACAACGTGAACATGTTTTTTCAACGTGAATCACAGCTCCGGGGAGTTAAACAGCTAATCCAGTGGTTCCCAAACTGTGTGCCTAGGCTCCCTGGGGTGCCTCAGGACACTTGCAGTGGTGCCTTGGGTTGGTGGACCAAGATCAATTCATATTATTTATGGTCAATGTACCAGGAAAAACCAGAGCTTGTGGCTGCCAATAATAATATATGTGGACAAACAGAAGCAAATCCTGTCCCTCACCAGATAACTGGGACATATAAACACAATGCACTTCATTTAATATTTTTTTCAGAATTTCTCGATAAGAAGAATTTGGCCTAGGGGTGCCTTGAAAATATTTTGATGCTCTAGGGCGCCGTGATTCAAAAAAGTTTGGGAACCACTGAGCTAATCAACAATTTTAAAGAGTGGATTGTGTCTTTCACACCAATTCAGGACCCAGGTGACCCTTGTAATGGGTGTGGTATAGGGTTCCGACAGTCGGGATCCGACAGTCATTAGCCCGGCATCGGGATCCCGACTGGCCGGACTCGGACAGCATGGCGAGCGCAACAAAGCCCCTTGCGGGCTCACTGCGCTCGCCGCGCTGTGATGGACCCTCATGAGGGAGAATAGCCGGTGGCCGTCGGGAACCTGTCTGTCTGTTTTAACAGTCTGGATCCCGACGTCAGGTAAATGACTGTCGGGGTCCCGACTGGCACCCCTGGTAATATCCCAGATCAGAAGCCTGGTGTAAAAGGGGTCTTCGTAACCATCCTTTTGATATATCTATCTGGACACAACCAGGGACATCCTTAAAACATGAACTGTAATAGTAGAGTTTTGAAAAAACTCTACCAATAGTGGGAGGTGACTTTTTGTTAGTAAACCATAAATATAAAGTCCCATCTGTTAGAAAAGCTGCCCCTTCTTCGTATATAACCCAGTAAAACAACATAACAGCAAATATACCGTCTGCCTTGTTTCTAAATGAACTTGGTGTAAATTAGCATCTTACTGCTCTACAGTCATAAATAGATTTGTTTTTTATTTGTCTTTTTGTTAATTTTTAGATTTAAGGCATTTGAGATATTGGATGTAAGGAAAACTTACAATAGTGTCATACAGAAAGGCAGAAGTTTGGAATAACCTACCAACACATGCAGATGGAAGAACGTAAAAGTAAAAATGCTGAAGCTTGTCCTTGTTAGCTGTTCATAAGAGAGATTGTCGCGTAAGACTGGCCCGATTGGTCTTTATCTACCAGAAATATCTCATGCTTGCAGGGAAAGTACCATAAATTGTCATCAACTTTTACATGATCTCAGGCAGTGTTTGGAGCGAGCAATTATTTTTTTTAACTCTGGAGAACTTCAAGATCATAGTTTGGGTTCAGAAAGATTACAATGTTTATTCCTTGGATTTCTGTAAGTACTGTAATTTATTACTATTCAGGTTTACGATTTTTTTTTTCTTCTACTAAGGAAGTTGAATTGAGATTTCCTGGATTCAGAGAATATTTCTAAGTATAAAAAAATGTACAAATCAATCTCTTATCCTTACATATGTATGTGTCCTCGTACATCTCAGCTCAATACGCCATGCAGCGTGAGATGCCTTCTTTGAGTGAGTCGTCAGTTCTACTAGCATCAAACGTATTTTTGGCCTGATTCTTGATCACTTGATTCAGCCCCTGCCCCAATAACCGACTGCAAATGGTCACGGCGAGTTGCTCACTCGCCGGGCAGTTTGCACAGGGGAGGGAGGGTGGGATGGGGGTGTTAGCGCCGCTGGGCCGTGGGAATGCCCAACGTTTAATGGGCATCCCCATTAAAAAGCTGTGCGTTCCCATGGGTACGTGGACAGGCCAATGCATCACATGAAGTCAACATGCCCTCCAACATGACCCATTCCATTAGGTACAAAATGCTCGGTTTCTGGACTTCCTTACCAGTGGCAGATGCACAGTTGGGGCTGCAGCACAGTCCAATATTCAAAAAGGGGAGCCACACCTAATGGCACCACAAACATCACTGTCCTGGTCTCAACTGGAAGTTGATGTGGTACCCCCCCCCCCCCTCTTTGATATACATGTCATTAGAAATGGACTCCAGGGCTCAGAAAGATGACATCAGCATTTTTGAGCCCAAGAAAGCTCCAATCAGCAGCTTTTTTTGAAGTCCCGTGTACCCGAACTCAGGGACCGGGACCATTCACACTGACCGCATCCCGTGTCTATTCCGGAATCTACCCAGGTCAGGACCTGGGTAGAAATCCCCAAATGCTCATCCCGGGATATTCTTTCAAGACCCTTTCACACTGAGCTAAATCCCGGGTTGATGCGCGTTCATGTGCAAAAACCCAGGATATTTTTGCTAGTGTGAAAGGGGTATTATTTACAACGCACCAGGAGACTACACTGATTAAGACACATTTTAGGTTAAAAAAAAAAAAAAAAGATGCCCAATGCTAGCAGAATCTCAGTGGTCCTGTTGCAGTGGTAGGGACTGTTTGGTGCGACCGCAGCAATGGGGACACATCTGTATTTCCCACAAAATGAAGTGTAATCCGTAAAAGAAATAAGTCACAAACAATGATAATTGTTACCAATGTAGACCTTGGGGGTTATTCTGGTTGGTTTGCAAAACCAAATTCCTTCTTTAATGTACTAAACCATGTGCACTGCAGGAGGGGCAGATGTAACATGTGCTTAGAGAGTTACGTTTGGGTGAGTTATTTTGTTCTGTGCAGGGTAAATACTGACGACTTTATTCTTACACTGCAATTTACAGTAGATTTCAGTTTGAACACAACCCACCCAAATTTAACTCTCTCTGCACATGTTACATCTGCCCCACCTGTAGTGCACCTGGTTTATTATATATATGTGTGTGTGTGTGTGTTACGGTGGCCTATCCTGATATTTGGCCCCAAATGTCTTTGTTTCCAATCCCGGAATTTCGGGATTAGATTGGGCATGCGGTCTAATGCCGGGCAGAGTCTGATACACTGCCCAACTGTTCCCGACCCCGGCGTGTGGCCTGCACAGCGTGAATTGGTCATAGGTCATGTTTTGCAAGCCGCACCTCTGCTGCTGGAACCCTCCGTGTCCTGGCCTTTGCTACCGCTGGCACCCGACCTGCACTTCTGGTGGCATATAACCTCTCGCCAACTGCCTTCCTGGTGGCTGTAAGACTCGCTGACCGACTCCTCCTCGTAGCACCGCTTCCATCTGCTCCACTCCCCCTCGTAAGTAAATGTGGGGGCGGTTTCTTTTAGGGATGCCAATCCCAGAATCCTGGAATTGAGCATTTTTCAGTCCCGATTCCCGGGATTGGCATCCCTAAAACAAATAAATATAAATATATATAATGTTTTTTTGTTTGTTGTTTTTTTCTTTTTTGTTTTTTAACTCTGTTACTATGTTACTTTATGCCATTCTCTTTGTACGTTATCACTTTTTTCTGTATAATTTAAAAGGGGATGTTCATCCTTTATAAATCTTTAATCACGTATTTAGTGGCCCAGCCAAAACATTTTTCCAGTATAGCGTTACACTTACACCAAATACTTACAGGTTACTAGAGCGTCCAGCTCCACAGCCTGCAGTTTCCTGTACTTCCTTTTATAACTGAACTGGAACAGGCTATGCCAGGTGAGACAGCCAATCATAAACTACAACTTAATAAATTGACAACAATGATAATAACAATAACCACAACACCAACAATAATAATAATAAATGTCTGCTTTTTGTGGCTTGCTGAATTAATTCTGTCTGGTCATAGTACATGGGAATGTATATGCCAGGCTGTGTTTTATGTTATTATCTGTCTGTGCTGGATTTAGGAAGCTAAGAATAGGTACGCATTAGATGATATATTGGATGATCTATTGTTTGGAGGCAGGTGGGACAATACATCATCCATATAGTCATTGTGTACACATGAATGCATGTTCCCGGCCACCAACCAGTGTGAGATCAGGCTGCATTAGGAGGGGTGAAAACTACTGGCCCCCTTTATGGTTATTTGTATTGTCCCAACAGGCCAAATGTGTACAACAATTGAAGTAAACCATTTCTTTTAAGTACAGAATCAGAAGTAAATATTTAATGTTGGTGAAGCAATAACTATAGACCTCTGGACCCCCCCCCCCATAAACTGTGATTGCATGTCCGACATTCAGTTTGGATTGCTGGCTTATGTTCGTTATATCTGGCACAGTTCATAATACATTGAATAATCTTAGCCGGGTGAGGTGTGTCTAAATTTAAATCTATATTGCAGTGTAAAAATAAAGCAGCCAGTATTTACCCTGCACAGAAATTATATAACTTCCCCAAATCTAACACTCTCTGCACATGTAACATTTGCCCCACCTGCAGTGCTGCATGGATTTGTCCATCCTCAAAAATTGCAGCCTTACTGACCAGTCTGAACCAGCATTACCCCCCCCCCCCCCCCCATCGCCAGATTTCGGCTACCGCATTCTTAATGCTCACATATGCACTAACATATGCGATTATTAAGGCAAAGGACAGCTCTTGTGAGAAGAGGCGTATGCTGGGAGCGATATGTGATGGATTCCTCGCATACCACGGTGGGGAGCAGCCCATAGGCTTCCATAGGGTAACACCAGTATTTTCTGGCATTTCTCCAGAAGAAAAGAACCCGGCAGAGGGGTTCTTTTTCCTGATATCCAGTAATGGAACATCTGCTATACACAAGACCTCTCTATTTCAAAGATGTCCTTCGCATCTGTCTTGTGCTGCACCTTTTCTGTGGAAGTCTTTTCCTTATGCCATCAGACCTTCAGAGTATTTAAGCTGTAAAACACAATACATCTCTTCAGACAGGCATATATCCGGATCACATCATGACTCCAGCCACATATACAGTCTACCAGATCATCGCACACCACAATCTCTGGCTTAATCCCCTTATGCACTAGCAGGCTAGCGGCACTGCTGGGATAGGTATCTATATTGGTGGTGGTGCTGGGCAAACAAGATAGTGCATACATACTAAGCGATATCTGTTTAAGTGACGTCACCGCGTCCCAGCCTGTGCATGCTGTCACCGATGATATTGGCAGATTGAGCTGAATGCACAGATGACAGGGGGTTATAGTGTACTATGTAAGGAGCCTTAAGGTCCCCACACACTAGAACGATTTTTTGGCCAATTGTCAGATTTCTGACCGATCGTCTGATATATCGGCCGATTTTTACCGATAAGTAAAAATCGGCCGATATATCGAACGATCGGTCGGAAATCGGACAATCAGCCAAAAAATTGTTTTAGTGTGTGAGGGCCTTTACAGTTTAGTCATCATTGCACATGTTCCCTGACCTATTGTTTCTACCTTACAGCTATGTAATTGTGCTAATGTCCTGTATGTGACACAGACTGTATTGCTCTGTAGAACATAGAATTCTATTCTAGAGACATGATCTTTATTTTATTGGGAAGCTGGAATTCCTCAGGTTTTGTAGTTTCATGCAACATAGGAATTTGTATGGAAAGGGTATGTGGAATGTCCTTGTTTCTTGGGCTTCTACTGGGTTTGTAATCACAAGCCTTAGGATACACTAATTTAGGAAAGTCCTTAGTCCTAAAGCAGTGTCTGTTTTCCATCCCGCTTCAGGTATACTGCCAACAAACTGTAGAAAGTAGTTCTGTAACTGTACATGTACATTTGTAGTCAGTCACTGCGAGCATTCCAGCCTCCTTCTCTGACTGGGATGAATTGCAGACTTCCTATACAGATAGCACAAATGTAGTCAGGCAGCTTCTTTATCAACATAATGGACCTTGAAAACGACATCTGATGTGTTAGGTGCAACCTATACACGATTGGGAGCTTCCGGAGGGTAACGTTACATTTTCAATTAATGGGCTACACGTTGCCTTTTTTGGAAATGTGTATGATATGTCACTACTGTTAAAACTTCACACGATTGTAAATTAGTATAGAACACTGAGGGATTATTAAGTTTCAGCATCGTCACTGTAGTGGTTCATAACCTATGGCGACAAATAATCAGAGCCAAAATAACAATGGGGCGGATGGGACCACAGCCCCAGCCGTTCACATAAAGATAGGCCCATCAGCATGACAGCACATGTATCGTATGGTCAGCCATATATCATTTCTATCACAATGACACAGAATTATGTAACATCAGGCTGATAGTGTAGAGCGTGTATGGCAATGGCCATACCTGCGCAGCACTGGCCACAGCTACTGTACTCCGCTGAAGATAAAGTTGAATTCACCAATGACCTTCTGTGCATCTGTTGAGGATCTGCTGATGCTCATCACTTCCTGCTCAGGGAAGACGGAAGTTCCAGTTTCCTTACCCTCTGTGCAGAGGTAATGGTGTCTGGATGCAGACAATGCCAGGCCTGGAGTAGAACCAGTGCCAGTTATACAGATGGGTCAGTTGCAGGGATTTTTCCCCTGTGTTTATGAGCAGGACTGAGCTAGTGGTCATTGTGCTCTTTTCTATGTGGAAAGCCATCCCTAAGGCCCCCATATACTACTGCGATGTATGCATGCAATAACCCGCCAGTTAACCACTGGGGAGCTGTGGGGCTCCCAGGCGGCAAGATTGCACATGATACCGCGTATGCGCTCCTTTTTATATACGATGTATCGTATGTGATACCATTTATTGCCACAGGATCCGACCAATCCTTGTGGCAACCATTGCAATCTCTGAATTCAATTTGTTGCACTCAGGCTTTGTATCAGATTGGTTCCAGAGGTAAAACACATACGATACGGCACTTTTCACACATTTTATTGGCCCGATGGGTCAAATTTGTATGAAAAAGGGCCATATGGTCAGGGCCGGTGTACCCTAGGCAAAACTTCAACCTACCCCCCCCCCCCCCATGCCACCAATAACAACCTTCCAACCCCTTAAGGCGTACTTGCCTAACATTCTGGAATGGCTGGGAGGCTTCCAAAAACCGGGTGGTTTTCCCAGCCCCATGGGAAGGTGGGCAAGTTCTCTGCTTTTCCTGGAGGCCCCGAGAATCCTCCCCTTTACCACCCACAACAGAGTACAAGGAAGAGGGGGCAGCTAAGTAGGGAAGTATGGCTCAAGGGAAAGTTGTTACTGATACACTAGGGTGGCAAACCCAAACATAGATAAAAGAACCAATGTAACTGTGCTAAACAAATCATAGCTCCAGTATTTTACAGTATTCAAATAGATTTAATCAATCCCTTTTAAAACATGTACTAAAAAAACATATAAAGGGAAATTAAATGATACATTATATTCTCCCAAGTGCATAGTTCTGTTATTACACTGTTGTATTTGCACTAGTCTGTTCCTATAACGCCCCAAATGGCTGTAGTCCCATGGAATCATATGAATGCCAGGTGGACCTTGCATGGTCGCAGTGTCTCCTTGTCCAATGGACAGTGGGGTGGCGTACCCTTACTCACATGGTGTGATGAACCACTCAGGCTGGAGTCATGCAAGTGCCAATTTCTGGTGTTATTCGAGAAATAAGTCCTGGAAGCGCGGCTTTCACAGAGACGGTAATGGGGGGTGTAGGGATGGTCCGGTTAACAAAGTACTGGGTTAGTGCAAGATGGTCCAAGTGGGTGATGGTGTGTATCCTTTATATGTTTTTACTACATGTTTTAAAAGTATTGATTAAATCTATTTGAATACTGTAAAACACTGGACCTATGATATATTAGCACAGTTACACTTATTCTTTGTGTGTTCTGCGCGTGTTTGTGTGGGGTTTTTATCTGAATAATACTCACATGAACGTGTTTCCTTTGTGGCTGTATTGCAATTTGATCCTCCCAAATGAAGGTTATTCGTGAATATTGCTAAAACTCACAAAGGGCAAGATGTACTAAGCCACGGAGAATGCTAAAACCTCCAACCCAGATTCACTTTGAATGCTTTAGTGTACATCTCCGAATCAGGCCCTTGGTGCAGATTTGCATCTTTGAGCAATATTAGTAAATAGCCTCCATTGTATCATAGCTTTGTTTTGGGATAAGCGAAAACTATCCACAAGACAGCGCAAATGGTATGAGTTGCAGGAAAACAAAGCTGAGATTTGACCCTATAGGGTAACAGGACGTTCCAAACATTCTGACTGAAACATCAATTTCCCAGAATGTTTCTGTTTTACGAACAAGACTCACATTGTTTTGCTCTTCTAAAATAATTTTACTATGCTCCCTGATTTTTGCTGATGTTATGCAACATAGTTGCTGTTATACCACTTTCACATCGCCGACACGTTTTAAAAACCAATATTTAAAACGGTAATTAAAACGGGTCAGAGCCTTAACATTGCCGCAGATTACCGTTTTAAATACCGGTTTATACCCCTTTCACATCGCACTTTTAAAACGGTAAATTGCCGTTTTTTTTTTCCCTTTTTTAAAACGTTTAAGCCTGCACTGTGAATGCATAGCATTGTACACATTCACATTGCACAAAAAACGGCAAGGAACCGTGTAGGACTCTGCTTTTTACACGGTTCAAAATGCCAGTTAACTTTAAACGGTAAATCGGCTGTGGTGCATTCACAGTGCAGGCTTAAACGTTTTAAAAAGGGAAAAAAACGGCAATTTACCGTTTTAAAAGTGCGATGTGAAAGGGGTATTAGTCGTATACAACATTCTGAGTATTCTAGAAGTTTAGACAAGTATTTACAGACATAAAGGAAAATAACTTAAGCATGAATAGGAAAACACATGGTTTTGTTTCTCCATACTGTAAGCATTGGTCAGTTCCATTACAACAGCAACTTGCCCATCTCACCGCTAATTGAGTGGAACCTGTACTGTCTAGATCTCTACTGGCTCATGTTGTACTGGGTTGGAATCGTTTGGTCTACATTGTGTTGGTCAACAAGCATTAGGTCGACATGGGTTTAGGTCAATAGGTCGACACAAGCATTAGGTCCACAGTCAAAAGGTCGACGTGGGTTTTTTCACAGTTTTTTACACATGGACACAGTTTCCAGTGCACTGCATCCTGTTGCTTCGCTCGCGATGCTTCGGTCACCGTGCCTTGCTACGCTCGGCACACTATTTTATTCTCCCACCACGCCCTAGTGGATGGTAGGACATGAAATACCGCCTGTCTGCACATGTCGGCTCAAAAAAACAGTGAAAAACAGTGAAAAACTCCATGTCGACCTTTTCACTGTCGACCTAATGCATGTGTCGACCTAATGACCTTTCGCCCTAGACCCATGTCGACCTAACTGTGTCGACGCAATGCTTGTCGACTAAAATGATGTAGACCCAATGACCGTATCCCTTTGTACTTACTCTAGAAAAGGCTACATGATTGGGCATTACTTATTTGTATTGATTATAGACTGATGTCGTCTTATACTTCTTATACCCCTTTACCACAAAAAAACCCTGGTCTGACCCAGGTAACTACTGTAAACACGGTTTTAAGCCATGATACAGCTACTAGCCATGCTGCTAAGTTTCATAGGCTTTTAGCAGGTCACCCATTTGCACTGCACAATTACCCGGGTACTACCTGAGTTGAATACCCGGTTCACTGGACCCAGGTTATTCCTCAAGGACCCATTTCCACAAAGCAGTGCACCAGGTAGACCCAGCAATAACCAGTTTATTATGGTAGTGGAAGAGAGGTAGTCCTTTTAGTTCTACTTCCACATGTCTTGAGACTTCGAAATAACTGGAAAATGCCAGTACACTGAATATTTGAACAAAAAAAGGAAGTATTATTTTACATTACTGTCTGGATATTAGGCATTTGTTAAACGTGCTGAGTTTCTGACAAAATGTTTGTGTAGTGCAGAATTTTCCACAAAAAACCATAAAACAGTACAGGTTTTATGGATATCCATGCCTAAGCACAGGTGTCTTAATTAAACAGTCAGTTTACTTATACTATTAGTGTTCATTCTAGCACCCGCTATCTTTGAAAATCCATGCAGTTCCTCTTCCCTGCCTAGGGTGTCGCTGTCTGCTGTAGTGCTTCCAGCACAGTGTGGTCTGTATATCAGCACTGATATGCAAACTAGACCTGTGCTAGAAACACCAATGCTATCTGTTCAGAAGCACGGATAGCCTTAAAACCCGGACTTGTAGGGTGCATTGGGAACTGAGGAGCAGATGTATTAGGCCTGATACAATGATAAAGCTGTGAAAAAGTTGAAGGTGATAATGCTCCACCCAATCAACTCTTGTCATTATTCAAACACAGCTGATTGGTTGGTGCATGATCACCTTCCACTTTATCACCGCTTTATCACTTTTCCAGGCTTAATACATTTGCCCCTGAGTTTGGTAATCCCTACACTGGGGGGAAACTATCATTTATTAGTATAGGGGCATAAGCAGGAGTAGAGGCTTTTGATGGCAGATACATGGTGGAATTGCTACACTTACATGACTTTGGTCAGGTTACTGATAAGGTTAGCGGATGGGTGCTATGACATTTGTCAGAGAGCGACATCATAGATAGGGGCTAAGTGCTGCTACTAAAGCTGTCACAGGACACATTTATGTACAGCAATTCTACTTCTATTTTAGTACCCCTGTTATAATAATATAGACTTGCTAGCATATTGATGATGTTTCAACTATTTTAAGGGTTTGTGTGTGTTTTGCTTATGGGGAGTGTCGCTTTAGTTCCTGGCATTGTAACTGCATTTTTGTAATATATCACTATGGAACGTTATTTGGCAGAAGCCCCTTAGAGCATTTCTTTCTCAGAGCCTGTATCTGGCCTTTAATGAGCCATCTCCTGTCTCTCATTTGGTAACGCTCTTCAGGCTTTGGACTTTAAACCCTGGTAAATATTTTATGTAGCATTGTTGTGTTTATGTGCCAAATAAATCTGTCTAATTATCATATTCAAGTTTCTAAAAATCACATATTACATAACTGAAGGTGACATGAAAGTATAATGAGACTGTACAGTATATCCCAGTACTAAGGATGGACATGGATCATCGATGGTTCGTTAACAATGTTTTTTTTTATTGTTGCCATCTGGTGGAAGTCCAATGATTCCCCGACATAGATGGTTGGATTCTAATGGAGACGTGGCTATGTTTTGGACCTAACGACCCGCGGGCCGCATCAGGATCACATCAAAAGGGCAGCGAAATGGCCCAAAACATGGCCTATTTACATACAATCGGTCAAGGTTGTATCTAAATTGGCTCATTTCTGGCCATATTGTCCTGGTGTGTACCCCACATAACACAGGCAGTGTTACATAAAATAGGTGTGTTGACCCCGCGTCTGGCGCGATGAAGCCAGTAGCTGTGTCCATGGCTGCAGCTTTATTGCTTCAGCTGCATCCATTTCTATAATAACCGCAGGGTTTCCTGGATGAGTGATGTTGACTGAGATGCTCTGATGCTGCATCCTCAAATGTGGCTGTGGAACAGAGAAGTTGACACATGACATCAAAATATTATTTCACATCTGCTGCATACAAAGGGATGCTGGCAGTCACAATACCGTCTGCCATTATCCAGAATGCAAGTTTGCGAATAGAGTTAGCGCTAGGTCCGGGGGTGGGTTAGGTTTAGGTACTAGTGCGGGACTTAGGTTTAGGCTGCGTGGAGGGGGCTTAAGGGTTAGGCTGTGGGGAGGAAGTGTTAGGGTGAGGCACTTAGAAGGAGAGTTAGGCTCTGACTTCTGGGACACAACGGCATGATCCAGCGCCTGTGGCGGCTTCCTGGATCCCTGTGTTTATGGATAGGACGGCCAAGTGGAGCAGATTGCCTGGTATTCGTGTGCATACATGCCATGTGGTAGCCAGCCCAAAGAGTTTTTTTGTCTCGGTTCGAGCAATTGCTTTTGCTGTTATGAATCTGTTTGGTCAATTAATAAATTATCTTTAGTGCACCATGAAGCACCCATTTTTTTCTGTATCTGTTTAGATTCATTCATCCTTGGACCCTCTATGTTGTACTTGCTATAAGGGAGTTGCAGCCATACATGTGGACTTTAGTGATTTTTAACCCTCTGGGACCCCTAAGGAGATTTTTTTTTGCAGGACATTTACCTATTGATACATATTAGCGCTGGTCTGACAGTCTCAAAATAGGAGAGATAAAGTTGTGCAACAGGCGTGCATTGCAATTATTATGATAGCCATTATTACATAGGGGGATATTCAATCCCTGCCACTATTTTCTTGACTGACCGCATTGATGAGGCAGATGGACAGAACAGGTCCGACTTTAAAACCTGTCTGGCCCGTTTTGCTGAGAACGGCAGTGGATTGTCGCGATCACAGCCGGATCGCAACAGTCCACTGCCATTTACCCTTTACGCTGATCGGCAGGCGGTACATTGAATTCTACCTGGGGATTTGCATTCACGCAAAACGAAAACGGGTCAGGGTCACGGCTGTCGGGAAGGACCAACAGTCGTAACCGGGAATTGAATACCCCCCCATAAGCTGTACTGCATTATTAGTTTTCTCAGAACTGCATTCCAAGTACAATTCAGCTCTATGGAAAAAAAACAATGCCTTGCACTGATTGGTTGAGGAAGGGAAAGCAGTTCTCCATAGACTAACTTCCCAATGTGCCAGAGGTGCTGAAATCTGAAATTGTAATTTCTTGGCTAGTTTGTAGGAGTATAAAGGTTCCATTTATCTTGTTTCATGTCACTGACACTCTGTACTTAGACGTTTGTCTTCTCACACTGTGGGCAACTCGCCCATCATTAACCCTCATGGTGGTAACAACTGCAAAATCTAAAGTTCCCCGGTCCCCTGTGCTTAACTAGCGATTCTCAGGGGCCAATGTTGTACTGCAGAGATGTCCGCAATACCTAGGCTAATGCAGGGAAGAAAATCCTACCTCTGCAGTAGATAGCGTGTGCACGTGTGTGGCGTCAGGAGCTGCAGAGAGGAGCCAGTAGGTAAAATGCTGTAGAGGTACTGTAGAAGGAGAGGTTGCTACTGTATGTGTACCTCCACTATACTTCTGTTACTATACAAAGGATCATTATCGGATGTTCAAATTCATTTGAAAAATTATTGTTTAGTCGTGAACCCTTTTTACAGTGTTCAGTGGGGTATTGCAAGTAATGCGTTATCGATTATCTTTTTTATTTTTTATTATGATATCAGTAGAAAGCAAACATCTGGACTTTACTAACACTGCGCTTGCCCAAAGTATGTCCCCTTACCACTTCAGGCCAGAATCTATGGTAGATGAGCATATTTGAGCTGTCACAGCTGTGTTATTTTTGATAAATTGTAGCATTTAGTGATTTGTTAATAGCAGAGAATATCAGTGATATTTAAACAAAATTAAGTAGAAAATCCTTGTTGCCACATTTTGATAAATAGGGTTCCCAATCTCTAATCTGCTAGCACAGACAGAGAACGTAGAGGTTATTCTCAGTTCTTTGACCTACTGCAGAGTATATAAGAGAACCAATGATTGTACTGGCACCTCTGCCATGCACACAGCCTACAATGTTATGTATTCCAATGTGACTACTGAGTGACATTGGAATACATTCAATAGTATTGTAGTACTATGGCTGCTGATGCAGCAATGTTTAAAAACCATTTCTAGGGGGATATTCAATCCTGGGTTACCACTGTCATGTGGGCACAACAGCCGTGACCTTGTCCCATTCTTGGCTGGCTCGACAAAGAATCAGCAGGTGGTATTTAATGTCCCGCCTGTCGACTGCCGCAGAGGGGCATGGGTGCGAGATACAGCCGTGGATCGTCGAGCTGCGGCTGGAAGCTCAACAATCCACGGACGTTCTCGGCAAAATGGGCCGACTGCTTCTAAAGTCGGGCCCGTTTTGCCGAGATCCCTGTTCAATGCTGTAGTTAAAGACAGCATTGAATAAGGCCCTGCCGCTATTTACCCCTTTGGGAATATCAGCGGGAAATTGAATACCTGCAATGTTCTGCGCTGTAATGGGCCCTACACACATGCCGATGTGTGCAGGGCTACCTAGCTATGCTAGGTCGGGCTGTGCTGCGCCGCTATCGCCTAGCACACAGAGCTGACAGCCCACACACAGAGCGAGCTGTCAGCTCTGTGTGCTAAGCGAGCGGACAGCGCCAGTGTTCTCCGGTGGGAGAACACTGCCGATGCCGAGATTGATGGACACTGTCCATCAATCTCGGCCACCGATAAAGACGCGCGGGGACGCGCATGGATGCCGATACAGCCCCCACACATACACCGATGTGAGGGCATTTGCTAAGCGACTTTGCAAAACTAAGCAAAATCGCTTAGAAAATGCCTTAATATCGGCATGTGTGTAGGCCGTATAAGTCACTTTTTTCTTGTTTTGTTAATACTGTTTCTGTATATGTTCTTTGTAAAGAATAACTGAAAACATCCACATTCTCATGCCCACTATGCATTATCCAGATACGCCATCTAATAATGGGTCTCGCTACCGTGTTTCCCCAACAAAAAACACCATAGGCCTTATTTTCGGGGTAGGGCTTATTTTAAAGTATCATGCCCCCAGTCCTTCTTACACAGCCCCCATTCCTTCTTTTAAAGTAACATGCCGAAGTCCTTCTTACACAGCCCCCATTCCTTCTTTTAAAGTAACATGCCCGAGTCCTTCTTACACAGCCCCCATTCCTTCTTTTAAAGTAACATGCCCCGAGTCCTGCTCCTCACCAACAATACAGCACTTTTCAGTTCTTCTTCTTGTTTTCCGCCTGCGCCACTGCTCCCTCCGTGTACAGCAGCCGCATGATGTGCACAGTGACGTCACGCGCTGGGCGCAGTGCATCCCTGGGACCGGGAGCTGCAACAGCTTCTACGGTACAGTAGAAGCCTGTACAAGCAAGGTGGCGGTGAAGGGGGTTAGCGGGGGTTGAGATGGGGTTACAGAAGTTAATGCACCCACTCGGCTTAGGGAAATTTTGATAGGGCTTCTTTTCGGGGGAAGGTCTTATTTTGGACCAGTGTCCAAAATCTGGGGTAGGGCTTATTTTCGGGGAGGTCTTATTATCGGGGAAACACGGTACATTGGAAGGCCTGAGTTTTCAATGCTGGGAAAGCCAACGCATAATTATTGGGAAGGATGCCATGTACATATATAATGTGACAAAGTTGAGCCATGCAGGTATAGGTTTTAATGCTGTGATGGTCCATGCAATGCACAAAAGTAAGGTGTAAGCAGTAAGATTATGAGCTAATGTCATGTTGATGGGTGTGTGTGTGTGTGTGTGTGTATGTATGTATGTATGTATGTATGTATATATATATATATGTGTATGTATATATATATATATATATATATATATATATATATATATATATATATATATATATATATAACCGGATTTTCCAGCCTGTGCATTTGTAATATATCTACCAGTGTCCATCTGTAATAATCAGTGACGAACCTCCTTACACTTCTTATGTTTCCTTAATTACTTAGTGCTAAGAGAGCTATGCTAGTCTCTAGCTACGCCTTTGGCTGTCAGGCTATCTATTTAATCACAGATCACCAGCTGCATGTCTTTTTCATCTTAATGTCCCCTAAGGCCACTGCCTACTTGACCTGGTCAGATATGGCAGCGGGGAGGTTTTGTGTGTGTGCAGTAAGAAGGTGTACCCCCCCCCCTAAGTACAGCACATACTGTGTGGGTGAAATGTCATTGGATGAGAGAATCAGAAAGTGAGAGATTTGGTAAGCGGCAATCATTTACACTGCAAAACTAGTATGATTTTGCAGTGTAAATGATTGCCGCTTTAAAAAACTGGAGATTTCTCACCAAATCTCTCACTTTCTGATTCTCTCATCCTATTACATTTCACCCTAATGCCCTATGTACTGCTAGGTTTAGCAAGCCAGGGACTCTGCACATGGGCTGGACATTGTTTTGAGTTCTAAAAGCCCAGCAGATGGACAAAAGATCAGAGCTGCCGAGGAAGTTGGATTATGTTTGACAGCGAGAGGATATGCATGAGAGCACAGAAACAATGGTGGAGCCACTCCCAGGGTTATTTAGAATGGCTGCAGATGACATATGTGGGTTTAAGTCCAACTTTAGAAATAGTTATAACATAAGGCTAGAGATGTAACGTGAGTAGGAATCCCATATTGCAAAAGAAAAGTTTTTGTTTTGAAATATTTGATAACGTATGTTATTGTATATAATTCTCTGTCTCCTGTACTTTTTTGTCAGCATATGTGACTTATTTTAGTGTTTGTGCTGATAAGGGGGCACACTGGATATGTGTGATCCGTTCAGCATTCACAATACTGCCACCGGCATCCCAGCTTCCACCAGGAGAATGGCACAGGTATCCCAACATCAGTGATGTATCCGGTGCCAGAATCCCAACTGCGAGGTTAGGTTTAGGCAATAGGGCAGGCCTGGGTAACCTGTACACTCCAGACTCCAGCTGTTGTGAAAGTCCCATCATGCCTTACCACAGTGTTGCTATTAGGGAATGCTAACACTGTGGCAATGCATGCTGGGGTGTGTAGTTTCACAACAGCTGGAGAGCCACAGGTTGACCAGGCCTAAACTAGGGGGTGGGTTAGGGTTAGGCTGTGGACAAGGCTAGGCACTTAGAAGGGGGATTACAGTTAAGATGTTGGGGTGGGGGGGTTAGGTGTAAGACCGCGAGGTACAGAGGTTGGGGTTAGTCTGTGGAGGGAGGGTTAAGGTGCAGGGAGGGTTGGGGGGGGGGGGGATAAGGGAGAAGGTAAACACCCCTTTCACACCAGAAGCAAATTACTGGATTAAAGCTTTTCAACCCAGGAATTTGCTGAAAAACCCGGGTTTTTCTTTGATGTAAAACTGTCACTACAGGTCTTAAATACCGGCACTCTGACCCTGGTCTTGAACAGGGTGGATTTAAAACCCATGTTGACCCTTTCACACAACAGAAAAACCTGGGTTTTTCATCAAATTCCTGGGTTGAAAAGCTTTAACCCGGTATTTGCTTCTGGTGTGAATTGGGGTCAGGCTGCACCCGACAAAATTAAATGATTTTGCAAGGATGTGAATGGATGTTTATGCTAAACATCCAAACATCCATTCACGTGCGGGGAAAACAGAGTGCACGGGGGGGCTGGCATTCATGCGCTGTGGGGCCCTGGCCAATATGAGGGGCATAGCAACAAAACAAACAACAACTTAGCAGTGGGGTGTGGGTGGCCAACCATCGGATGCGACCATCCACTCAGGAAGAGAGAGCTGCCTCTCTCTCTCATCATACAGTGTTGAGCAGCGTGTGCTGATCTGGGGAGACAGCCTGTCCTCTCTCTCTTTCTCTCTCTCTCTCTCTCTCTCTCTCTCTCTCTCCCACTGCCCGGCTATCTGCAGCAGGGGAGCTGGACCCTCCTTCAGACCTGGGCCCGGATAAACAGTACCACCACCACATCGCCCCCTCTTGAAATCACTGTGTGTAGGCATGATGACCAATGTGGTAATGATGTGGTATATGGTTTGCAGTCTTTAAAGACCCATCTTTACCATCTGATAATTTACTCAATTGTTCTGTGTGTGAGCATGATCAGGGGTGTTCTGGATTTCTAGTATAGACATTGGATTTAGGGTTGCCAATCCCGGGTCATTTTTTCAATCCCGGAATTCGGGATTGAAAAATGCCCAATCCGGGGATTGGCTTCCCTAATTAAAAAAACCCGCCCCGTGTGCAGCCGAGGGTGGGGGGCTCTGGTCAGTGAATCTGGGAGGGTGGGCTGGGTTCCCGATCACTGATGCCGGGCGGGTGAGTGGGCGCCAACAGGATCCAAGAGCCGAGCGGGCGATGCAGACTGCATCATGCAGTCATTCTGCGCGCCCAGGACTGGGAGCTGCTGCTTGGCCTGCGCAGCGTGACCTCCAGCCTGGTAGCGCAGCGCAGAGCCAGCCTGTCAGGGAAGGGAGAAGCCAGGCAGTGTCTGAGCACACGCTCAGACGCTGCCCGGCATTAGATGCACAGCCTAATCCCGAAATCCCGGGATTGGAAACTCCAATCCCGGGAAAGGCGTTTTAGGGGCCAAATCCCGGGATCCCGCCGATCCCGATCCCAGGATTGGCCACCCTAATTGGATTGTACATGATATCCATGTGTGGGCACCTTTACAGTTGCTTTCTGGCTTTTACCTAGTACTATGCAGACCGCTTCAGGAGGTGCACAGTCACACACACCCATAAACTATGCATGAACTTGTCAGCTGTGTCAAATTGTTGGTTATGTGTGTGGATATCAATATGCTTCATTCAGAATATACTTATTCATGCTCACTTACTCTGACGCAGAATGTGCTGACCAGTAACGAACATTAGTGGGGTCACATGTACGAGATGGCATTTGGTCATGCTGATGACATTGATGAAAACCTGTTCTGTAACTAACTCAGCTGCCAACAGAAGCTTATCCTATTATACTCCTTTCATTTACTAAACTGCTGAAAAGTTATAAAGTGTGCTTCCTATTCCAGTGCCTATCTTTCTGCTGTTACATGAAACATCTTCTATAAATCGTCCTCATTGTGTTTGTGGCTGGAATATGCTTTATAGTGATAACGCTGCGGCTGGAGAATGACTCATCTGGGTCCCTCCAAATACTTTTACAATCACATCATTTAGATATCAAAAAAGGGAACATTCCTCCGTTCCCGTTCTAAACAAGGCCATGTTTGTAGCAGGCCTGTAATTCTGTTTTGTAACATAACTGCATGTTCATCATTCCTTGTACTGTGAAATTAGGAGGTTTGTGCTGTATATATCTTATTTCTATCTTTATTAACTTACTATACTGTTAATTCCTCCTCTATTTGTGATATAAGGGCAGCATGGGCGGTGTAATGGTTAACATTACTGCCTCACAGCGCTCAGGTCATGGGTTCAATTCCCACCATGGCTTTAACTGTGAGAGTTTGTATATTTTCCCCGTTCTTGTGTGGGTTTCCTCTGGGTACTCCGGTTTCCTCACACAATCCAAAAATGTACGTGTAGGTCAATTGTCTCCCATCAAAACTTAACCCAAGAGTGAATGTGTGTGCGTGTACATGTGGTAGGGAATATAGATTGTGAGCTCCACTGTGGCAGGGACTGATATGAGTGTTCAACTATTCTCTCTGGAAAGCGCTGCAGAATATGTGTGCGCTACATAAGAAACTGTTAATAAAGGTAAATATAGTCACATCAGCAATTTAACACAATAATTGTATACATGTACAAGTAAGTAATAAAAGAAAGACACATTGACACATTCATTTTAACATATCATTTATTAAACATAGTTTTTTTACTTTTATTATTGGTACCAAATATTTCACCTTGCAGATGGCTTTTAATACTTATCATATATAAGATATATTTTAAACTCCAATTAACAGAATATATGATTCTTTTTCTTGTGCACCAACTAAGACAAATTTTTCTTTCTTTTTCATGCAGTGTGAGTCAAACTCATTGGGGTAAATGTACTAAGATGGGAGTTCTATTGAATAGCAACCAACCCGATCTATAATCTTCTGAAATGTGCTAAATAAATCAGATTGATTTCTATGGGCAACTTCCTATCTTAAAAAGTACTCCCATTGAGGGTAGGAGAGTTTTCTCCATTGTGATCCACAAATGCAGGTACAAGTGCTCATTAACTACACCTTCACGTTTGACGTAACATGCGCTTGGTCTTCTATTATTCAAATGCCAGTGGGTACCCAGCCTACAGCTGAGTACACGTAAGACTACGCTGCAAACGATACAATGTCACTCATGAATTCTCTTGAACTCCCTGGAAACTCCCATACAAATGAAATAGTGCATACACATTGACCGATTTCACAAAAGGTATCGTCATTGACAACATTCAGGAGCATAGCTGCCATTTACCATATTGACAGATTCAGCTGCATGTACAGACCACGGAGGACATCGCGAGTGCGTACACACTAGATGATATACCCAACTGTTTTGACTGGTCGTTATTGTGCATATCGGTTAAGACAGGGGTTCTCAAACTCGGTCCACACAGCTCATGTTTTCCAGGTTGCCCTGCAGGTACACAGGTGCATTCATTACTCATTGACACATTTTAAAAGATCCACAGGTGGAGCTCATTATTTCACTTCCGATTCTATGAGACCTGCAAAACATGCACACTGTGGGATCCTGAGGACCGAGTTTGAGAACCTGTGTTTAAAGGTATCATCTAATGTACATTATATGCAGCTTAACTTATTTTAGCAAGACACATCGGGCGGCTCTCAATGCCGCTGGCGAGGGAGTTTGTGCGGCATTGGCATTGCATCGATGATCGCCAAAAACAAGCCACCCACTCGCCATATGCAATGTTCCAGAGAAAAACGAGACCCGCTGCATACAGTGGCGAACCTCAACGTTTTGACGGCTGCACTCGCAGTTTCCACCTCGCTGCAAAGTACCAGCGAGGTTGAAATGGTGAGTGTAGGGGGGGTCAGTTGAATACTGACTGTGAGCTATGACGGCGAGCTATCGGCACTGCTCGCCGTCATAGCTCGCCTAAAGGGCATTGATTATACCCCATAAAGTGCACTGAATAGTATAGAATCCTAATACTTGGCAGCTTTGTAAGGATATAGCAGCCAGGGCCGGATTGGGCATAGACCTTACAGGGAAGATTCCTGAGAGGCTGATGCAGCTATGATGCCTCCTGTCCAGAATAATGGCCCCATTTCCCTCCTGTCTCCCACATAACCAACCTACGCCAGATTACTGAGCAGAGTATCCAATGCTGCAATGCTGGTCCCTGCCGCTGCCGTCACCTACTGATACCTGTTGTGGGACCGGTGCATGCGCAGTAGCTCCTTTTGGTACTTCGCATGCGCTGACCCCCAGCCTCTAGGGGCTGCTTCATGAGCAGACCGTAGAAGTGTATTGAGGGTCCCGGGTCCGGCGCATGCGGCGTGTGCAGATCCGCAGCAGCCAATAGAGAGGCATCCCAGGGGGAGGGAACACCTCCCAATGGGACTGCCTTGGTTGACTGGCAGGTCGGGCTTCCAATAGGAAGTAGCTGGCTTCACACAGTGGTGGATATTACCTGCTGGGGCTGCAGCCCATAGTTCAGTGATGGCTAACCTTGACACTCCAGCTGTTGTTGAACTACACATTCCAGCATGCCCTGCATCAGTTTTGGCATATCCAAATAGTAAAACTGTAGCAGGGCATGCTGGGATGTGATGTTCAACAACAGCTAGAGTGTCAAGGTTAGCCATCACTGCCATAGGTAAATTTCGCCACTGATGAAATTGCTGACTCGGGGTTATTCAGACCTGATGGCTGGTCTGCAAAATTGCAGAGCCTGTGATCAGATAGCCACGCCCTGCCAGAGTGAAAACCACCTGTGCAAGGCTGTGAATGGCTTGCGATAATCATGCTGATCAGCGATTTAGCTACAAATCCCTTTGCAACTCACTCACCACTGAATGATTTTCCAGTGTGTGCAGTGAAATAAAAGCTCTTTTTTTTAGCAATCGAAAAATTGTCATTTTTTACGTTGTTGTGTTTTTTTCTATGATGGGTGCACCCTGCACCCATCATAGATATATCACATCTAAGAAAGGTTGTTGGCCACCAAACACCGGAATTGAAAACTACTATTAGTGGTGTAAAGTGTATAAAAATGGAGGCTCGGAAAAGAGCATTAAAGCTCATTAAAACAAAACAAAAAAAACACATAAATCCTGACAGATACAGTGTATTATCAGTATTTTTGAAGTTTCATTTGTGAAATTATTTTCTATATTATAGGTTTTTGTATAGAATGTGTGCTCAGTGGTGAAGAATCTGCCTTACGTCCCCGGACAGGAGTATGTCTTTTTATGGAAGACTGAAAATGAGAAGGCAAATGATTGGTAGCTTTAAAATGAAAGTGCGCTCATCTGTCTTGCCACACGGCATAGATATGTCTCGTGCGGTGTCTGGGACTGGGACAGCCAGTCTGAGCTGTACAGAAAGGGAGAAGTACTGTTAAGTATAGACAATGACGTCGGAGATGGGGAAAGCTAGAGGAATGTGACTACACATAGGATGGTGCACCTACTGGGAAGAGATGAGAATAAACATGTCAGTCTGAGGAGATGGGAGATGCAGAGACATCTAGAGGAAGATATGCAGAAAATATTTTAATAGTGCAAAGCTATTTTAATCCTCTGGACACAGTATTACAGAGTGCAGCAATGGTATTATACTACTGGTCAACATAAAGATGTGGTCACAGCTTGCTGCAAGCTACTTTCACATATGTTCCTACTGCTGCTATGGTAGCACCATTTCACTAATCCTGTTCCTGACACACTTGTGTACTTTCATACTTCTATACGCGTATATATACATTTACTTGTATGGGTGGTACAGTAGCCACAGGGAAAATTGCTTTCAAAAGCAGTTGTATGGATGATTTCAGCATCAGGTGCAGGATTTTCAAAAACTTAATAATCCTTAATATTTAATAATGTATTAAGTGTCGTGGTAATACTTGTAACACTGCAATGCTTGTTCAGTCATTGCCATATCAGGACTAGGTGATTCATTGCACCCTATGGGCGCTCTTCACACCGCCATAAGGGGCTAAACATAGAATAATTGGATTGTGTGAAATGTGCTTTTACCTCTATTTAGCTGCAGGGGCTGTGACACTTTCCCCAACTCCAGTTGCAAGTAGTGGCTGCTGGGGGCAGATGGTGGGGGTGGGGGGTGGGTTGTACCCCACTGCAGCCAAGCCATGCCCGCCACCCCATCCCCCCACCAGTGACCTGTTTCCCTTACATGCGCTGTCACCCTCCCATGCCCTGCCACCCCATCCCCCCCCAGTGCCCTCTTTCCCTTACATGCACTGTCACCCTCAAATGCCATGCCTATGCCTGTGCACTGTCACCCTCCCATGTCCTGCAACTCCATCTTACAGTCAGTGCCCTGTCACCTCCAGTGCCCTGCTTCCCTTACATGCCCTGTGACCCTCCCATGCCTTGCCACCCTCTCTCCCAGTACCCTGTCAGCCTCTCATGCCCCCTCTCCCACTGGCAGCTCTCACCAGTCTGTGTGCGGCTCATCCACAACCAGCAGCATCTTGGCCCCCCTGGACGACGCCCTGGACACTCAAGCATCTTGATCTGGTCTGTAGATAATATAAATCCACAAGGTTATTACCTGGCGATGTTGGGCCCCTTGGTGGAGAATAGTGTGAAACCTGGTGTAGTACCTCGGCAGAGAGCTTGGTCTGGGCCCCTGGTGGAGAATGGAGAACCAATAGGAGTGTATATATTCTTACTCCGGGGGATGTCTGGTCCACTGACGGAGAATAGAGATCCTCTTGGTTTAGTATTTAGTTTCTGAGCCAGAGGTTTGACCGAGCCTCAGATGGAGAATGAAGTACCACTTGGTCCTCCTGCTGAAGGGCCATCAGTCTGAAGCCCAAGGTGCTATGTGCCCCTGGTGCAACCTGAGCCAGGGGAGTCTAAAAATGCACGGGTGATTGTTTACCACCTTTTCAGGAGGCACTTTTTTCCTTTGCCCCGGCTTTTTGGCTAAGGCAAAGACAATTTTTTTCCCCTGGCATTGTGGCTGTTGCATTTTCTATCCCACATTTGTCTGCACTTCACCACACTTTTTTTTTTTTTTTAATGGGTGTGTCATGTGATGGTTTAGGCGTGAGGCGGATAGGGCTGCTTTCTCCCCTCATTGCCGAGGCTCTTTGCTTTTGAAGGCTCTTTCCTTTTGAAGAGAGCTGAAGTTTTATATTCCCAGGGGAAAGCCGTGGCCAACCATGGGAAAAAAGGAATGACAGGAGACCCTTGCCGCCCAAGAGGCCTTTTGTCTGTGGGGGTCAGGGATTGGGTCCCTCTTAGCTTTGGCAAGGGGGACCTGAAGACCCTTTTTCCTTCAGCAGGCCTTTTGGCTGTGAGGGGATGGGGAGTAATGGGGTCCTTCTCCTGTTGGAGAGGATCCAAAGTTCCATGACCCAAGCCACACTCCATTGGAAGCATAACATTGTTCAAAATGTCTCGGTATGCTGAAACATTAAGGTTGCCCTTCACTGAAGATAAGGGGCCTAGCCAAACAACCTCCTACCATTATCTCTCCTCCATTAAACTTCACAGTTGTCAAAATGCAGTCAGGCGGGTAACGTTCTCCTGGCATCCGCCAAACCCAGATTCACTCATCTGCCTGCCAAGCAGCTAACACATTTCCACTGCCCCACAGCTCAGTATCCATGTACTTTACACCACTACACCCAACTCTTGGCATTGGACTTGGTGATGTGATACTCGAATGCAGCTGCACAGCCATGGAAACCGATTTCATTAGGCTCCCGCCACACAGGTTTTGTGCTTACATTAATGCCAGGATAGTTTGGAACACTTCAGCTATGGAATCAGCAGAGCGTTTAATGCATCGTGCATTGTTGACCACAATCTGTGATTTTACGTGGTCTTCTGCTTCGTCACGGAGTTGCTGTGTTCCTAAGCGCTTCCCCTCCCTAATAATATCACTTACAGACCACAGAATATCCAGCAGGGATGAAATTTTACAAACCATCTTGCAAAGGTGGCATCCAATCACAGTACCACGCTTGACGTCACTGAGCTCTTCAGAGTGAGCCATTTTGTGTCACAATCGTTTGCAAATGTAGGCTGCATGGCTAGGTGCTGGTTTATATATATTGTATGGTAAGATTGTTGTGTTGTGATGCAATGCAGATAGTTATAAATTGTTATGACAAAAGAATATTGTTTGTTGTAAGTATGCTCTTACTGTCATATGTATTATCATGTTCTTAAGCACCTTTACCAGTACAGTCCTAATGGGTGCTATTTGTGTATACATATATAATGCTGTGTTTGTCTGGGAAACTGCAGCTCTATAATAACGCTGCAACGACTTTCCTGGAAAGAAACAACTTCTTCTTTTTTTAGCTATATTCCATCTAAGCTCAATTAAAAAAAACTAATTTCTTCAGAACATTGCAAGTTAATATTTAAACTATTGATGTTTACTTTCAAGGCAGTAGTGTTTTGTGCAGGTGGTAGGTTGGATCTGTTTATTGAGACTTCTTTGGCCTTGGATTCTGAACTGGTACGGTCTGAGAAGTATCAGTGTAACATGTGCCTACTACTTACTGCCTAATAACTGTATGAAGCATGAGACCCCTTTCTTCTATAAGGTGGTACAAGGAACAGAGCAGGACAGGTGACAGGCCCATCGGTCCCTGCGTGTAGCTGACGCGGCCTCCCAGTTGCTAGGCAACCGCCAGGGCTTTTGCTGGGAGACAGCAGCTGCTTTACTGCAGGGGTGGCTTGTAACAAAAAAATTGAAACATTATATGAAGTTAATTGTACTAAAAAGCACTCGCACTAAGGAATGTATGTAGTTTTTTGGGGGGGCATCAGGCCCTACGGGATAGCTCAAACACTGATACAGTAACTATGTGGCCCATTTATCAACCAATAGTTTCAGCTATATTACTGAAAACACCCATTTTAAGGGGATAGCCACAAATATTAAGTATCCCCTGATAGTGTGGAGGAACAGCAGTAGATATCTGTTACCTGCCTCGATTCCTCCATTCCCGTCACAACCCCCTAAAGCAGGGCTGGGCAACACCGGCCCTCCAGATGTTAATGAACTACACATCCCAGGATGCTTTGCATTAGTTTTGCTATGTGGCCATGCTGAAACTGATGCAATGCATGCTGGGATGTGTAGTTCATCAACATCTGGAGGGCCGGTGTTGCCCAGCCCTGCCCTAAAGGGTGCAATGCTTCCGATTTACCAATATCTGGAATATGAAGTATTCCCGATATTGGTCACCACAGCTCCTGCAATCAGATTGGGCTAGCCCTTTGTAGCCAATGGGCTACGGATTAGGGATGTAGGAACTAGGGTGACCAACTCATCCCTTCAATCCGGGACACATATTAATTACACAGGTTCTGTGGCTGGCTTTCACCTGGTTTTAAACTGCCACACCTCAAGACTCCATTTCACCTGGTTTTAAATTGCCACAGAACCTGTGTAATTAATATGTGTCCCGGATTAAAGGGATGAGTTGGTCACCCTAGTAGGAACCCTCCACTGGAAGTGGCCAATGTGCAGTGTGGTTTGGCTGGCTGCACATGCGCAGCAGCCCTGGCAGCCCACACAGCACCTTTCCTGAGCTGCCTGTCCATGAGGGTGCTAATTAATACTTCTGTTCGATGTGATTGCATAATACAATGCGATCCTGGTATGTTAGGTCTCACCCAAATCACACTATTATATATTTACAGTTTCTTATATAGCGCAGCATATTCCGTTGCGCTTTGCAATTAGAAACAACAGTCATTAAACAAACTGGGTAGATACAAACCGACATGGAGGTAGGAGGGCCCTGCTCGCAAGCTTACAATCTATAGGGATAATAGGAGGGATACATAAGGATATAATTCCATAGCATGGCAGTCCCATCAGATTACTAGACGATCCTGATGGGATGCAATTAGATATGAATGCTACTGGAGGTTGTGTGGGGGTCCTGAATATGATAAGCTAGCCTGAAGAGGTGAGTTTTCAGGGAACGCTTGAAATTTTGGAGGCTAGAGGAGAGTCTTAGCGTGGGAGCTAAGACTGGGAGCGAGTAATGAGTGTGGATGAGAGACGCAGATCTTGTGCAGAGCGGAGAGGTCGGTGGGGAAATTTTTTGAGCTAAGCAAAGAGATATAAGTCGGTGTAGTCAGGGTGATGGCTTTGTATGTAAGTAGAAGTATTTTATATTGTGGTAATATACAGGCAACCAATGGAGGGACTGACAGAGTAGATCAGCAGAAGATGAACATCTAGCCAGGAAGATCAGCCTCGCAGCTGCATTCAAAATGGATTGTAGTGGTGAGAGTCTTTTCTTAGGAAGACCGGTACGGAGGCCATTGCAATAATCAATGTGTGATATAATGAGTGCATGGATTAGAGTTTTTGCAGTGTCTTGTGTAAGGTACAGACGAATTTTGGATATGTTTTTTAGATGCATGTAACATGATTTAGAGACAGATTGAATGTGAGGAATGAAGGACAGTTCAGAGTCGACGATGACCCCTAGGCAGTGAGCTTGTGGAGTAGGATTAATTGTTGTGTTCTCAACAGTGATAGAGATATCAGGTTGGTAACTACTCTTGGCTGGTGGGAATATAATTAATTCTGTTTTGGAAATATTAAGTTTGAGGTGGCGAGATGACATCCAAGATGAAGTGGCAGAAAGACATTCAGAGACACGGAGCAATACTGATGGTGACAATTCCGGGGAGGATAGATAGATTTGAGTATCATCAGCGTATAGATGATAATGAAATCCAAAAGCGTTTATTATTTTCCCAAGTGAGGAGGTATAGATGGAGAAAAGCAGAGGACCTAAGACTGAGCCTTGTGGTACTCCAACGGACACTAAATATATGATCTATAATAAAGACATAATGTCAATCACTGAGTTCCTTAAGAGCCCAAACACTGAATGTCAGCAGGAACAGCAGCTTTTAATCTATGACACGTAGCACTTGGTGATGCCACGTCTAAGCACCACCCTCTTGGGTATAGAACATGACATTACTGCTATACACTAGCCAGTGGAAAAGGTAACCCACAGCGACTTAGATTTGGGCTCTGAGAAACCACACACTAGCCCTGTGCTTAATCAGAAAAATCATACCTCCCAACTTTTGGACCTCTGGGACTCCTGTTCTTACAACACTCGGAACACAAAATGGTTTGTGGTCTCTGAGGGGAAGGGGTGTGGCCTAGACTCGGTGGGCATGACCTCATTCCACGACCCCGTATTCAACATTTTGGGCACATGCCCAGCACATCCTGAGCAACAGGGTAGCCCCGGCTCACCTGCCTACACTGTATAGATGGCATTTGTATGTGCTCAGTATCTATTCAGAGATCACGTGCTGCTTTGCAGATCAGCAGGTGATCAAAGACCCCCCCCCACCCATGGGACAATGCAGTCTGCGGGCAGGACAGCTGGAAAGTTTCCAGATACCGAAACTGTCCCACTGGAATCTGGACAGTTGGGAGGTATGGATAAATACATTTTAATGATGTATTATAATATATAAAATACATCACACTGTACATTATATAAAAATATTCTATTAGCATGGCAGTAACTAGGGGTTTGCAGATGGTAGTGGTGCTCTTGTATAGTGTCTTTTGAAGCTGCATATACTCAACTTGCAGCATCACCCAGAGCATCCTTAGATCTTCTCTCTGGGAACTCCTCTTCCTGCTGCCCTAGCAGTCAGCGGCCCCTGGCCACAACATGACACCATTATTTTTTTTGGTAGCAGGATAATGTGGTTTGGCTGCCCTGGATAATGGGGGGGAATTTAATAGGATGAGCGCTTCAGAAAGTGAGAGATTTGGTAAGAAATCTACAGGGTTTTTTTTTTAAGCGGCAATCATTTACACTGCAAAACCACTTGATTTTGAAGTGTGAATGATTGGCGCTAAAAAAAAAAAAAAAAAAAAGGGAGATTTCTTACCAAATCTCTCACTTTCCGAATCTCTCATCCTATTAAATTTCGCCCTTGATCTTTTGACTAATGTATACAAAGGCATAGTTCTAGAGGGCAAGTGTTTTGAGAGTAGATGGTAATCCTAGATAACGATAAGAACACATTAATACAGGGGTTCCCAATCTTTTTTGAATCACGGCACCCTAGAGTATCAGAATTTTTTTACGGCACCCCTAGGCCCCCCAAAAAGGTAGAAAAATATATAAAAATAATTAGATTGTGTTTATATGTGATCCTGATGTTCAGTTATGTGGTAAAGGGCAGGATTTGCTTCTGTTTGTACACATAGTTTATGATTGGCAGCCACCAGCACTGGTTTTGTCCATAAATAATTAACCATAAATAATTTGAATTGATCCAGCACCACCAACCCGTGGCACCCCTGCAAGTGTCCCGAGGCACCCCAGGGAGCCGCGGCACACAGTTTGGGAACCACTGCATTAATAATTGGAAGCCATGACATCAGGCCTTGCTGTTGCATGTGTCACTTGTGTGCTATATATATATATATACTTTTTGCATTTTGGGGGCTTTCCCTGCTGTATTTAGAACATTGCAGAACAGTGTGAGAGGCTCAAGATGAGGGAACAGTGTGTTCTCCTAAATATACTCAGCGATAATTATTTTAGGATAGCTTTAATTAAACGTCTGCTCATTAAACTTTTCTAAATCATATTTACCTCTAGAGGGACACAGAGGCAAAGGCTTTTTGCCACTTGTATTGTTTCTTGCAGTAAGAGTGAGATGTGCCAGGAGCCTAGATACAAGCAGTGTCTCTCTGTGCCCTTCCTGTGCGCTTAGTGTGCTGCAGCTCTTCATTTGCATTCTTATGCCATATTAGGTCATCTTGTTAAACCTTTCAATTGCTTGATGAACTCCACTAGTGCAGTTGAAAGCTGTATTAATGTCAGAGGGTTTATAAACTCTGCTGATGGTCCAACAATTCACAGAGCAAGTGCGCTGAAGTGACAGCTCTGTTCAAAACAAGCCTTGTTTGCTTCCTTTTGTGTTAAATCTGCTCGCAGCTGCCAGGGTTGTGTTGGCATTGCCTAGTGAGTGGCAAGTGCATTTATTGCTGTACATGTGCAGAGAAAAATACAATGGCACATTTCTGGGGGGGGGGGGGGGGGCACTTTCCATTGATTTTGTTTTTTGGAATGATGTTTTATTTATATTCAGCAGAAACTGGATGTTCCATCACCAGCACGTATTTCATAGCACTAAATCTCAGCAGAGCAGCTGTTTCGTTTTACCTATCATTCTGTACGTCTTCTGTTTCATGTTAGTGTACTTTTGAAAACTAGTTTGAGGGAGATTACAGTTGGTAGTAGAATTTTGCAAAGTGCCCCATTCAGGGGGCGTGTCATGCTCCACCCAAATGGTGTGTCTAGTTCCATATATGGTGAGATTGTTAAAAGAGATTGTGAACGTGGCACCTAGAAGTGTGGGTGTGTACTGCTAGATCTGAGAGAATATTTTAAAGTGACTTATATCCAAATGTAGATGAGCCCCAAAGCAGTTAGTAAGAGTTACTATGGTACTTGTTTCCTAGAACGGCCACAATCGTGAGTGATCGTGGCTCTTAATTAAGGGACACGATCCTCACGATGTGGCCGATTTTTTACAATTTTTTCACTTTGATTGACAGAAATCGGGTCAATCGGTCGGTCGCGACCAATAAAAATCGGCCGCGATGCGACCGACCGATTGACCCGATTTTTCCATAGACTTCAATGTTAAAAAAACTTTTAACATTGAAATCGGGAGGATCGCGTCGGTCTTGTGCCATTATAATGGCACAAGATGAGATGGACTTGATTAAA